>NC_053164.1:131926920-132266113 GCF_016835505.1 Polypterus senegalus | reverse complement strand
GCTTTATTTAATTCTTTTTGAAAATGTGTACATAACTCTGGGCTTTTAAATAGGAAGTATTCTCTACAAAAATCTACTATATAATAAAACACTAAGGTCTCTGTGTTCAGTCCTCCTGAGCAATCTGATTGGCCAGTTTGGCTTTGGTGTGATTGGTCAGCTTGGCTTTGATGATGCAATGAAAGAGGAAGTGTGAATGTGAGACACATAAGTAAGAGTAGAGGTATGCTGAGATAGTTGCCGTCAAACAGGCAAGTATAAAACTTGACAACAGGAGTTGAAAAAGGTACCTTGAAAATAATGAATCCGAGAAGCAGGCTTTACAGGAATGTGCTTGAGAGGGGGAGCGCTGTTTATCATATGTTTACATATGCAAATACAGAAGAAACGCTTTAAAGGTACATATAGAGCAGGAGATAGCAAATATTTTTTTATTTACAGTAAACCCTCGTTTATTGTGGTTAATCCATTCCAGACTCTACCGTGATAAATGAATTTCCACAAAGTGTGATTCTTTATTTATAAATCTAATATTTTCGCAGTTAGAGCATAAAAAACCTGTTTACGGCCTTCTAAATACGTTTAACATTATTAGAGCCCTCTAGACATGAAATAACACCCTTTATTCAAAAGTTTAAACTGTGCTCCATGACAAGACAGAGATCTTTTTCACAAGTAAAAGAAAGCAAACATATGTTTTTCTTCAAAAGGAGTGCGCGTCAGGAGCAGAGAATGTCAGAGAGAGAGAGAGAGAGAGAGAAAGAGAGAGAAAAGCAAACAATCAAAAACTCAATAGGGCTGTTGGGTTTTTAAGCACCGCGATAAACCAGCCGCAAAGAAGGAAGCAATGTGAAGGTAGACTTTCAGCATTTTTTACAGGAGTGTCCGTATCCTCTAACCAAACAGCCTCTGTGCAAACAGCCACTCTGCTCACACCATCTCCATAAGGAGCAGAGAATGTCAGAGACAGTGAAATAGACTGAGAAAAGCAAACAATCAAAAATCAATACGTGCTGTTAGAGCTTTTAAGTGTGTGAAGCACCACACAGGAAGCATATCATATATCACTGAGGAGTTTTATTTAATATTTAATATGTGCTCTGATTGGGTAGCTTCTCAGCCGTCCGCCAATAGCGTCCCTTGTATGAAATCTACTGGGCAAACAAACTGAGGAAGCATGTACCATAAATTAAAAGCCCCATTGTCCGCAGAAATCCGCGAACCAGTGAAAAATCCGTGATATATATTTAGATATACTTACATTTAAAATCTGCGATGGAGTGAAGCTGTGAAAGTCGAAACGCGATATAGCGAGGGAACACTGTATTGCATTATTTGTCTTCTTTATAAACATTTTGAAGTCATTTTGAGAATATATTATAAACGCTAGACTGAGGATTGCCACTTAAAATCAGTTGGTACAAAATGTTAAAATAGAGGTAGAGACTACAGTACCCCCTCGAAATTCGAGGGGTTTATGTTCCTAGAGCACACGCGAAAAGTGAAAAACCGTGAATTATGGATGTGCTTAAAAAATGCCTATTTTTATAGTTTAAGCCCTAATAATGCCACCAAAACACTCTAATTTCATTTCAATCTCAGCTTAATACATTACCTAAAAAAAAAAGAATGTAAAGGTAAACCCATACGCTGTACTGTACTGAACTGAAATGTCACCCGCAGTGCTATAATGTAAAGTACCAATGTTACCGCTATATGTACCGTAATTCATACAAGCATGTTTCCATTGCCAGAAGCCTTAGATGGTGCAGGGCGTTTTGAAGGCATCTTGGGGCTTTAATGCTTAAACTACCACATACTTGGGGGTTAATGCATCCCTTGATGCCAAATACTTTTTTGCTGCACTTTTTAAGTAAACATCACAATTCACAAACAAAAAGTGAAATTTTAATGGAACACATTGTTTATTATGCAAAGAGCTTCACAAGTACTGCAACACTGATCATTTTGCACACTGCTAATGAACAATATGTACAAGGTGAAACTGACGCCATTGATGAAATTCAGTAAATCATCGAGCCGACTGCGTTTGAACTGGCTTCACACAAGCACACAGAGGTCAACGCTGACACTGGCAGGCTAGTCTAGTGCAGTGGCTCAATCCCAGAGACAGTGATGCTGCAGGGGCCAGGAGTGGTCATGAGCTGGCTGCTCAATGAATGTACGGCACTGACTGATCAGCTCTAGCGTGCTAGTAAATTGCACTGAGAACCAACAATAGCCATTCGGTGTTCACTGAATGTACGTCGCCGAATATGCTCGGCTCCTACGTGCTGGCAAATTGCACTGGGAAACAACTATAGCTGGTAGCAGCAGTATAAGGATTAAGAAGAACAAAACGGAAAACATGAGAACACTCAGCTAGAGATGCGTCATAGGGCAGCAGTCAATCAGCAGCAAGGAGAAATTAATAACATAGTAGCAGTCCAGTGCCACTAAGATTCACACCGTCAAGAAGAAGCTGATTTACTTATTTTTATGGTGGAGATTCCAGGGACACACCCAGCCTTGACCCAACCTGCATGCACTCACAAACAGAGACAAAAACAAAGCAAACCGGTAATCAAACAGCAAATAAAGAATGTAATGAAAACAATGATACCACCCCTGTTCCCCTTACGGGGATTATACATTAAATACAACAAAGCACCAACAAAACACACACAGTAAAGTCTATGAAAAAATGGCAATGGATGAAATGTAATGATGAAAATAGATAGTCCAGAGATCCGCATGTTGAATTGGAATGTAAAGATTGTCCTACTGGTAGTTCCTGAATGGATGAAGACTGGTGGAAAGGTTCAGGAGCACTCCTTTCTTCGCAGGATAGCAAAGAATCAACTTACAGTCCTCATGTACACAGGCAGACTGCAGACAATCCAAACCCCAACCACGAAATGATCCAGGACAAAACGAATAAATACAGGTAACCAAAAAGACGGCAGGCAGAGAGACAGGAATTTGAAACACAAATTACAAAAACCTTTTTTTTCTTTTGGTCACCAGCCCCCTTTTTAAAAGCCACGATGACGTCGTTTGACCCCAAGAGCCTCTGCACCCTCAGCAGAAGACCAATCAGAGCCACTGCAGGGACTGCTGGGAGTTACAGTTTCAAATTCTAGTAGAGAATGAATTACAAATGTTAGATTGACTACTTTCACTGTCCCAAGCTGTGTTTTCCTCTACGGTTGTTTCCTCTTCTCTCTACAGTGCAGTATTGCCACGAAAAAAGCCATACAAAATTGTGGATGATATTTGCGGTTTCCACTAACAATTGTTAGTTAGGTTCTAAGGAAAAACCCGCGAACGACTGAAGCCACGAACCCTGAACCGTGTCTTCGCGGGGGTCTACTGTATTTGACTTGAAAAGGGCTATTGCTGGAGTTTCTGTGACAGACCTATGTTTCAAAGTACGTAAATGATAATTTACATAGACCAGGAAAAAAGGCATTTAGTAGAGTGACAAAGTCATCAGTAAATGAATGACTATCTTTATTCTAGACATCAATCGATTGCAACTAATGCAGAATGCAGCTGCTAGAATCTTAACTAGGAAAAGAAAATACGAGCACATCTCTCCAGTTTTGATGTCACTGCATTGGTTACCTGTGTCATTTAGAATTGACTTTAAAATACTGCATATGGTTTACAAAGCCTTAAATAATCTCGCTCCATCCTATATTTCAGAATGTCTTTCACCTTACACTCCAAATCGTAACCTTAGATCTTCAAATGAGTGTCTGCTTATTATTCCAAGAGCTAAACTTAAAAAAAGTTGTGAGGCAGCCTTCTGCTGTTATACACCTAAAATCTGGAACAGCTTGCCATAGGAACTTGCCAGGCTAATAGAGTGGAGCACTAAACTGCTAAAAACACATTACTTTAACATGGCTTTCTCATAGGTTCATTTTAGTTTAATCCTGATACTCTGTATATTCAATTAATTATCATTATTATTCATTGTGGCTCTGAAATCTGGACTAACCTCTACTTTCCCTGCTGTTCTTTTTCTGGGTTTCTGTGGTGATCACCACCTGATCAAAGCACTATGATGTCCCTACATTGATGGATTAAAGGCCAGAAGTCCTCATGACCGTCATTATCAAATTCTTCCATTAGAACCCTGAGTACAATGAGGACTGATTGAGGTCATTTATGTTAGGTAGAATGCCTAGAGGAGACTGGGCGATCTCATGGCCTTGGAACCCTGCAGATTTTATTTTTTTCTCCAGATGTCTGTATTTTTCTTTCCTCCCTGGCCATCGGACCTTCCTTTTATTCTATGTTAATTAGTATTGCCTAATTTTATTTCTTTTATATTTTGTCTTTTTTTCTCTGTCTTCATCCTGTAAAGCACTTTGAGCTACATTATTAGTATGAAAATGTACTATATAAATAAATGTTGTTGTTTATTGTCATTGCACAAGTACAACAAAATTGTCAGTGCAAAACAACAAGCAATTATTACACTACAAAAACATACAAATATGAAGATTTATAAAAGGAATTTTAAAAGTGGAAAAGTAAAACAAACATCATACTACACAACAAGTCATTTTTCACATTCTTCTGGTGTTCATTTGTTTCCTTTAAAGTTCCACAGTATAAGCACCATTTAATGCAGGCACGGCCTTTAGGTAAAAACTATTTTTTAATCTATGTGTCCGTGTTTTTATTGTCTTGAAGCATCTGCCCAAGGGCAGCAGTTAAAATGGAGAGTGACTGAGGTGGGATTGATCTTTAATTATTCTCCAGGCCTTTTTCAGGCACTGGAAACTGTAAAGATCTTTCAAGGATGAGAGAAGGCGTCCAATGATCTGGGCAGTGGTCACGACTCTCTGGAGTGCTTTTCTCTCTGATGTTGTGCAGCTGGCAAACCACACACAAATGTAATAATTCAATATGCTCTCTATGGAGCAAAAGTAGAAGGACATGAACAGTTTTTGGGTGAAATGGTTTTTCCTGAGGATCCACAGGAAGTAAATTCTTTACCAGCTCTGTGGTTTTAGCAGTCCTATCCAGGTCCTCCTCTCTGTGCAAGCCCAGGAACCAGAAATTTGAGACCCTCACCACACAATCTCCACCAATGAAAAGGGGCTAAATATTCATTTTCTTCCTTCTAAAGTCAAAGATTAGCTGCTTGGTTTTGGAGGTGTTGAGAACCAGATTGTTGCCTCTACACCACCCAGACAGCTGTTCATCCCGAAAAGTGGGCTTATTCCCTCCATGAAGATGAGCCCCAGTACAGTGATGTTATTCGTGAATTTGATGATGCTGCTGCTGGAAGGTGTGGGGGTGCAGTCGTGGGTGTAGAAGGTGAAGAGAGAGAGAGTTTATCAACATAGGATGTCAATTATTTGGCAGCTTAGTACAGTATAGCAAAAGTAACAATGATAGGTAATCTAGGGTGTTGAAAACTAACATTTGTAATTCATTAACAAAGTTTTGAATTAAACTAGTTTAATGATGGATGTATATAACTGATACCATAAATGTTATTTCAGAGTAAGTGTATCTGCCAACTTTTCAAGTTTATTACTTCTGCTGCTAGCTGTGAATTTTGATCATATCAATAGCATGTATAGAGGATACCCTCCAGCATGTGCCAGGATAAATTAAACCAAATGTTGCTATAATTAACAGATAATTTAACATCTCTATAAAAATTTAATAATTCTAAAAAGTATGACAGCATGTATGATAATCAAATTAAATGTGTTAATATCAAGCCCAGTTAGTGGACATTTTTAAAATCAAAAACGTGCTTTTACAAAATGTCAAATGAGAATATTTAAGTCACTTTTATTTCCATTCCATCTATAAGTACTTGATTGCTTGACAAGACAATCCCTTAATTCAATTGAAAGTGTAGTCTACTTGTTACATAGGAATTAATGTGAAATGAATACTGTATATTATTAATGTAAAATGTTTGCATTGGTGCTAAATTCACACACTTAATAAAGTACCTGAAAAACTGCTTATTCACAGAACATTCTGAACCCTTGCATGTAATAGCTACAGTAATAGAAATGGCAGTGCCATCACAAACTATTCAGAAAATGGTATGCCAATTTATAAAACATGGATGGATTTAAGCATTATGCTCATGTGAAAAAACAGGAAAATGCATACGCCGGTGTATGTATGCAGATTTAGATGCAATTTACTTATAAAAAGCACAATCATCTTGTAAATGTGCATACATGAACATGTCTCTAGCTCTGCTCAGTTGCCAACCTGAAACAACCATTCATGAACTACACTAATTACCCACATACATACAATGCAATCACAATGCTGCAGACCTTCATTGGCTGGTAGAGCTGCCTACCTCCTGATGAATTGTGCTCTGCAACTGAGTGTGCCAAGAGCATTCACAGCATTGTAGGACCTCTCCTTTGCACTGAGGTGGTTGGAGAGGCATAAGGTGTTGGCATCTGACTGGGTACCCATTATCACATGGAACATATAATGGCTTGATTGCTGATACAATGAACAGTACAGGCAAATTTTAAAAACTTTTCAGCCAGTTACCTGACCAATAAGCTAGCCACCACATACAGTACAATCAGTCAGCTAATGCTACTTTGCCTCAAAATAAACAAATCATGGGTTGACTCATCTTGGTATCACAAATGACTTGTGGGTTAATGGAATGTAACTGCTTACGATTAACAAAAGCAGCTTCATTCTTCCTAGGTGCCCTTTTTGAAATATGAAAGTAAAAAGGTAGTTTGATTGCGCTATGAAAATTTGACACTGCTGCCAATCGCCTTTTTATGTCAGCAAAAATTTGGTTTATGTATGTATACTCACACCATAAGTAAACTAAAAATAGCACCTTATTGGTTGGTTAATGGCTTCCTTCACATCAGGCATGATGGAGTGAAACTTGGCAGAGATACTGCTGACCTATCAGCCAATTCTCTGAAAAGTGACAACAGGTAGGCAATATAAACTGAAGAACACCCCAAAAAAGTTCTTCAGTGCAAATACATAGAATCAGCCTTCTTAAAAGGGAATTAAATTAGTCTGTACATCATATTCATCACTTTTGAGGTGTGATGTTTGTCATGTCAATGCACATTCTAATAACGGATCAGTGACATGATTTATTATGCACATGACTCATTATTAGCTGGTTTGATCGCGCTTTCCAGCTTTACAAACGATGTCATCATTTCTACCTCTCTCCAAAATGTTGTTTAGGGATGGATCAGAGATGTCATAAAAATACCGTATATATCGATCATAAAATCGATCATAAAATCAGACCCTAACTTATACACCCATTCAAAAATGCGACACTTAATTTTTTTTTACATCTTCTTGCCTCTTCCAATCTCGCATCAATTTCTCAGACACATCAAATTTTGTTCCAGCAGCGCAGTTACCAATTTCTTTCGTCACTTCAACAACTTTTAATTTAAAACCAGCATCATATTTTCTTTTAATGGAACACTCCATCGTAGATAAGGGATGCTCTTATGATAAAGGTATACGTGGGTGTGGGATACAAAAAACATCAAAACAGCGCAAACATTGCTTTGGAACAGTTTGTGTAATACCGTGTGGTCACATAGGTACGATACATAGAAAAAATAGCCAGTGTGCTCCGTGGTTACTCTCTCAGGAGGGCGTTAGCATATCATAATCTCTTGGACCAATAGTGTGAGTTTTCTGCATTCGACTTATACAACCAACATTATACTGTAAAATCAAGCCCCGACATATCTGCTGGAGAACTTATCTATGAGTATATACGGTATGCAATTTCTCCCATCGTTTTCTTTTATAAATCCTGGCGTTTGCGTGGAAAGCTGCCTACATTCATTTTGAGCCTTTTTTTGTGAATACGTTTTATAAATCTGCCCTCTGGAGATAAAATACATAATTGTAAACCAGGACACACCAAATAAATTGACACATGTACTGCAAAAATATGGAGAATAGATGCCGCCCTGCTGGCCGCTGCCGAGAGTTGATTCTACAATAAAATAAAATAAAAATAAAAAGAGGAATAATTTTGGAGGTCAATCATCACCACGCAAGCGGATAGTAGACATCACGTAGTATACGTGTACCAAATTTCAGGTCAATAGTTCAAGCGGTTTATGAGCTACAGGTGATTTAAAATCCTGGCCAGACAAATGGACAGCCACGGTAGTGCATTATATAAGAAAATGTCAGATGGAGTGTTGGTGTGGCAATGGCATAAATATTGTAATGGCAATGATATCATATGACATGATTTCCAGGATACACCCTCTGAAAACTGGCCATCATATATTGGCAATGGGATAAGAAAAAGGAGGGCCCCCATAAGAAAACAAAATGGCACTGTGGTAATTTCTATACATGATGTTAAAATAAAATAATTTGTTCAAATTCAATTCTAAAATTTGAAATTCTAAATGAATTCTCCATATTAGAAAATGGATTTAAAAAATTAACACAAGCTAAAGAAAAATATAACGTGGAATGTTATACAAATATTCAAGAGCACCACACTTATCCTACAAACAGAACACCAAAATACCAAAGCCCAATACATAAATTAGGAAACAGTAAAAAGAACTTGCACAAACCCTGACTAGCAGAAGACGTTTAAAGCTAGTTGCTATTTGTGAGCGTTTTAGAATCTTTATCCACCAAAGTTGATGAGGAAGTTACCATGTTGCCATTTTAAATATGTGCACATTGATGAAGTTACACATCAATTATTCAGTGCTAGCAAACACAAAATCTTTGTGATAATATGGGAAAACTCAAAGTTGTGGTGAAAGTGTCTCAACCAAAATAGCAATGCAATTATGTCAAAATGTTAATGATAGTTTTGACTAAGACCTTTCTGATGCACATCAAAAAACCTTAAACCTCAATAATAGAGCAGCATGGTATAGCCTTAAAGTCCCTCTTGAGGATCACTTCTGGCTAAACCTAGATTAGCCAGGCAATCAGGAAAGGATGTATAAAGTTTCAAAGACTACAAGCCACAGTGCCCTTTATAGTGTTTTAATCCAATGTGCTCATAAACATTCTACAGAACTAAATTGGTCAGGCTTCTAAGACCATTTTCCTGTTAGTCGAAAAATTACTTTTGTCTCCCTCTAGCTGGAGAGATAAGCTATTTTTATCATTTTAGGGGTCAGCTGCCATCTAAGGCCTGTGATTTATAACATATTTTACACTGGTCTATTTTCATTTTTCTGTGTTATCAGGATTCCGTTTTTGAGGTTTATTTTTCAATTCAATCTACTCTGAAAAAGATGTTTTTGTTCATGGATTGCTTTTTCATTGTTTATGTGATGCATTTCAGTCATCACCTCTTGCCTGTTCTAACTGTAATTAAGCTTGTGTGTCATTTCCTGGTCTTTTTTCTATTTCTTACAATAATCCTCAAACACTTGCGTGTCTTTTAACAGGGCTTTATTTGAATATTACCAAACTCTTAAAGGATTTACCATCCTTAGTAGAATTAGAATTTCAGGAAACAAATGTTTTTGGTAAAAACTGATATAGATCAATACTAATCAAACAATTACTATTGTTCAATCCTCTTTTTTCAGCAACAGGCAAGCAGTCCTTCACAGACGTGTCAGGCTCGGTTTGGTGTGCCGTTCCATTGGGAGGGGTCCTAAAAAAGTTCAGATGCTTCACAATAGGTATTCCAAAATTCCACCTAATGACATTGTTAATAATTTGAAAACTTAGCTTCTAGATCAGTAATCTCTTTCTAGACAAACACCCACAGGCTAATTATCTCTCAAAAAGTACTTTCCTGAGACTGACCTTCCATCACCAATGTTTACTGAGTGGTCTAATGAAAGTGATAAGGTAAATCAATCAAAACATATTTCTCACTTGGTTGAACATAGTGAGGAGTCAGTTTATGTAAAAATACTCTTTTCCTTCTCTTTTAATAGTTTTTATACCACAATCCGAATCTGGAAGTTTACTTGAAACACATTTAAAAATGGTTATGATAAATGACCAGTTTTCTGAAGGTAATTGTTTACAGTAAGAGGTCAATTCTGAAACACTTTTCACTTATTACAAACAACATTTTGATGAGGATAAATATGATTTTACAGAGATACCAGTTAATGGTAAACTAAATTCCTATCTAGATCCTACGCCTTATTTTAACAAACATTTAAATCAAATATTACCATCATTGATTCTCCTCACTATTTGCAACTCATGTCAGTCCACTTCCAAATTAACAAAGAATCATGTATTCTAATGTCAAATTGTTTGATTTTTCATTACTAATAAATTTCTTGAAAACACAACCTAACATGAGAGATGTGATTTATTCTGTGGGGATACAAGATTGCTTTTCACTAGCTAGAAAAATGATTTTTAAACATAATGTTTAGAACTTACACATAATTTCATGTAGTTCCTTTTCAAATGCCTACATCTATTACGCTCGCATCAGATCTTCGAAGCATATGCCCCAAGAGCTATGTGAATATGGCAAAGAACTGAATGAGATAGATGAAATTTTTGTGATGCAAAAAAGAATATATAAATATATAAACAAATAGGGATACATTTGGATAAGAATTAAACTTTATTCAATTAAAGTTTTTTTTGGTCTCGTCCGATGCGAGAGATGGACATCTGAAGTGGAGCTCCGCTAGCAGTGGTGTTATTTTTCATATTATTTGCTTATTATCCTGAGATATCCTGTATTTATTCAACCCGAGAGGGACTGCTACAGTATATGTAAGCACATATAAACATGGCCAACAAGAAGAGGGGTTCGAAAGAATCGAAAACTAAAGCTACATCCAAGCTGCGATCAGCAAGCCCCAGTTCAAGATACGGCCTTTCAGAGACAGACCTGGATCAGATGGGCAAAAGCACAGACTCCTCGGGACCACGGTCCGCTACATCGTCGCCGGCTGAGAGCGAAAAGGGGAGCGAAGGTGCGATCGTGAGTGCAGATCTGGATAGCTCGCCGATTGGAGAAGATCACCTGAAACTGGAAAGGGCCTTGAAGTCCGCGGCTTCAATTACGCGAGCCTGGAGCAGCGGGGACACCGGCTACAGCAAAGTCTGCTGCTTCATCTACGGTACAAGAAAGCACAATTGAACTATCTGAACTGAAGGTGTTGCTCGCTGAGCTCACGCAAGATATAAAGAAAAGCGAGAAGGCTAATGAGAAAGCAACGGCAAAGGCACATGAGAGACTGAAACAGGAATTGAAACAGGAGATGAAACAGGCCAATGAATGGCTGCAACAGGAATTCCAACAGGCAAATGAAAGGCTGCGACAGGAATTCCAACAGGCAAATGAAAGGCTGCGTCAAGAGGTGCAACTTGAGCTTCGACAGGTGCTGGGTAAAATTGAAGAGCGCATTCAGGAAAACTCGGTTAAACTGAGCACGCTTACTGATCAATTGGAGGATTTCAAGGAGACATTCACGAATCGGATTGAAATGGCCGAACATTTAGCTGCCAGTGCCGAGGAAAGAGCAGTAAATGTCAGTTCCGAATGCAAAAAACTCGGAGAAAAACTTGGAGACAGACTGGCTGCTTTAGAAGATGGGAGTAGAAGGTATAATGTCAGAATTGAAGGTCTGCCGAGAATCGAGAAAGTTCAAACCCTGTGAAATTCGCAGCTGAACTTTTTTCTAAAATAATCGGGGACGACTTTAAAGCAGAATCTGAGATAGCAGCGCTTACGCGACGCGGATCAAACACCGTCAGACCCCGACCAAGATCTTTTATAGTTCGTTTTGAACGATTATCATTTAAGCTAGAGGTGATGGCACTCCTCAGAAACAAGGAAGATATTATATATGAAAATAACCACATTCTTATCTTCCTGACTTCTCTCCAGCAACAGCTACTAAACGCAGCCTTCTATAATATTAAACAGCGGCTACGGCAAGCCAGTGTCAAATACAGCCTCCTGTATCCGGCAAAACTGAAAGTGGAATGGCAGGGTCAATTCTATGTCTTCGCTAGCAAGGAAGAAGCAGAAAAGGAATTAAGAAAGCTGATCCCGGGACTATTCTGATACATAATAGTGAGTCATGGCGGTTAATGATAAAGCAAAGATTAATAATCTTTTGTCTGATCTATTCGTTTTAAAATACGGTTTTATCAGCATATATTCTAATATATTCTCATTATTACTTAGTATTACTAGGGCGCTATCTGTTTATGTTTTATTGTGCTTAATTATTTTCTTTTTTTTTTTTCTCTTTTTCTTTTCTAATTATTTCATCTCTACCCTAAACGAGACTGTTCAATATCATACCCTTGGTTTACTGTTATTGCTATTACTGCATTAAGACTTGTTATGCTTCTTCTGGACACATTTTTAACACCATCCCCGGGTTTATTATCTGGGTGTATCATCTTAATGCACTAAAATTGCTGAAGACTATATATATATTTTAAGTGCAAAACTCTTTTTTTTTTAGAGATATCTCTATCTTTTAACCTTAAAGCACCGCTGCATTGAAGCTTGTTTTGCTTTGGACGGACTCTGTCTCTGGGTATGTCAGAGGACTGGGACTGTGTGAAGTGGGTTTTAGCCTCACTTGGGAGGCAAAAGGGAGGGTGGGGGGTTAAGGGGGGAGAGAAAGAGAGCAGGCCTGATCTATACCTAATCTATCCTCTCAATCTTTATAATTATAATAAGACTATAAAATGACATCAAAAACTCAGAATCAGTGTCTCCATGATGGGACAGTTAACTTCGTAAGCTGGAATGTTAAAGGCCTGAATCACGAATTAAAGAGAAAGAAAGTACTCTCACCTAACAGGTCTAAATGCTAAAATAGTATTTTTACAGGAAACCCACTTACTAAGCAAGGATCAGTTCCGCTGCAAAAGACTGAACTGGCCAAATGTTCCATTCTAGTTTTACAAAGAAAACTAGAGGTGTGGGAATTCTCATACATAGAACAGTACCATTTGTAGCATCAGATGTAGTATTGGATCCTGAAGGGAGATATGTAATGGTCATGGGAGACTTATCTAACTGTAAAATGATTTTGATAAATGTTTATGCACCTAATGTTGATGATAAGGAATTTATACAAAATTTATTTGCATCCATTCCCAATCTGAACACTCATAAAGTTATAATGGCTGGGGACTTTAATTGTGTTCTAAATCCACTTTTAGATAGGACTTCCTCCACAGGGGAACGCATCTAACACTGCAAAGATAATTACAAAGTTTATAACTGATCACAACTTATCAGATCCCTGGAGGTTTTTAAACCCAAAATTCAAGAACATATTCTTTCTACTCACCAGTACATCATTGCTACTCAAGGATTGATTACTTCTTTATAGACAATAACTTCTTGCCTAAGATTAAATCTTGCAAATACGATGCTATTGTTATTTCTGACCATGCACCTATGATCTTGGAGCTAAAATTACTAAGCCCCATACACTCACCCGCAGATGGCCTCAACCCGCTTCTATTAGCTGACGAGAATTGTACTGAATTTATATCCAAACAAATCAAATTCTTTCTAGAGACAAATACATCCCCGAGATCTCTGCAGGAATACTCTGGGAAACTCTTAAGGCCTTCTTAAGAGGACAGATTATCTCATATCTTTCCCACAGAAATAAATCCGAGGCCAAGAAAGTAGCAGAGATAAAAAGAAATTACTAAAATAGATGAAGAACATGCCAGACTACCAAGCGAGACTCTACATAGCAGGAGGCAGGCTCTACATTCAGAATTAAACCTCTTGACAACTAAAGAAACTGAACAACTAATTTACAAATCCAGACATCATTACTATGAACATGGGAGAAAGCTAATAAGCTTTTAGCTCAACAAATTCACAAGCAAGAAGTGCAACGCAATCTCGTAATCACTACACGAACGGAGATAAAATCGAACACAAAAATATAATGCACACTTTCAGAGACTACTATAAATCCCTATATACTACTGAGTTTAAGGAAGACAATACACAATCTAATGCATTTCTGGATACATTACAGATACCACAAATAGACGCTTTAGTGTGGAGGAACTTGATAAACCTCTGGCATTATCAGAATTACTAGATGCTATAAAGTCACTCCAAGCAGGAAAGCAGCAGGCCCTGATGGCTACCCTGCAGAATTTTACAAGAAATTCTCCGCTCAGCTAGCTCCCCTCCTATTAGCAACATTTACAGAAGCCAGAGATAACCAATCTCTTCCACAAACCTTTCGCCAAGCACTAATCACTGTCTTTCCAAAACAAAATAAGGACTTATTACAATGTGCATCATACAGACCAATTTCACTTCTGAATAACGACGTTAAAATACTCTCTAAAATCATAGCCAGAAGGATGGAGAAAGTGCTCCCTCGTAATATCACAAGACCAAACTGGATTTATTAGGGGCCGCACTTATCTTCAAATCTTCGACGCCTGTTTAATGTAATATACTCACCAACTAAATCAAACACCCCAGAAATATTATTATCATTGGATGCAGAAAAAGCATTTGACATGATTGAATGGAAATACCTTTTTACTACATTGGAGAAGTTTGGGTTTGGCCCAAACATTTGTGCATGGATTAAATTACTGTATACTAACCCAGAAGCTTCAGTTTGCATCAACATTTGCTCAGACTACTTTAAACTAGAACGTGGCACTAGACAAGGATGCCCCTGTCACGCTGCTGTTTGCATTGCCATTGAACCACTGGCAATACATTGTCGAAATACTGATCAGATAAAGGGGATTAGCAGAGAAGGACTGGAACAGAAAATCTCATTATATGCAGATGACATGGTACTGTATATATCAGACCCAGAAAATTCTGTGCCTGCAGTCTTAGCAGCACTCACAGAATTTCAAAAGATCTCTGGTCTCAGAATTAATCTGAATAAAAGTGTACTCTTTCCAGTGAATTCTCAAGCATATAATATTAGATTAGATACCCTACCTTTTATCATTGCAGAACAGTTTAAATACCTAGGGGTAAACATCACAAGTAAACATAAAGCTCTATATCAACAAAATTTCGCTCTGCATGGAAAAAATTAAACAAGACTTGCATAGATGGTCAACCCTTCATCTCACACTAGCTGGAAGAATTAACACTGTTAAGATGAATATTCTTCCTAAGCTCCTTTTTATTTCAAAACATCCCAATATACATTAATAAATCATTCTTTAAGCAATTAGATTCAACAATAACCTCATTTATTTGGAATTCAAAACATCCACGCATCAAAAGAGCGACCCTACAAAGACAAAAGGCAGAAGGCGGCATGGCTCTACCTAACTTCCAGTTTTATTACTGGGCAGCAAATATACAGGCGATAAGAACCTGGACACAAATAGAAGAACATACACAGGCTTGGACCGCAATAGAAGTAAAATCCTGCAGTACTTCTTTGTATTCCTTGCTCTGTGCTCCAATAAACACACGCTATCGGCAATACACTAATAACCCAATTGTGCTCCACTCACTTAGAATCTGGAACCAATGTAGAAAGCATTTTAAGACGGAGAAGCTTCTATCTGTGGCACCCTGCAAGAGAACCACCTCTTTCAACCTTCACAAACATATGCAGTTTTAATATCTGGAAAAATTTGGAATTAACTTGCTTAGAGATCTTTATATAGACAACGTCTTTGCATCCTATGAACAATTACATTCCAAATTTAACATTCCAGCTACACATTTCTTTCACTATCTTCAAATCAGGAACTTTGTTAAACAGAACCTTCCAGATTTTCCTCATCTTGCACCCTCATCCATGCTGGAAAAATATTGCTCAATCTCAAGGACTTAGACTCCATCTCTACAATATATAAAATCATTTTACAATCCCTCCCTTTCAAAGATCCAAGAGGACACTGGGAAAAAGATCTCTCAATTAATATATCAGAAAAGGAGTGGAAAGTAGCAATGCAGAGAATTCACTCGAGCTCCATATGCGCAAAGCATACAATTATACAACTTAAAATTATATATCGAGCACATCTGTCTCGACTAAAACTCTCCAAAATGTTTCCAGGGCATGATCCAACCTGCGAACGTTGCAACCAAGTCCCAGCCTCACTAGGTCACATGTTCTGGGCCTGCACCAAATTAACATTATTCTGGACAAAAAATTTTAATTACCTTCAGACAGCCTTGGACTCACAATCCCTCCTAACCCATTAACAGCTGTGTTTGGGGTTCTTCCAGAGGGTTTAAAGTGGAGAAAGACAAACAAATTGTCATTGCATTCACTACAGACTTATGGCACGCAGACTTATTCCCATAAACTGGAAGAACCCAAACTCTCCTCTTTAAGTCAGTGGGAAACCGATGTGTTATATTATTTGAAATTGGAAAAATCAAATACTCAGTTAGAGGATCCGTACAGACTTTTTCAAAACATGGCAGGATCTAATCAGTAATATTTTAAAATAAGTTCATAAAGCACAGAGAATTTATTAATTTAGGTATGTTTACAAGCCTTAAATTTAATGCCGTTTGGCTTGCTCTCTCTCTCAGGGGTGGGGATCGATCTGTTCTTAACTTAATTTTACTTTTTGTAAAAACTTGATTGCTTTGTATGGATTGTAATAAAATTAATAAAAAATAAATAAAAAAAAAGTGTTTTTTTTTAATAACAGGATATTTTAAACTATTTTTCTTATTCTTTCTATTTTCTTCTCTGTGTTTTATCTTTTCTCTTTTGTTTTTATGGATTGCATTATATTTGTAAAGTAATTGGGCTTTTTTAGTTTGGGTTTTACTAGGTATTTATATGGATCCCCAATTTTTTTAAGACTGAATTGAATAAAACATAATTTATGTTATAACTTATGAGTGCCAAAGCATTTTGAACCACACTTCTGTAGTTCAACCTTCCCCAAAACTTAGATCCTCTCTCACTGTCAAGGAAAATAAAACAGTACTTTTACCAATTTAGACTATAGTATGTAGCAGTCTGGTGCCACTAAGATTCACACCATTGATAGAACGGTAATTTATTTATTGTTTCGGTGGGATTTGAAGAAAACACCCAGCCTTGGCCTGACCCACACACACTCACAGGCAGAAACAAAACAAACAAATGAATAACTAATATATTAAATGTAAAATCCAAAGCAAACAACAAAAATCAGACAACCCTCTTCTCTCCTTATGGCGGTACAATTTTAACACAACAATGAACCACAACAATAAACACTCACGACAATGTCCTTATACAGTCCAAAGCGGCAAAAGCAGATGAAATGGTTTGGTGTGAAGATGACAAACCCGGGAACATGAATGAAACATTCCTACCAGTATTCCTGAGTGGCAAGGTGTGAGATTTGCAGGAGCGCTCCTTTTGAAGATGCCTAACGACTAATCCACCAGTATACACACGACAGGCAGGCACAAGACAGTCCATTCATCGTAACGGGAAACGATCCAGGTCACAATTGACTTTTCAGTAGATACGTTGGACAGGTTACACAAAAAAACAGATCTGTCGTTGCTCCTCCGAGCCCCTTTTTTCAACTTTCCAACTGACCTTTCTCGTCCCCAGCAGCCCCTGCTTCCTGCTCCAGTCATTTAATGAGGGTAATCCCCTTTGGGGCTGTGGGTAAATTCCTGTGATACCACTGCTACAAGTATGTTATAGTACAGTATATATTAGCAAGCATAATATGATTGATGACAATTTAGTGAATATGACAGTGAAGGTTTCACATCTGTTCACTATTGTGGACAATAGAGAATTTAGGAAGTTTGTTGGTGTCTAAGATGCAGCTTATACCCTTTCATGCCAGAAAACCTTGAAGAGTATGGTGGAAGCAAAATTTAAGATGGCAAAAGAAGAGGAGCAAAAAGGCTACAGCAATGAGTTTAAGCTCTGCCCGGTGTATATCCATACAAATGGATGTGTACTTAATAGTCACATGACATTTTATTAATGAAAAGTATGAGATGTCAACTGTGGTATTGAGAGTAGGGAAACTCTCCAAACAAAATATTGCTGAGAGCTTAGCTGAGCCATCTTAAAATTGAGACACACAACCTGCATTGCACAGGCACTGCAACCAGGCTGGTTGTACAGAAAGCCATGGATCAGACACCTGGTCATGAAGATATTAAATTCAAGGCTTGAAACATTGTTGCTACTTTGTCCAACAACAGATGGGATCACCTCCTGTTAAGCTGATACAAGATGTAGACACTCGATGGAATAGCACATACTGTATGCCAAGCTCTAACAGTTATTTAGTCAAAGACAGCCAGTTGGTGCAGAACTAGCTACACTACAGACAAAGTAGCCTTGACTACTAAGAATAGCAATCTATTACCGAGTGACTGTTAATGCTGTATCAAGCCAACTACTGAATTGTCTGAAGAAAGGATAGTATCATGTTCCATGGTCATTCCTCTCATTCTTATTCCGAGACCTGCAATTAATATAAAAGTGTCACAACTTAAAGATAAAACGGCATTGCAGCTGTGATTGAATCTCTTGCTATTGATAACTGAGAGGATGTTGTTCTATTAGAAGCTGTGTTTTATGTCACTACGAACTTAGGTTTAAAACAGTGTGTTTTGGCAAGCAATCTAATAAACAGACAGAATAGGCACATGTCCACAAATATTTATTTATAATGATCTCTTAGGATGCACTTTTTATTTATGTTTAAATATAAAATAAGGCAAGTACAACGATTGCTGTGTGACAGTGCATTAATAACTGTTTTTTGGTTTTTTTTTTAACCGCCAGGCGCCACTACCATGCACCATCTTGTGAATTAAAGCTTCAAGTAATGAAGAAAGAAGTCTTTGTTTCTCAATCATTATTGCACATATTCTATTGATTGTACTTAGAGGTAAAAATGTAACATCTTTTTACATATCATAGCCATGTAGTTATTTTTCTTTCCTTAACTGAGTAAATATATTTTGGTAGTAAGATTTGTCATTTATACTTTTTCCATTCATGGCACTTCACACTGCCCGTTTCCTGCTCCATCTTTGGTCCTCAGCTGGTCAAACAGAAGCCTGGCTTACAGGCTGGCTTTGAAGTGCCTGTCATGAGATACACATGCTCAGTAGAGTTTTGTTGGAATTTACTACCATTTGCTTTGTTAATTATGTAAATGTTATCACCTAGCTGTTGGCGCTCAACTAATAGTACTAAGGGGTTATAGGGTAAAAGTATGAATTTGTAGTATATGGAGTTAAAATGCTTTGGCATGTTAAATTAATGAATGCTGTACAATTTTTTGTGCAAGGGGTGAATGGTATACTGTACTGTAGATGGTGCTACAGTTATATACAGATACATGAGATGCTAAACTGGAGAGTTTATAGTAAAATGGGAAAATGTGAACAATGTGAGATTAAAGAAACATTGCAGCATTACTTGGTCTGGTGCCAAAAATATGATAGTGTTAGACAAAAGTTAATTGAAATCTTTGCTCAAAAGGCTCTCTCATTTTACAATTTAAAAGAAGTAGTAATAAATAAAAATAGAAGTCTATTTAAAGATTTTATTAAGTATCTTAAAGACTCAGAAATGATTAGTACTTTCTAAAAGTTTTACAAGTTGTAATGTACAGAGGGAATTGATGTTGAAACCTCTGTTCATTAGATGGCATTAATGGATTATTGGATATGATCCCAATCTGCCAATGTTTGGAAGAAGAAGTCTAGAGTAACAGATCGTGAGGGATATTAAAATAAATGATGTATGGAACATGATTAAAGGAATGGGTGGACTTAAAACAGGATATATGACATTCAGTTCTGATTTGTGAGGACAAGAAGCATGTTACTGATAATGAGAAGGCTGAAATGTTAACAAAATCTTTTTATGTAGAATCTAAGTAATGAGGTCAAAGAATGTAGGAAATTAACTTTGAATTGTATTCCTGATATATTAGAAACTAGTTATTGCAGTGATAGTATTACTGATATATCATTTTCTGCGTATGAATTTAAAAAGGTGGTACCAAGCATGGGTCAGACATCTCCTGGAAAAGACGTGTTTTGCTATTGCATTTTCAAAAACATGAATGAAAAATCTCTTGAAATATTAGAATTCTGAAATATTATTTGGAGTTTAGGTAAAATGCCTTCTACCTGGAAAACAGCAGTTGTAATACCAATGTTAAAACCAGGTAAAACACTTTTAGATCCAACGGCACATACTATATTAATAAGATAATGGAGAACATGGTTTATAATTGTTTACATTATATCTTGGGGAAAAAGGGAATAATTGTAAATTACCAAAGTAGTTTTAGGAAGGGTAGAATGACTTTGGACTCTGTATTGAAACTAGAAGACAAAGTCAGAAAAGCATAAGCAAATAAAGATAGCAGATTTGTAATAGCAGTTTTTTCTGACATAGAAAAAGCATATGAAATGTTGTGGAAGGAAGGTTTGTTATTAAATTGTGTAATTTTGGAGTTGGGGGTAGAAGGTATACATTTACAATGAATTTTTTATTTGGTAGAAGTATACAGGTTAGAGTGGGATCCTGATATTCAAGCATTTATAAGGTAGAAAATGGTACTCCACAAGGCAGTGTACGTAGCTCATTATTGTTTAATATTATGATAAATTACAGATTTTCTGAAACTAGAATGGAATAAGGTAAATCATTGTATGCTGATGATGGGGCTATTTGTATTAGGAGTAGGAATTTTGTATATATTGCTAATAAAATGCAATTAGAGATTAATAAAGTTGAAGAATGGGCACATATATGGGGTTTAAGCTTTCAGTGGCAAAATCGCAAGTGATTTGCCTCACTAATAAGGTTGAAAGACCTAAACTAAATTTAAGATTATATTGTCAAAAGCTAGGTTTGTATATGGATAGTAAATTGACTTGGAAGTGTCATATAAGTAAAATGATAGACAATGTAAAAAGACAGTCAATGTACTTAAGATGTTTAAGTGGATATGATTGGGGTGCAACCAAAAAGGTTTTATTATCTGTACTAATAAAAGGCAAAGCCCTCACTGACTGACTGACTCACTCACTCACTCACTGACTCATCACTAATTCTCCAACTTCCCGTGTAGATAGAAGGCTGAAATTTGGCAGGCTTATTCCTTACGGCTTACTTACAAAAGTTAAGCACGTTTTATTTTGAAATTCTACGTGTAACAGTCATAACGGTCGACAACATCCGCCATGTTGAACTTTCTTATTTATGGCCCCATCTTCATGAAATTTGGTAGGTGGCTTCCCTGCGCTAACTGAAACCGCTGTACTTACTTATTTCGATGGTATGACGCCACTGTCGGCCACCATATTGAACTTTCCAACGTCACTAATTTTCCAACTTCCCGTGTAGGTAGAAGGCTGACCCCATCTTCACGAAATTTGGTAGGTGGCTTCCATGCGCTAACCAAAACCGATGTACGTACTGTCACACACGTGCGCATGGGAGGCAGCTAAAGGGCTTGAGTGACGGTAGTTCTGAGACAGGCCGGGCTGTGGCAGAGTGCACTGACTCTTTTTCTCACTTCCCTGTAGACCATCCCTGGGAGACTCCACCTGGCTCTCGTGACATCACTTCCGGGACCGAACCAATGGAGACAGAACCAACCGGCGCCGGCCCCCCTGATGTCACGTCTGGGCCTGATCCAATAAGTGGCGAACACGTGCCCGATTCCCATGACCTCACTTCCTGTCTTCCCCTTTAAAAGCCTGCCCTTTTTCCCCTTACCCTCAGTCTTGTTTTGGACTCGATTGTATGCACATCAGTGCTGTTGTTATGATAAAAAACGACTTTGCAGCCAGGATACCAAAATATACGGGTGGCTGCCCCAAAACATCTTTGAGTATGTCTCAGCTTTGTGACATTGGCGTAGTCGGCAGGATGGAGAAGCCCTGGAAGAGAAGGGGACAGGACCTGCAACACGTCCAGGTGGGATCGTACCGGGGCCGAGTTTTCAGGCGGGGAGGGTGGCCCGTGTTTCGGAGTGGCCCGGTACAGTCTCTCCTCCCGGCATGCTCTACTAGGCAATCTAGACAGGCCAGGGAGTGTTTGGGAGGGGCTCACAGACGTGGGCTGCTTCGGAAGAGGGAGGCTCGGAGGAGAGTGCCTGCCTCCTTGTGAAGCCAGAGCCCCGATTTCCACCTAGGGGTGCCCCAGACTGGCAGGTGAGTAACCTGAAAAACTGGAGGTTTGACCCGGAGCGGCCAACCCCACAGCAAGCCTGGTCCCTATGGGTAAAAGTAGGGCAGTGGCTGCGGCCACAGACACTTAAGCCCTCCCAAGTCATAGAGCAGGTGGCTTGCTACCTGCTTCTGGACACACTACCCCGTGGTTTCACCCAGCCAGTCTGGGGTAGAGAATTTACAAATATGGCAGAGCTCATAGAGCTCGTAGAGAAACAAAGGATGGCCTCGCAATCTGAGGGAGCTGAACCGTCCTCTAGCCGAACTCAACCGGGGTATGTCCCAACACCTAGCCCCCCTGTACAACCCAGAGCTTGTGCCGGCGTCCCCAGGGTCGCGGGCGCTCAAACTGCTTGGGAATGAGGCGGAATGCAGGTGGAGGGGGAGGAGGGGTTGGTGTGCTCTGATAAACCAGTTGGCGGTTCCACTCACAGGCATGGTGGTCGTCAACGGGTACAAAACGTCTGCTCTGTTAGACACCGGCAGCAACACTACCATTGTTGCTCGCCATTTTGTGCTACCGCGACAGTGGTTAAATTATAAGGTCCGTATAACCTGTGTCCACGGGGAAACCCGCTGGTACAAGGCGCCACGTGTGTCATCAGTTACGGGGGATCGGTTCGGAAATTAACTGTGGCAATCCTTCCTGATCCTCCACACCCGGTGATACTGGGGCGGAACTGGCCTGAAATTAAATGCGGTGAGACACATACCACTCCGGGAATACTTTGGGCCTTGTTATAGACGGGCACGAGCCGTCTCAGGTTGCCTCCACGCCGTGTAATCAGCCGGCAGAGAGAGACGAAGCGGCTTCCCTGAGTGACGTGGTTACCCTCGGGCCGTCGGCGTGCTGGTACGCCATCCACTGAAGCCGAGGCGAACGGGAGGAGGCCACGCCCTTGAGGTCGACGCTGACCCTCTCTCTGTATTGCGGTTTCAATTTAAAGAAACGCCGGCTTCTTTCAGAAGGGAGCAATGGAATGACGACTCCCTGAAATTTGCAAAAAATGCAGTGGTCCTTGTAAATGGCCAGCGCACTGATCAGTCTATACCACAGGGCCCTTACTTTGTATTAGACAACGACCTTCTTTATCATGTAGCAATGCATGATGGACAGGAGAGAAAGCTGCTGCTAGTTCCGCGTACCTTCCGGCGGCAAGTCTGCGAGCTAGCACACGCCCACCTCCTAGGTGGCCACTTGGGCACCGAAAAAACTCTGGAGCGGATCAAGCTCCGTTTCTACTGGCCGGGAGTCAATGAGGAGGTTCGTCGCTTTTGCACTTCCTGCCCGGAGTGTCAACTGCGACAAATTCCAGGAGGGACCGTGCTCCTCTGTCCCTATACCCCTGATTGATGTTCCCTTCCAAAGAATCGGGGTCGATTTGGTCGGACCCCTGGAGCCCTCAGCCCGAGGACACAAGTACATTTTAGTCCTCGTGGATTACGCTACACGATACCCCGAAGCTGTTCCGTTGCGCTCAGCTACATCCAAAGCTATCGCACGGGAATTACTAGGGGTCTTTTCGCGTGTGGGTGTTCCCAAGGAAGTCTTGACAGACCAGGGGACACCTTTCACCTCGGAGACGTTCAAGGAGACTGCCAAGTTGCTGAAAATAAAGCATTTAAAGACCGCGGTGTATCATCCTCAAACCGACGGGTTAGTAGAGAGGTTTAATCAGACTCTCAAGCAAATGCTATGTAAGGTGGTCAGCGAGGATGGAAGGAACTGGGATCAGCTCCTCCCCCTCGTCCTTTTTGCTGATCGGGAAGTCCCACAAGCCTCCACGGGGTTTTCCCCTTTGAATTACTGTATGGGCGACAACCTCGGGCATATTAGACATTCTAAAGAAGGGTGGGAAGAAGAGGCTCTTCCCTCTACAAACATATTAGAGTATATGCGAGTTACGATAGATTGGGAAAGATTCGGCCTCTCCTTAAAAGTCACATGGAAGAAGCACAAGCAGCACAGGCCCGTTATTACAACCGCGGCACGTCTCTTCGGGAGTTCCACCCGGGAGATCGGGTCATGGTCCTAGTGCCTACCTCCCACTCTAAGCTGCTTGCCCATTGGCAAGGCCCCTACGAAGTTAAGGAGAGGAAGGGGCTGGTCGACTATTTGGTGAGTCAACCCAATCGTCGGCCAAAGGAGCGGGTTTATCATGTGAACTTGCTGAAACCGTGGAAGGACAGGGACCCCGATCCCTCCTCCGGCCAGCCCCGCCACTCTTCGCCACACACACGCCTTAACTTCGCACGGACTTAAGTCCCAGACAACGGCAGGAGCTGGAAACAGTTATCCGGCCCGTCGAGGTAGTCAGTGAACGCCCCGAAAGGACCTCTCTGGTTGAGCACAACATTGTGACAGAGCCCGGGTTGTTGTCCGAGAACGCCGTATCGCCTTCCCGAGGCAAAAGGGCTGAAGTGGAGCTTGAGATCAAGCGCATGCTGGAGCTAGGTGTGATTGAGGAAAGTTATAGTCCCTGGTCCAGCCCAATTGTGCTCGTCGGTAAGCCTGACGGGAGTTGGAGGTTTTGCAATGACTTCCATCGGCTTAATCAAGTCTCCCAATTCGATGCTTATCCTATGCCTCGAGTGGACGACCTCCTCGAGAGGCAGGGACAGGCTCGGTACTTGACCATGACAAAAGGGTACTGGCAGGTTCCTTTAACGGACTCCGCAAAGGAAAAAAACGCGTTTAGTACCCCTAGCGGACACTGGCAGTATCGTGTCCTTCCATTTGGGTTACACGGGGCGCCAGCAACCTTCCAGCGCCTGGTGGACAAAGTGCTCGGCCACATAACTCATACAGTGTGCCTACCTGGATGACGTGGTCATCTATTCCAGCACGTGGACAGAACACCTACAGCAGGTCCAAGCGGTATTGCGAACACTTGGTGAGGCCGGGCTCCGGATTAATCCCAAGAAATGCTTCTTTGGGTTAAGTGAAGCCAAATATTTAGGCTACCTGGTGGGTCGGGGTACCGTGAGGCCACAGTGCTCCAAAGTTGATGCCATTTTGAAATGGCCCCTCCACGAACCAAGCGGCAGGTCCAAGCCTTTCGGATTAGCCGGGTACTACCGCCGGTTTGTACCCCGTTCTCGAGAGAGAGCGCCTTGACTGATTTAACAAAGAAGAGGGCCCGAACATTGTGGTATGGACTGAGAACACAGGCACTGCATTTAGTGACTTGAAACAGGCCCTTACGCCCCACCTATTTTGATGGCACCTAACTTTTCTTTGCCTTTTATCCTCCAGGACGGACGCTTCGGACACAGGCCTGGGTGCCGTGCTGAGCCAAAGTGTCGATGGTGTGGAACACCCCATCATGTTCCTAAGCCGGAAACTGTTGGACCGGGAAACCAGGTATGCAGCGGTGGAAAGGGAGGCTTTGGCGATTAAATGGGCGATTACTCAGCTGAGGTACTACCTGTTGGGCGGAGTTCACTCTTGTCACGGACCATGCGCCTCTACAGTGGATGGCCCTGCACAAGGAGTCGAATCCCGGGTCACCCGGTGGTTTCTTGACCTGCAGCCGCACAAGTTTTCGCCGCTCATCGCCGGGTGCTCTCCATGCCAACGCTGATGCTCTTTTCGGGTTCACGACCTCTCGGTTAGGGTCGCCCGATCCCACGGGACTGGGCTAAGGGGGGGGGCCTTGTCACACACGCGCATGGGAGGCAGCTAAAGGGCTTGAGTGACGGCAGTTCTGAGACAGGCCGGGCTGTGGCAGAGTGCACTGACTCTTTTTCTCACTTCCCTGTAGACCATCCCTGGGAGACTCCACCTGGCTCTCGTGACATCACTTCCGGGACCGAACCAATGGAGACAGAACTAACCGGCGCTGGCCCCCCTGATGTCACGTCCAGGCCTGATCCAATGAGTGGCGAACACGTGCCCGATTCCCATGACCTCACTTCCTGTCTTCCCCTTTAAAAGCCTGCCCTTTTTCCCCTTACCCTCAGTCTTGTTTTGGACTCGATTGTATGCACATCAGTGCTGTTGTTATGATAAAAAACGACTTTGCAGCCAGGATACCAAAATATACGGGTGGCTGCCCCAAAACTTCTTTGAGTATGTCTCAGCTTTGTGACAGTACTTATTTCGGTGGTATGACGCCACTGTCGGCCGCCATATTGAATTTTCCAAAGTCACTAATTCTCCAACTTCCCGTGTAGGTAGAAGGCTGAAATTTCGCAGGCTCATTCCTTACAGCTTACTTACAAAAGTTAAGCAGGTTTCATTTCGAAATTCTACACATAACGGTCAACAACGTCCGCCATGTTGAACTTTCTTATTCATGGCCCCATCTTCACGAAATTTGGTAGGCTTCCCTGCACTAACCGGAAACTAATGTACATACTTATTTCGGTGGTATGATGCCACTGTGTCGCCATATTGAACTTTCCAACGTCACTAATTCTCCAACTTCCCGTGTAGGTAGAAGGCTGAAATTTGGAAGGCTCATTCCTTACGGCTTACCTACCAAAGTTAAGCAGGTTTCATTTTAAAATTCTACGCATAACAGTCAACAACGTCCGCCATGTTGAACTTTCTTATTTATGCCCCATCTTCACGAAATTTGGTAGGCGGCTTCCCTGCGCTAACCGAAACCAATGTACATACTTATTTCGGTGGTATGACGCCACTGTCAGCCGCCATATTGAATTTTCCAACGTCACTAATTCTCCAAATTCCCGTGTAGGTAGAAGGCTGAAATTTGGTACTTATTTCGGTGGTATGATGCCACTGTCGGCCGCCATATTGAACTTTTCAACAGTCTTTGTTACTTATGGGCCCATCTTCAAGAAATTTGGTAAGCGGGTTCCCAACGCTAACTGAATCCTACTTACATACATATATATGTCCATAGCCTGCAGCTCAGTCACCGTGTGAGGCAGCGTTGGGTCCCCCATCCCAACGCCTCCCACGTTGTTGGCTGCCTGCCTATATAAGGCTGTCCGTCACTCCAGTCTCTTCATTCTCTTCCTTGCTTCGCCACGGGATTCACGTCTCCCTGCTGATAACTACAGCCTTTTTATTTAATCCACGGCTTCTTCGCTGTTTTATTGTTCATTTATTACGATTATAGTTATTGTGTAGGTATTTTAGACTTACTTTACATTGTTCAGGTACCCATTTCCTTTATCGTTCCAACCGTACCCGCATTAACATGTCTATCGAGGTCCATCGATCAAAGAACTGTCACTTACTGAGTGGTTTCCATGCCCGGAGATGGCACCTATCTTTTCCATTCTCTGTGTTACATATTGCACGGCCATATCAGGCTCACTCTTGATATCTGGAGAAACATTGTGTCTTATGTATTGAATGACTGGGACAGGTTCAAGGTGTGGACTGATGACGGTACAGGAGATAATTATACTACAGAGGAGCACTATAAGAGTGAAATGCTTAAGCCCTTCACCTATGGTTCTGCATGTGAGTTGATGGCTGCCGCTGAATTGTTCGGTTGTCACTTTCAAGTGTACCGAAATGGCCAAATATTTTACACCTTTGGACAACCGCCAATGCCTCTTAAACATCTTAGATTCACAGGTGACGATTTCAGTAGTGGACCCTTTGATGTTTATGAATGTTTAATACCATTTGCAGGAGCCAATCCCAGCCAACACAGGGCGCAAGGCAGGAAACAAACACCGGGCAGGGTGCCAGCCCACCACAGGGAACGCACACACCCACACACCAAGCACACACTAGGGAAAATTCAGAATGCACCTAACCTGCATGTCTTTGGACTGTGGGAGGAAACACATGCAGACACAGTCTCCTAACTGCGAGGCAGCAGTGCTACCCACTGCGCCACCTTGCCGCCCTATGAGTCAGCATCTCACTCCAATTTAAAAAAATTTAATGTAATGTGAGAGTCAGGGTTTGAGAGTCTGTTGTGGTGCTGTTAAATCCTCATCCACTGTAACTCTACAGTACAAGTTGAGGTAGGACAAATGCCATTAAAACTCCAGGGGTTACAACTTTTAATCTACTGGGCATAAATGAAATGGCTTAAGAATGATTATCATGTAGTGTGTTAAAATTTTGATTTTTGGGAGCACCATAAAAAGTACTCTGTTTTTTTTAGCACAGGCTTAAAACAGGAGGTTAATTAATTTTCAGATTATTCTAACAGTGGTACTCCTTATAATCCCACCATGGCTTTTTCCATAGACGTTAGTAGACTTACTGCATATGAATTATTCAAATCAAACAAGGTGTGTCTGAAAAGATGATAGAAAACACATCAGCCTTCAGTGTCCCAGAGCTACAAGTGTATATGAAGAAAAGACTTTCTGATTTTTTGCCAGTATTTACAACTGAGCTGACAGCCATTAGTTTGGGTCTACAGTGAATTGAAGAACTGTGTCCAAACAGTTCTGATTCCTTTGCTGTCTTACAGTATTAAAATAAGTAATTCTTTAATAAGGCCAAACTAACTATTTGAAGTAACTCAAGCATTGCATCGGTTTCAGAATATGGGACTGTCTGTTAGTTTTTTTATGGGTTCCAGCACATAAAGGGGATCAAAAGAAATGAAATAGTTGATGATTTGGCTAAAAGCCACTAAGCATCTTTTTATTGATTTTACAGATGATATTTAGTAAATCAGAAAATAAAAGCCTGGTGAGATTGAAAATTGATGAGATGTGGCAAAAACAGCGACAGTGATGGTAAGGGAAGAAATATGTATAGTAAACAAACCAGAGCTGAATCCATGGGATAAGAGGGCAAAATGAATAGGGAAAAAAGTATGTTAACATGCCTAAGAATTGGGCACTCTAAATAAATTATGCACTATTCAAGGCAGGACAGCATCATTCTGGAGTATGTAGAGGTTGTAATCAATTAGAGAGTGTTGAGAATATTTTATTAGGGTGTGTGACATATATATTACAATAATTTCAATACTTTAAATCTTTGGGAATTGGTAATTTGACATGGTAAAAATTAAGGTATTGTGATGAGTTTAAATGTATTCATAGATCCATATTCTTTTATTTAAAGACTATAGGGGTATTAGAGAGCATTTGATTGGAAAATATAAATTATATTGTTTAGGTATTTCTAGTCATAGTGTTTTTTTCCTTAAGTCCAGTCCAGTTGTTGGTGGTAATGCACTTTAAGTGGGTTTGCCAACCCATCACTAAACAAAAGATGAGGAAGAAGTCTAGAGTAATGACTTTTAATTAAAATTAAGTAAATTAATTAATTAAGCAAATGGAAGAATGTGTAACTTTTTTGAGATTTCTATTTGAAAGGTTCATGCAGGTAAGGGTGAGAACAGAGCATTTTAAATCATACCTTGCAATGGTGTGTATGTACCCAATTATTATTTAATTAAATGATTGACATTTTTTCTAAAACTGTGATTGGTGTGGGTAAATCATTCATGGATGATGGCGCATTATGGGTCAGAGGTAAAAAAATCAGTTATACTATATATAAAATGAAATTAACTATTGACAAGGTAGAAGTATAGGTGAATACACTGGGTTTCAAACTGTAACTAAAACTCAAGTGATATGTTTTACAAAGAGGGTCACTTGAACAGTCAACCTCTGGTTGTTTCAGTGATAACATTTTTGTGGATGTTAATAGATATTAAGCTTACATGGAAGATTGTTGATAAATGTAAAGAGGTACTAAATATACTCCGATGTCTGTGTGGATCTGATTGGGGTGCTACCAGAAAATCATTATTTACTATTTATATTTGTTTAATAACATCAGTCTTCAATTATGATTGTGTGGCTTATAGGTCTTCTGTACCTTTAAGATTAAAATGTTTAGAGGTGATACAAGCACAGACTCTAAGAATGTTCTGTGATGCAAATTTCCGAAAGTAGCTGTTTTAAGTAATTCATTGTCATCCTTGTTTGCTTTAGAGTCTGAAAAGTTAGCAAATAGTGATGACTTAATACTTGAAATACAACATAGGTTGACTGAATTATATTTGAATAAAGTATGAGTAAAATTAATAAGGACTCCAGTACATAAGGGGATACTGGGAAATGAAATAGCTGACAATTTGGCAAACAATCTGCTGAATAAAGCCAAAGTAGATTTAGGATTACCTTTACAGAAAAATAGAATTAAAAATGTGTTTAAAAAACTAATTTTAAATGAGTGGCAAATAATGTGGCAATGCAGTAATAAGGGAAGAATCATATCAATTGAAATCAGCAGTCGAGGAAACAATTAAATTTAATAGCCAGTCAAGAAGAGGAGAGGTGATAATTAATAGACTTGTGTTGGGGCATTGTGGACTTAATCAAGACCAGAGGGGTATTGCACAAAAGTAGAATTAAGAAAGCCAGGATAACAGAACAGTCGCGGCTTGACCTAGTTTAATCAGTGCATCCTGGCTTAATCCGCACGTTTGCTGAGCCAGGATGAGAACGCGAATATGTTAAGCCAGGTGTATATAGTTTGGATAAATGCGCTGCTCATGGTATTCTTAAAAGATCACTAAATCGATCACAGAATCACCGATGCAAAATGGACAAAACCCGCGCGGCATACTTTTCGCCTAATGAGCAACAGCTTCTTATGGAAACGTATGAAGAAGTGAAACATATAATATGTAAAAAAGGCAATACAGCTGCTGTAATAAAGCAAAGAGAGAATGCCTGGCAAACAATAGCGGACCGATTGAATGCGTAAGTAGTCCAAATAACCAGTGCTCCACTGAAACCCTCATAATTACAATTCAAGGAGTTACTTGTCATTTTCAAAAATAATTGTATACTTTGCCTTAAATGTGTCCAGTGGACATGCATTTAACATGAAGAATAATTGCAAACACTTACCCACTATATGCATCTATTTGATATATTTAGTTTATTTTATGTCTCTAATGTGTTTAATCCTTTTACTCTTATCTATTTGTATGTAGGTTTTGTTTCTAATTAATTTGATGTAATCTATAATCAGATAATTTGCTCTATTTTTATCCATCTAATCTATTTTATCATTTGTATCTTTCTATTCCTCTTAAAGAACAAACATGTCTGGCCAAAAAAGGACTTGGCAGCAAGTCAAGATTAAATACAAGAATATTTTGCAGGCTGGTAAGTGACTTGTTTGCTGAGAACCTAGGTGACATGTTTGCTGACATTTTATTATCTGTGCTGTTTTTAGCCATAAAAAAGAAAAGTCATATTACTGGTATGGGGTGGCCCTCCAACCCAAGACTTCACCCCAGCAGAGGAGCTGGCCCTGGACTCAAATAAAGGGAAGCCAGTGATTGAAGGGATCCAGGGAGGGACAGCCACTGACTCTGGCCCAGCAAGGGATACTGGCCTCTTCATACAATGTACATTATTGCCATACTACTGCGCATGGAAAATATTAAAATCCATTTATATTTTGTTATGTGGACTGTGTGACTTTGCTTTACCTTGCAGTGGCTGGTAACACTCTTACACTTTTGGATCCCCCAGACTATGATTTGCCGGTGAGTATTCTTTATTAAATCATTGGCTTTGCGTGTTCTGTCAAAAATATCAATACCAGTAATGAATATGGCAGAGGGAAGCCACATCTACAGCAGTGGAGTGCACTTCTGCCGATGATGAGACCGTGTCGTTGGACTCTAGAAGGCTCGAGGTATCATGTCAATTTTGTGGAAATGGACACATTTTTTAAGTTTATAATAGATAAGAAGTCAGGGAAGTGGTACTAATAGAAAATATCATTTGTCAAAGGATCCTGACATTGGGCAGTCTGATAAGCAGCCTGGTAACATAGTGAGTATTGCCTAAAGTAAATTTACATTATGCAAAAATTGTGCTATGCTAACAAAAAGGTGTTCACAGAATTCACAAACTGTCAGACATCTCTACACAACACATCTTAAGAGACAGATCGAGCTTTCAGAAGTCAAGATTGATGTGAACAAAAGAAAGCTGCAGGACATGGACCTTGACATGCAAATTAAACGCAAGACACTGAGGAAACTAGAACTGGAAATCCAGAAACTACAAACAGAAGTAAGTGACTTCAGTTCATACTGTAACCATGACTGTAACCCAATGTATTAATCATCATAATTTGTTCTGTCCACAGCTCCAAGCTGACAAGTGATAACAGCAAAATAATAAAAGAAAAATATTCCAAAACCATTGTGGTCTTCTACAATTTTTTTATGACTGTCAGGTACACTTTATAGTGATCGATCCAGTGAAGTGGAACTAGAATTTGGGAAGATAACCACAGTGTGTGCTACTGATGCCAAATAAAATGCATGTACACATGAAAAAGTTATATAGCCTACATTATCCTTTATTAAGGGATGGGCTAAATCAAAACTAAATTAACTGAAATAATTTGCAATGTATTGTTCTCTAACAAGTCTACCATTTCTGTTATCTGGGAATATGGCAGCATTGTCCCAATCAACATCCAAAGCAACTCTGGGAGCCCTTTCTTTCTTAGGCTGGCAATATTGTGCAGCACTGTGCAGGCAACAGTCACGTCGCATGCTCTGTCTGGGAAGACCCTCAGGTGGTGCAGGCACTGAAATCGGGATTTCAGGAGGCCGAAGGTCATTTCAATTCGAGCCCTGGTTTTGGCATGGGCATGGTTGTAAGCTTGCTGTGCTGGGGTTTGGGGGTCTGTAAGGGGAGTCATCAGAAATGTCTCACACAACTTCTGAATAACGACGTTAAAATACTCTCTAAAATCATAGCTAGAAGGATGGAGAAAGTGCTCCCCTCAATAATATCACAAGACCAAACTGGATTTATTAGGGGCCGACACTTATCTTCAAATCTTCGACGCCTGTTTAATGTAATATACTCACCAACTAAATCAAACACCCCAGAAATATTATTATCATTGGATGCAGAAAAAGCATTCGACATGATTGAATGGAAATACCTTTTTACTATTTTGGAGAAGTTTGGGTTTGGCCCGAACATTTGTGCATGGATTAAATTACTGTATACTAACCCAGAAGCTTCAGTTTGCATCAATAACATTTGCTCAGACTACTTTAAACTAGAACGTGGCACAAGACAAGGATGCCCTTTGTCACCACTGCTGTTTGCAATTGCCATTGAACCACTGGCAATACATTGTCGAAATACTGATCAGATAAAGGGGATTAGCAGAGAAGGACTGGAACAGAAAATCTCATTATATGCAGATGACATGGTACTGTATATATCGGATCCAGAAAATTCTGTGCCTGCAGTCTTAGCAGCACTCACAGAATTTCAAAAGCTCTCTGGTCTCAGAATTAATCTGAATAAAAGTGTACTCTTTCCGTGAATTCGCAAGCATATAATATTAGATTAGACACCCTTCCTTTTATCATTGCAGAACAGTTTAAATACCTCGGGGTAAACATCACAAGTAAACATAAAGCTCTTTATCAAAAAAATTTGTCGTCTGTATGGAAAAAATTAAACAAGACTTGCATAGATGGTCAACCCTTCATCTCACACTAGCTGGAAGAATTAACACTGTTAAGATGAATATTCTTCCTAAGCTCCTTTTTTATTTCAAAACATACCAATATACATTAATAAATCGTTCTTAAGCAATTAGATTCAACAATAACCTCATTTATTTGGAATTCTAAACATCCACGCATCAAAAGAGCGACCCTACAAAGACAAAAGGCGGCATGGCTCTACCTAACTTCCAGTTTTATTACTGGGCGCAAATATACAGTCGATAAGAACCTGGACACAAATAGAAGAACATACACAGGCATGGACCGCAATAGAAGTAAAATCCTGCAGTACTTCTTTGTATTCCTTGCTTTGTGCTCCAATAAACACACGCTATCGGCAATACACTAATAACCCAATTGTGCTCCACTCACTTAGAATCTGGAACCAATGTAGAAAGCATTTTAAGACGGAGAAGCTTCTTTCTGTGGCACCCTGCAAAAGAACCACCTCTTTCAACCCTCACAAACATATGCAGTTTTTAATATCTGGAAAAAATTTGGAATTAACTTGCTTAGAGATCTTTATATAGACAACGCCTTTGCATCCTATGAACAATTACATTCCAAATTTAACATTCCAGCTACAAATTTCTTTCACTATCTTCAAATCAGGAACTTTGTTAAACAGAACCTTCCAGATTTTCCTCATCTTGCACCCTCATCCACGCTGGAAAAATTATTGCTCAATTTCAAGGAGTTAGACTCCATCTCTACAATATATAAAATCCTTTTACAATCCCTTCCTTTCAAAGATCCAAGAGGACACTGGGAAAATGACCTCTCAATTAATATATCAGAAAAGGAGTGGAAAGTAGCAATGCAGAGAATTCACTCAAGCTCCATATGCGCAAAGCATACAATTATACAACTCAAAATTATATATCGAGCACATCTGTCTCGACTAAAACTCTCCAAAATGTTTCCAGGGCATGATCCAACCTGCTAACGTTGCAACCAAGCCCCAGCCTCACTAGGTCACATGTTCTGGGCCTGCTCCAAATTAACATTATTCTGGACAAAAATTTTAATTACCTCTCAGACAGTCTTGGACTCACAATCCCTCCTAACCCATTAACAGCTGTGTTTGGGGTTCTTCCAGAGGGTCTTAAAGTGGAGAAAGACAAACAAACTGTGATTGCATTCACTACACTGTTGGCACGCAGACTTATTCTGATAAACTGGAAGAACCCAAACTCTCCTCTTTAAGTCAGTGGGAAACTGATGTGTTATATTATTTAAAATTGGAAAAATCAAATACTCAGTTAGAGGATCTGTGCAGACTTTTTCAAAACATGGCAGGATCTAATCAGTAATATTTTGAAATGATTTTATAAAGCACAGAGAATTTGTTGATTTAGGTATTTTTAAAAGCCTTAAATTTTACACGTTTGGCTTGCTCTCTCTCTCAAGGGTGGGGATCGATCTGTTCTTAGCATAATTCTTTTTTTTGTAAAACTTGATTGCTATGTATTGATTGTAAAAAAATTAATAAATAAATAAATAAAAAAAAAAAAAAAAAAAGAAATGTCTCACAGGCATAACCTTTGTCCCCCAGCAGCACACCAGAGAACTCACCTGTGAATACAAAACATAATTCTTACAAGTACTGTACTCTTGCTGTTCAAGGTGCTTAAAAATGGGGTGGTTTACCTAGAGAGAGTCTCTGGTAAATTCTACTGGCCCGAAAGATTCTGGAGTCGTGGACTGAGCCAGGCCACTTTGCCTCTAAATTTGTGATAAGGCAGTCAGCATCACAGATCATCTGTAACAATATATAGCCTATTAAAATAATTTAATGCACAGAATAATTATGTAGCTGACAGTAACCATTACTTATTCTTACCTGAACATTGACACTGTGGAAGGATTTCCTGTTCACATAATCTCCTCATGTGCCCCTGAGGGCGTTGGATACGAATATGGGTGCAATCCACTGTACCAATTACATTAGAAAAGCTATAACACAAAACAATGACTGTCATACTGTGACTGTGCTAATGTAACATTTTGTAGTAATCTGTTATTATTCATGTTACCTGCAATCTTGTAGAACTCCTCCTTGATGTGGATGAATCTTCTGTGGCCAGGAAGGTGATAAATATGTGCACAAGAGATTTCAATGCCAGACTTACTTTTCTTATTGCGGCAAATAGTGGCTTTATTGAGGTTTTCTGCATCACCGACAGAATACAGAAACATGCCACTTGCAAAGAATCGCAGTGCTATGCAGACCATCTGTGGGACAGTGAGAGCATGGCTCCGTGCGGTCCTGTGCTGTATGTTTGGACCCAGCAGCCTACACAAATATCTGATGCCATCACTTGAGAATCTGTACCTCTCAGTCAGATATTCGCCTGAAAAGGCCAATGGGTCTGCCCTATCTCGAAGACTCTTTCATGCCTGAATGCTCGCCTGAGTATTAAAACTTCCTCATCAACTACATCATTCAACAAAGGGCAAGCCATTGTGGATAGGAAACACACAAATCTTTAGTCTATATATACTACGTATTGACCTCGTTACGGACTTAATTGAAACCACATTTGCAAATTGAGGAGCCATTTCTTATTATCTCATCAACTGCAATAAAATATAATATATTGATATTTTTTATCATTCAACAATACATTTCTACTGTATACTTGCATATATAGATATACATAGTCTATATTCTATTTCTCATATTGTATAGTATAGTTCTTTTGCACTGTGTTGGCATTCATTGTGGACAGCAAAGTAATAATTGCTCAGGAAAATGTGCTTTCCTCACTGGGTGTTTTAAATCTCTTTAAATCTCGAATAATATATATTTTCATCAAACCTCTGACAGTGAAATGAACAGCAGTTTTCAATAATAACTAAAATGACAGTACGCATAAATAGATGAATGACAGTATATCTAGTTTTTTAATGCAGGACCATGAAATGACTAAAACACATTAATATCTAGTAGGATTTAGGGAGGAACTAGCCGATAAATCACTAAGATTAATCTTAGCCTGGTTGTTAGCCTGCTCTGGAGCAGGCTAGCTGCAAAGTGTAAATCTCCATAGTAACTTAATGTAGATTAATTTAGCCTCCCTTCATGCAACCGAGTCAGGGCTAAATTCAGCCCGGATAACCAGAAAATCCCAGCTTAATTCCTTATCTTGGTTTTGTGCAATACCCCCCTGCATTATATAGGTAAACATATAGATGGTAATTGCAAACAATGTGGAGAAACAGAAACACTGCAGAACTTTATTTTGTTTATCAAAAAGTTTTAAAATGAACATTGAAAGTTAACAATTTCAGTCAAAAGGGAAAACCATTCGATAATTTTACTGAAGTGATCAAAATGCTAGATTTTTATTAAGATCATTTAAATGCCATTTAATGACACAGGAAACAATGGATTTTGAGAAGATCAAGGTATAGAAAAGAGATTGAGGAAAAGAATATGATCATTTGTTCAGCAGTTGGTGCAGATAATGACACCATCCTGCTATACAACTGGAAAAAGAAGTCTAGAGTATGACTGATGAGACCACATTTTGTATCATTAGTGTAAGTAGGGAGGACAGTGTAGGAATTATATGAAACTTTTCTGTTTTTTGGTTATTTTGTGTTTTGTTTTGACTTTTTTTCCAAATAAATGTCACTTGCACCAAATTGCTGTTGTGACTGTGCTATCCTTTAGAGGGACTTTTGAAGTAACATAGTCTCACACCACTCTGTCTCTTAGAAATAGTTTAAAATCCTTATAGTATGAAAATTATCACTTACTATTGTAAACCCTAACATTCCCTTATGTTTACTGTTCATCTTTTGGTTGCCTCATTGATGAGCTTTCTTCTTGACTGTTCTCAATTAATGCTGTAATCTTTGTAATGTTCTGATGGTTATGACAACCTTTGTCTACAAATGTTTAATACTGGGAAAATATTTGCTTAAATTGTGACACATTGCTTTATGTTAGTTTTACATTTTAAAATCTCCTAATGTTCTTCAATATGAAAATATAAAAACACATTATATACCAATTTACTTTTTACGTAAGTATAGAATGGTTTTAGGTCTCAAAATCTATATTCTGGCCCATGCCTTTATTTCATGTATAGAAGATGATCTCCTTTTGGTAATATTGTCTGTTTACAGGACACATCCAGTGCCTGCATTTCAGTGGACTCTGTCACTGAAAGATCACCTCTTGAAAATCCATCACGGCACAGAGCTGCAGCTCACCATCTAATGAAGCATCAAATGAACAGGTAGGATTTCAGGGCTACTCCATGTGAAGCACAATTTCTGGCAACTCTCTTTTTGTTTCATCCAGCTTGTATTAATCAAATAGTAGCAGATTTCTTAGTTTGCATTTTTTGTAGTTAACAGAAATGATAAATTTGCAACCGTCTAGTCTGTGTGACAAGACCTGGACTATAAAGGACATTCACGTTTACGAACACAAGTTTGGTATCTGATTACAGTTTATTCCAGAACAGCAACTTGTTTGTATTTGTGACTTGTTATTTTTCATTGGGAACTTTTAGCTGAAAGGTTACATTTCGTTAAATCTAAACACAAACTTCAAAATACCATGAAAGAAATGTTCTAAGACACTGTATCTTTTGAAACATTTTTTTCCATTTAGTTCATAGACATTTTCTTAAAATTGAGTCAAAAGAGATAAAGAAATGCATCCAATGTGACATCAAACACAATTTAAGAAATAAAATTCTTAAATATTTTCTGTAACTCTAAATATTTATTCTTATGCACCAAATTTTACAATATGGAAAAAAAAAAGGTTCTTCAATTACTATTGTTGATGGCTATTCTAAAAAAAAATACTACAATGAATTCAATATCCACATTTGAAACTTGCAAGTCACTTTGTACTTTATGCAAAGCAATAGCTTTATATTTATATTTCATGTTTGTCTAAAATGTGTAACAAAAAAGGAAACCCGAGAAAGACTATGGGAAAACGGAGAACTTTCTGCATTATATCCAAACTATTTATGAGACCAACAACTCAAAGACATCATGCAAATTATTAATATTCTTTTTACTACAAAAGGATATTTATATGTAAAAAAAATTCTTGGAACTATAGAAAAGTGTAAGTTCTACCATTACTTTGAGAGCAAACACAGGGAGTGAGTGAGCTTTCTGCCATGAAGTCACTGCAAATTCTATGGCAGCATCCTCTCAGCTAGCTGTAGGGAGTATGGGTATTTAAATGATGGATAAATCAATCTTGACTGCATCCAGTGTTCAAATTGATGCTTGTATACTTTATCTTGTGTAGTATTTTTCTAACAGACTAAGACATGATCACACAAAGCGAGTGGGATTGTTAGGGGGCTTCCAGAACAATAGATCCTGATCTTTGATAGTTCATCTCCAACCTGCATAATGGATTTAGGGTTTCAACGTCTGATCTTCAAGTGCCCAGCCCTTCTTCCTCCCATTATGTGTTCTTATACTGCTCGTTGACTAAACCCTCACCACTTCCATGTTAGTCAACAGCTTGAGGACTTGATGTGGTCCAACATTTTCCATTTAACAAATATATTGAAAGTAATGGCATTATAAGAGAATGAGACTAAGCCCTTAAGTGCTGAAGCTAACAGCGCCTCTGGACAAAGTATGAATACATTTGTCAAAAACTGAAGGAAACTGGATGATGTCTACATGTTATTTGGAAACAGTAATCCATCTATAATATTACTGGAAAAAAAAACTGAAACCAATAAATGTTTAGAATATGAAAGTTTTTAAAGTGGTGGCTAAATTTGAGGATGGAATATATACATATAATTTGCTTGGTTTGGCTCCCAAATTAGGCCAAACTTTACAAAAAAAGTGTGCAATACAGTAATCCCTCCTCGATAGACGAAAATCCACGAAGTAGAAACCATATGTTTGTGTAGTTATTTTTATATATTTTAAGCCCTTATAAACTCTCCCACACTGTTAACATTATTAGAGCCCTCTAGACATGAAATAACACCCTTTAGTCAAAAGTTTAAACTGTCCTCTATGACAAGACAGAGATGACAGTTCTTTCTCACAATTAAAAGAATGCAAATAGATCTTCTTCTCTTCAGGAGCAGAGAATTTCAGAGGGAGAGAGAGAGAGAGCTCGCAAAGAAAAGCAAACAATCAAAAAATCAATACTTGTGCTTTTAAGTTTGCCGCGCATTTTAGAGGAGCGCTAGTATCTTCTAAGCAAACAGCCTCTGTGCAAACAGCCCCTCTGCTCACATCTCCTCCGTCAGGCGCAGAGAACGTCAGAGAGAGAGAACGAGATTAAAGCAACAATCAAAAAATCAATACGTGTGCTTTTGTGCTTTTAAATATGCCGAGCACCGCAATAAAGCAGCATTTTTTTAGAGGAGCATCAGTATCTTTTAAGTAAACAGCACCTCTGCTCACACCCCCTCCGTCAGGCGCAGAGAATGTCAGAGAGGGTGAGAGAGAGGCAGAGACAAGCAAACAATCAAGCTCCGCGCGGGATGCATATCTTATAGCATTGAGGAGTTTTAGTTAATATGTAATACATGCTCTGATTGGGTAGCTTCTAAGCCATCCGCCAATAGCGTCCCTTGTATGAAATCAACAGGGCAAACAAACTGAGGAAGCGTGTAGCATAAATTAAAAGACCCACTGTCTGCAGAAATCCGCGAACCAGCAAAAAATCTGTGATATATATTTAGATGTGCTTACATTTAAAATCCGCGATAGAGTGAAACCGCGAAAGTCAAAGCGCGATATAGCGAGGGATTACTGTACTGTTCATTACAGAACTCTTATATAAACAAAGATACTGATTCACAACAAACTAGTGAATCTTTCAGGACATTGTATAATGCAAAATATAACTATAAAAATAGTCTATAATCTGAACACTTTATTGTGCAACAAACCAGCTATTACACCTTTTACTCAAGTTTTAGTGAAAATGCACAAAAGCTTCATTGATACCTGGGTAATGTAACAAAACATTTCAGACATTGTGAAAGAATGCTGGGGACTTTGCCAGGCCCGGATGCCTTTTGAGGAGAGGACAGGGAGAGTAGACATATCACCAGCAGTACCTCCCCTGGGACATGAGAGGGCAGCCCCCCTGGTTTACATCGGGGACACAGGACTGGACCTTAGAAGCTCAACACTGAGCAGGTCTGTGGCCACCACCAGGGGGCGTCTGGACAGTTCCGAAGCCATGGTCTACAGTACTTCCGCAACACCCGGAAGTGCTTCCAGAAGAAGAACCGGATTCTCATGCAGCACTTTCACTACACCCAGAAGTGCTGCCGCAACTTGATCAAGGAGCACCTGGAGCAGCAAGGAAGCTGGAGTTGGGTGGAAGAAGACAGAGCATGTAGGAGAGAAGTAGAGGCGGTCGGAGAAAAGACACAGCTTTATTGGGGTCTGTGCATTGTGCTGTGCCAAAGAACAATAAATGTGTGTGTTCTGGACATTATTGGTCTATGTGTCTGTCTGTAGCCGGGCTAATCTTCTACAACATGCATTAAAGTTAACAGAGCAAGATTAACATGAGTAATATTGTTTAATTGTAAACATACTGAAGAGGTCTCAGAGGTTTTTAGTAACCTTTCATAACAGAAATACAGTGATCCCTCGCTATATCGCGCTTCGACTTTTGCGGCTTCACTCCATAGCGGATTTTAAATGTAAGTACATCTATATGTATATCACGGATTTTTCGCTGGTTCGCGGATTTCTGCGGAGAATGGGTCTTTTAATTTATGGTACATGCTTCCTCAGTTGGTTTGCCCAGTTGATTTCATACAAGGGACGCTACTGGCGGATGGCTGAGAAGCTACCCAATCAGAGCACGTATTATGTATTAAATAAAACTCCTCAATGATATACGATATGCTTCCCGTGCGGTGCTTCGCATACTTAAAAGCTCTAACAGCACCTACAGATTTTGAATTGTTTGCTTTTCTCTGTCTATCTTACTGTCTCTGACATTCTCTGCTCCTGATGGAGGGGGTGTGAGCAGAGGGGCTGTTTGCCTAGAGGATACGGACGCTCCTCTCAAAAATGCTGAAAGACTACCTTCACATTGCTCCCTTTCTTGCAGCCGCTTTATCGCGGTGCTTAGCATACTTAAAAGCCCAACAGCACATATTGATTTTTGATTGTTTGCTTTTCTCTCTCTCTGTTTCTCTCTCTGACATTCTCTGCTCCTGACGCACACTACTTTGAAGAGGAAGATATGTTTGCATTCTTTTAATTGTGAGAAAGAACTGTCATCTCTGTCTTGTCATGGAGCACAGTTTAAACTTTTGACTAAAGGGTGTTATTTCATGTCTAGAGGGCTCTAATGTTAAAAAAACGTTTTTAGAAGGTCGTAAACAAGTCTTCTATGCTCTAACTGTGAAAATATTAGATTTATAAATAAATTCATTTATCACGGTAGAGTCTGGAACTCTAACTGCGATAAACAAGGATTTACTGTAATTCAAAACTCCTGGACACCATTTGAACTAAAGCTATGTGACTATCAAAGTCTCAGTACTCCTTATAGCATATCCAATGTGGCCTTGACACTACTGAAGAGAAGAGTACATAGATGATGAAAAATTAGTTTATATCTGGGAGTCAGATTTTGCACAATCCTTGTAAATGTCAGGACTTCTTGTTCCTTTTCATCTTTCTGCATTTCTATGTAGAGTCGATGTTTTACAGGGTTCAGGGTGATTTTTGCAGTTGGATGAATTTCCTGAAACTACAGAATTTTAATCAAATATTTTTAATCAATACCTGATATTTTTTACAATTTAATACAAGTATATGCTTAAATGAAATTGTAACGATAGATTATTAAAAGCATAAAGAAAAGGACTGAGGGTAACTATCGGGTTAACTAAACGTTGCTTAAAGCTTGAGCATGTGAGGGTGGCCTCATCTTAGATCAATGGGAAAACCCATAGGACACCCCTATTAACGAAGCAATGTTTAGAATAAGGGAAGAATCAACATGTATATAAAGTTACTGGTGGCTGTAGTTGATTGGCTAAGATGATAGAATTCTGCATTAAGTGTCAGATGATGTGATGTATTAAATATGGAAATCGTAATAGAAAAGTATAAAAGGGAATATTTTGTATTATTGATTGCTCACTCCATGGACTGAGACATTTGTGCTTATCTACATGCAAATAAAGAATTGTTCTGCATTTTCATCAGGTCTCTGAGAATGACTTCTTTGAAAATAGATGAAGGTTTTTTCCACAACAACACCACCCCTCAAAAGTGAGGACTGCCCAATATTATTTTCTAGCCAGTGTGGTGCAAAGTATCCATAAAATATGAGATCAACCATATTGTTCAAGCACATTGAAATTCTGTCTCAAATCCTTAACCTTCAAAGTGTGTAGCTGGATCAGTTAGAAAATGTCCTGAGCTATGTTATTAGGGTTCATTGTGGTTATTGCTGTTTTCCATAGGCAACAATATGTCTTGCAAAACTTTCTAAACTTCTCATATCCAGAGAAAGTAGTAGTGTGTGAAATTGTAAAGTAAACCTTTGGACGAGACTAGAATTGAAGTTCCATGTATAATGGTGGTACTGCTGGATTAATCAAGTTGAATTAATAATAATTTTATCGTAGTAATAATTTGATATGGATCTGTATACATAAAATGGTGTTGTTTTTTTTAAACAAAGTAAAAAAATTGTAACAGACCAGATATGAGTAATTTAAGAACTAATAATTTATTTAAACATATCTAAAACAGGTGCTTATATTGAGAACTGAGATCCCAAATGTTAATTATTTAAACAAAGATTATTTCAGTGTTAAATTCTAGTAACAGTAGTTATTTTACTACTATGTATTATGTGTGTTATTTAATAGTTTTGTAACAACAGTTAAGGTTGAAAATGTTAATATAATATGTGCAACCTGAAGGAGTTAGGGTGGAGTGTAGCTAATGTTATTTTTCTGACTTAATGCAGAAGCCCCTTCTTTTGACATTAACTTATTCCCTTATGTTTGACTACTGAGTGGAATATAATTAATTTATTTTTATGGCACTGGTGAGAGTTTGGGAGAATAAAATTTGGTATCAGTTTAGAAATATGGGAAATTGGTTCACATTCATGTTCAACAATTTTATTTTTAAAATTATTCTGTAGCAGAGACTCATGGTCTAAGAACTGTGAATCCCTGGGCCAATTATTAGTCCAAAAAAATTTCTAAAATAGGTTATACTGTAATTATTTATGATGTAAAGCCAGTTAAACTTACCAGGTTATTACAAAAATTATTCCTGTAAAGTGTGTGTGTGTATATATATATATATATATATATATATATATATATATATATATATATACTGTATATATATATATATATATATATATGTATACATATATATATTTAACATACTTTATAATATACAGTAAAAACAATTGTACACAATTTAAATCATTCAAATTTGTTATGAATTTTTAATTGCAAAAGAAGAATTTCTGGAGAATTAGATGATTAGAATAAGGCACCATCCTAGAACAAAGAACTACTGGTTTAAGGACTTCAAATACAAGTGTCTCTTGATGCTACATTCTGTTGGTGGTGAAGTATAAAATCATTTATTCACTGGCATACTTTTTTAAATTTAGCATGGTTATATCCCTTCCAGCAACAATAATCTTTAAGAACTGTAACATCATTGCTGTCGTTCGGATTATATCACAGATACATGCGGAGAGGGATATTTTGCATCAGAGTGATGTCTATATAAACTATTTTACTGATAATGGCAAGAATATACTTAGTCTATCTAGTTTGCCAGCTGGCAGAGATTCACAATGTTCACTTTGAAGCTAGAACATTGGACTGGAAAAGTGAATGTTACTTCCTTTATATTTTATATTTTGTAAGTGCTGGCAAAATTCTTGTTTAACATTTTTAACTTAATGAAGAAGCTGAAGCTGCAACGAGAAAGAAATGTAATCAAAATTACCTTTTATTTAATAGATTTTTTCTAATGATACCAATATATACATAGCTTTAATAAACAAGAAATTCAACAGTCAGTGCAGTGGGTGGTATTAGGTTGTGTTTAGTGGCAAGTAGCTGAAAACCACATATTATTATTATTAATGTAATCCTATGTGGTTTAAACTTAGTCTTTGGAAAACACTAGACTCTTACACATGCACTATAATATTGAAAAAATGTCAATTATTTTTTAATTTAAACAATCTTCAAATACTGTACAATGTAGTTCTTCCCCTACCATAATTTGATGTTATACAAGGTTACAAAATATTCAAATTTGATTTTTGTGTTGCAAGGTTAGTAATTCATAAGGTTTTCACCCCCTTATCTTACTCTTACTTAAAAAGCACAGCCTAAATCTTTCACCACATATCTCTTATTATGAATCTTCTCATTTGAAATGAACCATTTCAATTGAGGTTTAGTATGCTTATTTGTGTGAGATCAGCCTGTTGGCTATTACATACAAAACAATATAAAGACAAAACAGCTTTACTGAAAAATAGGAAACATTCTAAGGATTTGTATTTCTCTGATTAACACACAGATTTTAATGTAAGTGGAACATGAAAATAGTCCTTCTGAGCTATTTAAATGTAATTTAGAAGGATCTATAAAAATGTGTTTTTAGTGTTTTTATACTGATCAATGATAACAAATATGTGATTAAAGACATTCCACTTCATCATGTGTAATGTGTAATGGAAACTGAATTCATTTTTCTTGAGATCAGTAAGCAGCCGGAGAGATAGGTATTTCTTCTAAAACCATTTCTGTTATGTCCAATTATGGATTCACTCAATACTTCCAGGCTGAAACATAAAGTTATTTAAAAAAATATATGACTTACCTGTCCATCCTGTGTTTACTGCCTTTCCATCTGTTAAAAAACCCATATGAAAGAACTGAACGGCCTGAAATTAAAGCCCATATCAGACCTGACCTGAACCTGACATCATAACGTTCTCACTGACCTTTATTTACTTTGCATACCGCGATGAGCTCAGTAAATAATAAAACAAGTGCAATAAGATCAGTGGTGTAGCCAAGGTGGTCAGCACCACAATAAGCAAAAAGTCTAAAATGAAAGTAAACATTGTAAAAGACTCAAGAGAAAACAACATAAAGGTTTGGGGTTTCCGGCCCCGTATATTGCAGACAAATCCACAATCAGAACTCAAAAAACAGGTCAAATTATATAAACTCAAACAGTTCATATGCGCAACGCCATACAAGACGTCGGTGGCCATTTTATAAGGGAGGAGCCGGAAGTGGAGGAATGCTGGGAAGGAACCGTGAGGGAGGATGGGACTGATGACGTCAAGAAAGATGGCGGAGGAAGGGCGGAAGTAACGCATCTGCGGAATGAGGCTTATGGTGGCGGAGCGTCTTTTTTCCTGGAAGAAAGCAAAGGAGAAAGGTTAGTACCCCGCCACTCCCTGCCAGCAAACGTCTTCCGAAGCGTGTTAAGGTCCGTCCGCGGTCTCGTATTCGCGCATGCGTGACAACATATTACTTTAGAATATTTAAAGGAATATTTAAAATAACTTCCATCAGTTTACTTGAATAGCTTTGCAATGTATTGTAATTGTGTAATTGTGTAGTGTAATTGTGTTAGGATAATTATAACAAAATTTGTCTTACTGGTTATCGCTGGTAATAAACTGGGAACTTGTGTTGGTATTCCAAATGAACAAAATGGTTGGACAAACTCAGAACTATTTGTAGTCATGAATCAATAATGTAATAAAGAGTTGTGCAGGAACTGAATTGCATCCACCATTGATTATATCAATGCTGTTCTCTTCTGGTCTATTATTCCACATGCTGCACTAAAATTCAGCCTACTGCTGCTACTTGCAGGGATGCTTAACACACTGTGGGCAAGTCTAGCAAGCAGATGGAAAGATTCCTTATTGCTTTTCCACCAACCCAACACGTCCTTCTCATCTTTCATGGTGTGATTACGCTTTGTATTGTCTTGAACTTCATCTTCATTTTCATTTATAGGCATGTTCAACCATTCCTCAAACTCTGCCACAACAGTCATTCTTCTCTTTGGCTGCAGGTTCACTAAGCAGTTCAACACCTGATGTGAAGCAGGGTATCAGACACCTGGGCTCTTGGTGAACATACGTAACTGGCAGAATTTAGGCCATAAGAATACAGCACGTTTGTGCACTGGCTGTATCTTTACCGTTTTATTTATTGATTCTGGATGTCTTTCATGAATTACTGTACTGCCTGATGTGGGCTGTCAGTACCCACACGTTTTCGGTGGGGTTTCAGTCTCTGATGCCATAATACAATGAGATTAAGTACAGGGTATGAGTCACTTTTCAGTTCCCTCTAAGCTTGCCAAAATGGGCAAAGAAATTCAAAAAGGAAATCTAGGACATCCAGGGGTATGTTATCAATTCTTTGGGTTGTCCCACGGCTTTTGCTGAAGCTCAATGTACATATCCTTGATTGACTGCAACATCAGAAAACCTGTACTAAACCTGGTGTTTTTGTTGTTTGGCTTACTAGACCTGTTTGCGTCACGTATTTTACTAAGGCCTTTGCTGCCAGCAAAGTTTCTGCAATTTCTAGGACAATATCTGAAAGCTCAAATAACATCTAGTACATGCTTGAGAATGGAGTTGTTTATGTGATTCTGGCAGTCCAGGCGATAATAGTGTGCAAGTGCAGAAATGATTTTTGGTACTTGATCAGTTGCCCAGGTAATTTTGCTCATAATGATAGCATCAAATCTGAGCTCATGCACATGCAGACAATGTAACTCTCTCCATATGTTGTGACCTGTTATTGCTTCTTGGAGGGGGAATATTGCAGTGGTAAAGACTCTGTTTTTAAGCATGCATTCTGGTGTGATGTAGTGGCAGATAATTGTCATGTAACTGACCTTAAGGTGATTGTCAATCCACATGTCTGCGGTCATTCCAAAATTAATAGCAAACATGATCTCTGATATTTCTGATATTTCTCTGACAACATCCTATTTTTTCATTGTTGCAATCTCCATTCATTTAAGAGAGATTATGGTATTAAAATCCGGTACCACACTTTTGACTGTAACTTGACCGTGGCTAGCTCTCAAGTTTATTACCTGTGCTAGACCAATAAAACCTTTACCTGCTGCCATGGACAATGGTCCAATACCCTAACAGCAAACATCAACGCACTGATATTTGTTTTGACCGGAGCTGTTACTGACCTAACAGTTGTAAAGAAGTACTGTGACACATATGTTTAATTTCCACATCTAATACATGCTGTCAAAATCGAGCGGCTGCACCCACAGTCTACATCTTGCTTTAGTTTAGTTTTGTTTTAGTTATTTTGCTATCATATCTTAAAACAGTAGAGTATGCTTTACACTGTATATAAGCAGAGAGATGTTATTGCTTTGTTACAAGGTCATAATTGTTCCATAATGTTCTCAATTTGCAAGTTTACACTTTATTTTGTTCATTGCTAAGATGTGGTTAGCACTAAGGTTAAACATCACTGCATGAGCAAACAAGGAGCAGGGGGTGTTGGAATGCAAAATAAGATTGAAAATCAAAAAGGAGAGGGGGGCTATTAAAAACAATGAAATAATGACACTCTTGATCAAGTACAGAAATACAAAAAAAACAGCAAAATGGCATTTAACGCTTATTCATATCACCAAGCTGTTATTATAATGTGTGTTGATGTGACAAGCATATTACAGCTCACAAGTGATGAATATGACATATAAACTCTATTTTATACCCTTTTTAAGAGGCCTGTACTGAAGAAGATTTGTTTTTTTTCATCAGTTTGTATCGGCTACCAGTTGTCACTTCTCAGGATTATAAACCAAAGAGCACTAAAAACATAAGTGTGATTAATTTCCAGAGTACAGAACATAATAAACATAATTTTTCATAGCCTAATAGTTTGATATAATATGGCTTGTTTCATGAGTCTTAAAAACTGTGCAAATGGCCATATACAAACTGAATGAGCTTCTATGAACTGGCAAGATTTTATTTATTTAATTTTTTTTTTTTGCTCATGACAGTGACTTGTTTTTGAGTCAGTTTAGTGTCCCAAGAGCCATTTGGTTTTCCTAATGTAACTGTAGCAGTTGATAACACTCATTGCAATAAGGGCACCTAGTGAGAAGGATGATGCTTTTGTTAACTGTGAGCAGTGCCATTCCATTAATATAAGTCATATGCAATGCCAAGATGAGACTGATAAACATTGTGGCTGGGTTGCTTTTGACAAGCCATGATTAATTTATTTCGAATAGCATTGGCAGTCTTGATCATGGTACTGTATGTGATTGTTGGCATGTTGGTAAGATAAATGGCAGAACCTGTAGTGTATCATTTAGCCTATACTATTCATTGTAACAGTAATCACGTCATTACAAGGTGATAGTGGCTACTTGCACAGACACTGGTACTTTGTGCCTTCACCCAACCCTCAGCTTAAATGACATTCACGTACACACACAAGATGATAGTTATTTATAAAAGTAAACTGCGTATAAATGTGTATCTGCCAGGTTTTATAATTTTTTTATGTACCAATTTTCCTGTTTTTTGTGTATACAATTTCACACTTGAATCCAGCGCAGAGTTTATAAATGGGACCTCAAGACTTCTCGATCTCATTACAGTTGTTTTCCACAACCTGAATGATTCATAAACTTACCATGCTGACTTTACGAGTTTTGTACATTTATCTAATAAATACGTAAAAGTTTGTCTGTGTTAAATTGTTTGGTTGTGCAGTGTTAGGGAAATAATAATAACAATAATAATAACACATTTTATTTATATAGTACCTTTCCCCTGATTACCACAGTCCTTGTTTTGTATGCTTGTACTGCTTTTATTTTATAAGCATCACCAAACCAGGGAAATTAAGTTGTTATAAGCAATATTTACTGTTTAGGATTTAATTTTATTTATCATAGTACAAAAAGATTTTAAAATAGGCATTGTGAACACTTCTTTTCACAGACTCACTCAGACAGCCAGGATTGAGAAGAGTTTTATATAAGCCCAATTTTTTTTAAAAAAAAGGTAATTTAAAATAAATTTGTAAGACAATCCATCATATAAACATCCACATAATGATGCAAGTTTTTGTTCTGCCTCTTTCTTTATTAATAATTATTTACTGCTGCTAATGGTACAGATTGTTTTTACCTTACGTTAACTGACTAGCTTTTTAAGATTTAGAGCTCTTAATTGTTTTTCTTTTCTCCTTAACTAAAATGTAGACAATGCAAACCCAAAAATAACTAGGTAATTTGATCTCATTTGTAATTTTGTGTCCATCTCATCATAGATGTGTAAATAAAATATGGGAAACTTAAAAAAATTGAAGGTCTGATGAAATAACTGATCTAATCAGGTCCATAAAACATTTGGATAGTGCTCTCAGAAAAAAAGATAAATAACAGATTTGGAAGTGGTCGGAATGGCAGAATGAGAACACTTAAAGTTACAGAATTAAATAAGTTGGTTTATTAATAGCAGGAAATGGCTTTTAATTAAGAAAAGGTTGGAGCAAAAATGATGGCCTTCCAAGAACTGAGTTAAAGATCCCTGATTAGGCTGGCCATCTGTTTAACAGAACAGACTTAATTAAGGACTTTGAAAAGCAGATCCGTTAAAATTAAGGCAAAAGCAACCTGTTCTATTAGCAGCAGTAACTGCTTATTTTTTAGAAAAGCAGATGAATTGAAAACCTGCAGCCACCGCTGCCCTTCCAGGATTTGAGTGTGACTACCCTCCTCATAGAATTCTTCACCAGGCAATTACAGGAGATAAAGCTGTCTTGTGTATATAAATATTGTATATACATACACTCACATAAACATACACAAAGCATTTGAATGACTGGTGACTGAATGAAACCCTGAATAACAAAAGGCACTGCACTATATAATACAAAGATTGCTCATTTGCATTAGTGACACATACTTCAGACAAATTAAATATACTGTATTATTGTGTTTTGTCTGTTATTCTACTTTAAGTGATTTTTCTTTAAATTAAGGTGCAAGTTCATAAATAATTTAGTAACAATTTTAAGCAATTTAATCAGAAATTATATGAATAAGATATTAGTAACCATTCTCTAATTTTTTTTTTAGATTCATATATAAGCACATCAGAAATTTGAGAAACCAGAGGAGACTAATCTTCTTGTTTATAGAAAAGCAGCATAATTACATGCAGTGCAAAAGAATATGTATATAAATAAAACTATATATATATATCTATACTAATAAAAGGCAAGGCCCTCACTGACTGACTGACTCACTGACTGACTCACTGACTCATCACTAATTCTCCAACTTCCCGTGTAGGTAGAAGGCTGAAATTTGGCAGGCTCATTCCTTACAACTTACTTACAAAAGTTAGGCAGGTTTCATTTTGAAATTCGACACGTAACGGTCATAACTGGAACCTACTTATGTAAATATATATGGCCATAGCCTGCAGCTCGGTCGCCGTGTGAGGCGGAGTTGCATCCCTCATCATCACGCCTCCCACGTAATTAAGTGCATGCCCATATAAGGCCGTCTGTCGGCAGCAATCCAATAGACACGCTACCGCTAAATATTCACGGGTGGAGGACTGTGCTTATGCAAACGAATAGGAAAGCAAGGTGTAAAGCTTAACTTTAAATTAGGTTCATAGACACGCTGCAGCTGGCGTTTGTCATGCCTAAGACGAATACGATATTCGCGAGATACAAGTTTAATGAGAGGACGCAGGGTATAAATGAGGCTTTTCATCACTTTGTAACAGAGTTAAAATTGGTGGTGAAGGACTGTGCTTATGCAAACGAAGATGAGATGGTCAGGGATAGAATAGCGTTTGGCACAAACTCAGCAAAAGTGCGAGAGAAACTTTTAAGTGTCGGGTCTGAACTAACATTAAATAAAGCCATGAACATCGCAACATCACAGAAACCTGTTATATTTACAACAGTTGACAAATAAGTTGAACACAATACATCCTCCAAATACAAACCTGACTGAAAGAAATAATGATAATCAAATCCTTGATGACAGCAACGCTCATAACAGTGACAAAACAACATTGACAATCATGTTACGTTATTTTTAAAATGTTTCCTTTTCTTTTTCATAACTTCTTTAACACACTACTTCTCCGCTCCGAAGCGCGGGTATTTTGCTAGTATATATATATATAGTGATATATAGTATATATATGATGGTCAATTAAACACACATTTTGTATACTGCCCAGATAACTCACAAACCAAAACGGTGTACTGTTCTCACTGGCATGTACATATAGAATAAACTCCACCCATCTCTTAGTGAGAACAGAAAGCCGCAAAGATGGAGGTCTGGCAAGTGTTACATATAGCAATTTTATAAATAATCTTTGGCAGATACAAGATACTAATACTAATATTTTGCATTATTGTTCAGCTCTGCCTGCGGGTCCAAAACAATGGGACCGAGATGAAAAGGACTAAATGACTGAAATGTAGTCAATTTGGGAATACAATGTACATAAAAATCAGAAACAAAACATCGAGCACATCAGTCTCGCTTAAAACTGTCCAAAATGTTTCCAGGGCAAGAACCAACCTGCGAACGCTGCAATCAAGTTCCAGCTTCACTGGGTCACATGTTTTGGGCCTGCACCAAATTAACATCATTCTGGACAAACATTTTTAAGTGCCTTTCAGACAGCCTTGGTGTCACAATCCCTCCTAACCCACTAACAGCTGTGTTTGGTGTACTTCCAGATGGGATTAAAGTGGAGAAGGACAAACAAACTGTGATTGCCTTTACTACACTACTGGCACACAGACTTATCTTGCTCAACTGGAAGAATCCTAACTCTCCCCTTTTAAGTCAGTGGGTAACTGATGTTATATACTACTTGAAATTGGAAAAAATCTAATTCTTACTTAGAGGATCTGTGCAGAAATATTTCAAAACCTGGCAGGATCTAATTAATAACATTTTAGAATAGGCTTTTAAAGCACTGAGGAAGAAGATTCCCTCTCTATTCCTTTTTTTCTTTTTCTTCTCCATTCATCTATATTCACTTATTAATTTATCTATTTACGTATTTTTACTAGGTTTAAGTTTTATTCTGCTGGCCATGCTGACTTTCTCAGGGGTGGGGGTTGATTTGTTTTCAATCCTATTCTTGTAAAATTGATCTATTTGTATGGAATGTTGTTTGATTTAAATAAAATCAATTAAAAAATAATAAATCCAGACCTGTGGCCTCACGTATAATGCAGTGCATAGAATTCACACTAAAATATGGCGTAAAGACATAAGTGGAAGTGTGCATACGCACAAAAAAATTCAGATGCACAAAGCCATGCGTAAGCCAACTACCGTGCATTTCCGCTCTATAAATACGTCAGAGTGAAATGTAACACACATGCACATACCTGCTGCTCCACTTCGACTCCTCCCATAATTTTGCATATTTTAATATGAAAATCAATATAAATATCACCTTCCATTCAGCACATGAAAAACAGAATTTCAGCAAATGCAAAATGGAGACAAGAAAAAATTTACTATATATTGGTTCTGTAAGCAACAAAAGCATGGTGGAGACACTCAAAAGTTCAAGTTCAAAAAGTCGCACAGTGCCCGAAATAAAAAAGAAGTGGTTAGATATCACAGTCGATGTGTAAATGCGAGTTACAGCCAGACCTATGTTTATTCTGTTTCAGACAATATTTTAAAAACTGACCCCAATCAATGGTCAGACAGTGATGCTGCTGTGCCAAACTCTTCTTCGGGTGCTGGCTGCACATACACCTCTGCCTCGAAAACCCCTGGGCGACCATCTGGCTGTGTGCAGACAGATGCTATTCTGAGTCACAAAATGCAATATCCAATGCTGTAAGAGACGTAACCAATGAACTAAGGAATATAAGGGCTGTACTATGTGATATTGACCACAAATTTAATGAATTAAAAAAAAAATTAATGTTGCATCTGACTTTCATCTTTTTTTACATTCTGTCAGATTTGACTGATCATTTGGTGGGTCAGGATTAGGCACATCATAAACTACAATGTCTCTTCAGGCACGGACAAGCCACAATTATATCCCCCATTATATATGGAGCACGCTACATGCTTGCATAATGCAACACATGTTCTGTGCACTATAGAGCAGCACATTAACAGAGTGTAAATGCTTTATAATTACATACTGTAAGCAAATACATTCTTTGAAGGCACCTTTATAGTGAAGCATTGGTACCAAGTGCCACAACGGATCGATTTTCTGCTCTTTATCCTTAAAAGGACTGCTTGCCTTTTGCCACATTAGTTGGAAAAAGCACTTCATACTATGAGAAGCTGCTGTTTTTATAGGCTATATATGATGTAATGCCAGCTAATTCCTTTGGTGATTCATCCCTGGCTGATATAAATTGTACAGTGATGTTGCAATAGAACATTGCTACAAATTCTTCTTTGATATTTCCCAGTTCAATCACAGTGTACGGAAATCTTATAAATTTGAATGACAAGCGGATAATGCCATCCTGTACAGCTGGCATGACTGAGAAATACCCAATCATTCAGCAAGTTCACATTGAAATGCTCCTGTGGATAAAAACCTGAGAGTGGACAAAACTTGCAAAGGAATAGTCAGAGCATGATTCCTTAAAGTCAGCCTGTGTAAAGCTATCACCAGTTCAGCACACAGCTCCAAGAGGATAGCTCAGCTCTGGAAAATCGAACTCAACTTGAAAGCTAGTTGGTATCATCTATAAATACACAAGCAACCGTGGCAATTGGAATAGTTTGGCCATTCTATAAACATTATACTGCTACAGAATGATTACAATCAAGTGAATTAATTTTGTAAATGATATTTAATTAACTTCATTGTATTTGATAAAATCTGCATCATTGATGTGAATCTAGAAAGCAGTAGTACTGCTTTGATGGTGGGTGCCGCCAGTTTGCAAATCCAAACAGAAAGTTACTTACGCAAGGGGGTAGGCTGCTGTGAAAATGTGCATGGCTTTACACCAAGTTTAGTTTAGTTTTTGTGCGTAAGCACCATTTATAACTGAGGCCCCTGGATAGGTCTTGAGCTGCATTGGTGATAACATCTAACACTGCAAAAATAAATCACACACTTTTTATATGATCATAACTTATCAGACGTATGGAGATTTCTAAATCCATACTTAAAAGTGTATTCCTTCTAACCAATACATCGTTACTCAAGAACTGATTATTTCTCTATAGATGACAATTTCTTGCCCACGATGAAATCTTGCAAGTAGAATGCTATTACTATCTCCGACCATGCCTCTCTGAAGATGGAGCTCAAATCACTTTAACCCACATACTCATCTCATAGCTGATGTCTTAACCTCCTGTCGTTAGCTGACGAGAACTGTACAGAATTTATATCCAAGCATACTGATTCTTTTTTAGAGACAAATACATCCTCAGAGGTTTCTGCTGGAATATTCCGGGAAACTCAGAAGGCATGTTTAAGAGGCTGCATTATCTCACATCTCTCCCACAAAAATAAATCAGAAACCATGAAGGCCTCAAAATTAATCAGTAAAATTACCAGAATAGATCAAGAACATGCTAGGGGCCTCATGTATAAACGGTGCGTACCCACAGAAATGTTGCGTAAGAACGTTTCCATATTCAAATCGCGATAACATGCTTTCATTCCAATCATCATGAAAATGATATCATGTATACATCTCAGTATTTTAATTATTCAGAGAGCTGTATTATCACGAATGTAATGGATTCTGTGTCCTGTCAGATAAAGAGAAAGAACGGAAGCACATAGTGATTCACACACATAAAGCACATAGAAGATCAAATACAAAAAAAAAGCATTTAACATGCTACTTTAGTAACGATGGGATTTGAAAAACTAGTAAATTAAATGATTTTAAGATGAAGTTTATGACAAAATAAACTACGTGATTAAAGTGGACATTTCGAGATTAAAGTTGATATTTCGTACTTTTTTCCCACTTTGCGCCTATTTTATTTTTTGTCTGTACCCTAATAAGCTTTAATATGACACTCAGACGGTGGGCTACAACTCGCCTTTTCATGGCGACTTTGATATGTGACTTCTTTTTTATTTTGGCACTGTGAGACTTTGTGAACTTGAGCTTTCGAGTTTCTCCGACATGCTACGTCACTCGATCAACTTCCTTTTGTTGATTATACCACTGTTTAAATCAACAAATAGTATGTTTCTTCCTTTTCCTCGACTTGGTATTAGCTGAAATTCATATATTTCCCCCGTACTTTTCTCATTATCTTTTCACAGAACACTGAGCTTAAGGGTTATTTATATTGATTTGTATATTCAAAGAGGCGTAATTCTGAGAGGAACTGGGACGGGACAGCAGGCGTGTGCATGTGCGTTACTTTTCACACTGACCGGGATTTATGTAGCGGAAGAACATGGAAGTTCGCACAGATTCCTGCATCTGGATTTTTCTGCGTGTAAGCACATTTCGGCTTTTGTGCTTACGTCATGTTATAGTGCAAATTCTAAGCATGGCGTTATGCATGAGGCCCCAGGTCTTCAAATGAGGCCTGTGTTGGGAAAAGACAGGCTTTGCAATTAGAACTCAACATATTGATAACAAAAGAAATGGAACAACTCATTTTAAAATTGCAACATCATTACCATTAACACAGACGGAACTCTAATAAGATCTTAGCTCAAAAAATCCACAAGTAGGAAGTTCACAATGCAATATCAGTAATCACCGACACAGATGGAGATAAAATCATTGACCATAAAAATATAATGCAGACATTTAGAGACTACTGTATGTCCTTATATTCTACTCAGTTTAAAGAATACAAGACTTGTGTAACTTTAATCGTATTTGCCCCTCCCTCACTCCCCACACCACTGCTATCCTTGTTCATAGCCTTGGCACTTCTCGTCTGGATTATTACAATTCCCTTTTCGTTGGTCTTTCTTGCAAATCTCTTTATAAGCTTAAACTGGTCCAGTTTAATCATCAATCAAATCAAAATTACTAGAGACTCTAAACTCACTTGGGAAACCACCAGGTTCTGATGGCTACCCTAATGAATTTTATAAAAAAAATGTTATTAAGTTAGCTCCCCTTTTATTGGCAAATTTCTAGGAGCCAGATACAATAAAATTCTACGTTAAACTCTTCGCCAAGCATTAATTACCATTTTTCCTAAGAAAAATAAGGACTTATTACAATATGCATCATACATACCAATCTCATTTCTGAATAGTGATATTAAGATACTCTACAAAGTTCTAGCTAGTTCTGAGGGAGGTGCTCCCTTCAGTAATATCGCAAGACCAAACCAGATTTATTAAAGGTAGACACTTAGCTTCCAATTTTCAACGCCTAATTAATGTAATATATATTCACCCATAATGTATAATACTCTTATTATCAAAAACATTTGATATGGTGTAATAGGACTACTTATTCACTACATTGCATACATGTGGGTTTGACCGAAACATATGTACATTCATCAAATTACTGTATACCAGTCCAGAAGCTTCAGTTTGTATTAACATTATTTCAGACTACTTCAAACTAGTACGCGGTACTAGACAAGGATGCCCCCTATCACCTTTTTGCAACTGCCACTGAGCTGTTGGCGGTTCACTTTTAAAATGCATCACAGATAAAGGGGATTTTCAGTGAAAGACGTGAACAAAAAATATCACTACATGCATGTATGTACTGTATATATCAGACCCATAAAATTCTGTGCTTGCAGTCCTTACTATACCTACAGAATGTCAAAAGATATCTGGGTTGAAAATTCATTTGAACAAAAGTGTGCTTCTTCCATGAATTCTCTAGCAAACAACATTAGATTAGACACCTTCCCTTTTATCTTGGCAGATCAGTTTAAATACCTAGAGGTAAACATTATAAGTAAATATAAAGCTCTCTTTCAACAAAATGTTGCTGTCTTCATGAAAAAACCTGAACAAAATGCACATAGATCAGTGGTGGGTAAACCGTTTGGGTCAGGGGCCAAATTGACATTTAAAACTTGACAGACAGGCCGGGCCAGCACTCAATCAGTTCCAGCTGCAATTTCCGTGGCGCCGTTTCAGGGTCCTTTGTGAAGGGACATGACACCAGCTGAAGTGACTTGTAAATTTTTCCAAAATCAGAGAACCGACAGTAGAATTCTCCATGCAGGTCATCAAGTGATTTCCTGTATTTTTTCACAAGTCGAGGGGCCTCTTACAGCGTAGCCAGTATGGGGAAATTAATGAATGAGTTGTTTGACATTTGCTTTGAGAATAAAGCTAGCTTGGTTTTGAAGGCTCTAACGTTTGTGTACATTTCATGCACAAACTGGTCTTTCCCTTGTAGCTTCATGTTCAGCTCATTCATGTGTGTCAGTATGTCTACAGCAAAAGCTAAATCACAAAGCCAATCTGTGTCACTCTGCTCAGGAAAATCATCAGCTTTCTCAAGTAGCTCCAAAAATGAGATAATCTCCTGTTTGAGCTCCCACACTCGTTGACATACTTTTTTGTTTAACTTGCTAAGTCTTTGTCAATTAGCTCAACACGGCGAGTCACTGTCCTACGTGATAAGATAATTTTTTAAAATTTTTTATTGCTCTCAGGACACAAGATACCTGCTGTCTCTACCATGCACTCTTTGAGAAACTCCACTTCGGAGAAATGCTTGCTTGTCTTTGCTAATTTGAATGCCAACACATAACTTGCCTTTGTGCTTGATTCTTGGATGACAGTTTTGTCAGATATAGGTGTTTTGTTGACTCTGCAAACTAGCTGCCAACCACTGAGCGTTAGCCATCCATTCTTGCGTTGACTGGTTGTTAGCGTAATTAGCATGTTTGGTGGAAAAGTGACGGCTGATGTTATATTCCTTTAAAACCGCAACAGTTTCTTCGCAAATTAGACACAGCCTTTTACTTCAGTGAAAAAGTATTTAGTTGTCCAATCCTTATTAATCACTCGGCACTCACTGATACTCAATGTATCAATGCGCCTAATGTGCCACCTGGTGGAACGCCAGGCATTACAGGACAAGATCAAATGAATGCAGTCATAATTATATGATTTGATTTGGGCAATTCTGTACCAATCTTCGGCGGGCCAGATTAAAAAGACCAACGGGCCGGATGTGGCCCTCGGATCGTAGTTTACCCACCCCTGACATAGATGGTCTACCCTCTATCTTACCTTAGCAGGGAGAATTTACACTATCAAAATGAATATCCTCCCTAAGCTTCTGTTTCTATATCAAAACATCCCCATATATATTAACAGATACTTTTTAGAAATCAGATTCAATCGTAACTTCATTTATTTGGAATTTGAAATACCCACACATCCAAAGGGCGACCCCTCAATTACCTTAATCAGAATGTGGCATGGCACTACGTAATTTTCAATTTTATTACTGGGCTGCAAACATACAAGCTATAAACACCTAGACATTGACACAAATAGAATATTACATTTGATTGGTCTGCAATAGAAATTAAATCCTGCAGTACTTCTTTATATTCCTGGCTTTGTACACCAGTAAATACAAGGTATCGTTAGTATACTAACAACCCAATTGTTCTTTGTTCACAGAATATGGACCCAATGTAGGAAGCACTTAATGTTTGAGAATATTTTATTTGTGGCACCTCTATATGATAACCACCTTTTTCCACTTTCTGAAATTTATACAGTTTTTAATGTTTGGAAAATTATGGATTTACATTATTTAGAGATTTGCATACAAATAACGTCTTTGCATCCTCTGAACAATTACACTCCAAATTTAGCATCCCATCAGCACAATTTTTCTACTATCTCCAAATTAGAAACTTTGTTCTCTGCCCAATTTTCCTCACCTCCCACCTATTTCTATTCCTGAAGAAATATTGATCAGTCTTGAAGACATAGGCAGCATTTCTATAATACTAGGCTGACCCGCCTTTTAAGGCGACCGACTTTTAAGTTGACCACTTCTTAAGGCAATTCAATATGTAGATCAATTTGATATTTTATACAAACTCATTAATTTGGTTATATTGCATTTGAGCGGTATTACTTTAATACTCATAGTTTCTGTTATTTTTGTGATGAAATTGAAACTTTTTTTCTATATTGAGGTCGCCCTTTTGAACCCCCCTGATATTTACTACGCGGTGAGGCATTTGTACTCCATCAACATTAATTATTTCCAGAGACATAATTTTGTCTATTTTTCATTGTGCACAAAAGCAAGGGAATGACGGGAGCACCAGAACTCTGCTCACATCATGTCGCTTCGTACCGCAAGCTGCAAGTAGTAAGTCTGTGATAAGCGGAATACCGCTACACTTTCCACTCACGGGACGGAAGGACAATCCTGACCACTTTTATATAGTAAGAAAGAAGAAGAAGATATCGCACAGTCTGAAGTAGAAAATCATCTTTTACCTGGAAAAACAAAACTACAAATCCCATCGTGCATTGCAAAATGGACAGGGTGTGTGTGAAACTCCGCGCCTGTGTAGCACTCACGGGATGGAAGGACAATCCCGACCGCTTTTATATAGAAGGATATAACACCATTTTATAATCCCTTCCTTTTAAAGATCCCAGAGTAGAGTGGGAAAAGGATCACTTACACAGCATTTCAGAAAAGGAGCGGAAGGCAGCCATACACAGGATTCACTCTAGCTCCATATGTGCAAAGCAGTCAATCATTCAACTTAAAATTTTTTATCGAGCACATCTATCTCGTTTAAAATTTTCTAAAATTTTTCCAGGGCAACATCCAACTTGTGAACGTTGCAATTGAGCTCCAGCTTCACTGGGCCACATGTTTTGGGCATGTACCAAATTAACATCATTCTGGACAAAAACCTTTAAATGCCTATCAGAGAGCCTTGGTATCACAATCACTCCTAATCCATTAAGCTGTGTTTTGTGTACTCCCAGATGGGCTTAAAGTGGGGAACGACAAACACACTGTAATTGCGTTTACTTCACTATTAGCACATAGACTTATCTTGCTCAACTGGAAGAATCCTAACCCACCTCTTTCAAGTCAGTGGGTAACTGGTTATATACTATATGAAATTGGAATAAATCTAATTCTCACTTAGAGGAATTGTTCAAAACATTTTCAAAAATCTGAGTTTTGCTCTGGCTGTTGGCCTTCCTCTCTTTCTCATGGGTCGAGGTTGAGTTGAATTTTGTTTTGTTAAGTTTGACTTGATTGTATGGAATGTTAGATGCTTTTCATATATTCAATAGAAGATAAAAAAGTCAATATTTTAATTTAAAAGACTAAAAACATTCTAGGAGAGGATATTTTTGACACAGTATTGTTGTTAGAAGTTATATTAAATGTTTGTCCACTTTAACACCCATCATCACCCAGTCCTTCATAAAGGATTACAGAGCCATGCAGTTATTGCATATATGGTAGGTAAGATGCACATTTTTATTATAGTTATATAAATATATTACTTTACTTTTTAGTAATTAATTTTTGCATGTGCTATGTATTCAAGTGTATTCATAAAGGTAAAAGCCTGTTGAAAATAACTTGAATTATTTAAAAAATACACATTCCACCAATGGTGCATAAACAAATTCTCTTAATAAAATAAGCAATACATTAAACTAGAAATCTGAGAGGAGTCTCAAGTGAGGACGGTCACCACAACTTACAGTACATGCATGAGGTTATGTCTGCCATCTACCTTCTAACACTTTAAACAATTTTTATAATACCAGTGTGCAATAAGTTACTTAGGAGTTTGTTATAACTTCATTAAATTTAAATAAGACATCATGGTATGATTAAGTATTTGGTTTTAAATTGTTCTGTGATTTTCCTGAAGATAAAAAAGGAAAGGCACAGGGACAGAGCCAAATGCAGGTAATATTTTAGAACAAGAGAAATGAATGCAGAACTCATTTATAGTGGAAAAATATTAATTAAGTGAACAACTGAAAATGTTCAGTACCTTTGGCGTGTACAGCTTTGACTTTTTAATTAATTAGGTTTTACAATTTGACATTTCTTTGAAAAATCATACATAACTTCATACAAAGTTCAATTTAAGTGAAACATTTCAGTTAACATCTGATACAACTGAAGTGCTCTGGATCAACAGTAATAAAGGTTTACTCTTCTATAACAGCTCTACTTTGTGCAAGTTATAGTTTCACAGTAGCAAAGTACAGCAAGTATTGATGACGACAACCATAGATATATTATTGAATTGAATTGTGTGCAAGTAATCTGCTCACCAAGTCAACTTCATGATATTTGACCACTCTGCAAACTTTCCCTGTACAGTTTAAGAATAAATGAATTCTGTCATTAATATTTACTCTAATAACATGCAGGTGATTTTTTTCTGGAAAAAAATCATGGCCAACTAAACAAAGAAGAACAAAGAATAATTTTGGCTTGCCCCTGGGTAGATGCTATTTTATGTTTGACAAATGACAAAGTAATTATCTATACAGGGGGCACTCGAGAGCTGGTCCACTGTCATAGTGGCAAGCACCCCAGAACAGTTAGCATTGCCAATTACTATTTCTGTTTAAAAAAAAAAAAACGTCTTGTACTAAAATGCAATCTGTTTGTGAAATAGGTATTTTATGGTCACTTACTATGCAAGCAAGAAGTTTTACAGTTGTTGTGGATGGCTCACTCTTTTCAAATTCTTCTTATTTTTGCTGGTGTAATAATGTTTAGAAGATCGTCATCCGTTTCTTTTCAAGGCCATGAATTGCACTTTCCTTTATAACAACACAGCCAGCATTATACATTCCACAACGTTAATGTTTTTCTTTATTTCCTCAGAAACGCATGTGACTTCTACAGTAACGAAATAACTGTACCAGTGTTTTAAGCTTGTTAAGTATGACAAAGATTTTTGGGACCTACTGATTTAAAAATATATCTCTTAATAATTTCTTGTCTAGTCTAAACTTTTTTTGTCAATTGCTACTCAAACACTTTTAACTTGAAAAATATTTTGTTTTGTAGATTTGATACTTTTCATGCTGCCATCTGCTGCCCACACTCATTTCTCATTACAAAAAACTCACAAATTGTCACATCTTGTAAAATTAGCATAACTATCCAATCCGCTGCGTACCACATAATCAGGCCAGTTTTTTAACACTAGAATTACCAGAGCCTACGAAAAAACTCGTAATTCCGTCCCACCTTAAATCGCTTCTTAAAATCGTTCACAGCTCTCCACCAGCGTCTTTTGTCATCTAAATGTGCTGATAAAAATCAGGCTGCAAGCAGCCGGCTATTCCATCCCCCCACCGACTTAGAACGTGCACAAACTTCTCCCAGCTCATGCCTTGATTGATTATCTAGGAGTGAAGTGGAGTTTTAGAGTGGAAAGAATAGATTATTATTTGGAATACACGCATTTCACGTGTGTTCCGTTTCTACAGTAATCCGTGTAAACACATTTTAAAACAGAAACGTTTTTCATATTGTAGTAGTAAATGACAAAATGTAAGCATAAACTATATAATGTATGAAGCCTGAAGTCCAAATATCAAACACTTTCACAAAAGGTACACATATAACAGAACAAGTATGCTTTTATTCAAAAATATAACTGCAGAAAAAAGCCACCTTAGCATGCCATATTGACACGTATGTACTGCAGCTGACACAGTAGCATAATGGTATCAGCCGCTTACTGGTATCCAAAAGCTCATGAGTTCGATCCCACATGGCTCAGTTTTGAGAAGTAAACTGCTCTTATTCTTACTATTTTAGAATAAAAACATGCATTTGATTTCAGTGTGTAACAGCCAGTAATTTATGATACTTGTAAAGGTTTTTTTTTTTATTCACTTTTCATTCTCAGTCTCAGTCGTGTTCAGGATCCTTCCCTACCCCCATCTGAGAATGCTGTTTTCACATAAAGATGCGCGTGGCTCTGCAGCGTACTTGTGACTGCATTCTCGTACCAATGCTTGCGAACTGAAGTGCCTGCGTGCACTTTTCGTGGCATTACACGTCTATTTTTTTAGCATGCCCGTGTCGCTCAAACACAGGAACATATGTTGGTGTACAAGAATAAAAAACAAGTGCACTTTTATTCTAGACTATAAGTGAAGAAAAAATAAAGCAAGTTACAGTAGGCGGTTGATCGACAGCTTGCGTGGTGCAATGCTAAGAACTGCTGATTTCCGATCCGTGCTATATAAAATCATCACATTCAAATATTAACAATTTCCACACACCCTTCCTACATTCACGACATGTGTACTTGTTGCAGTGTACACATCTCTCTGGGCTATGGTTCCTATTACACTGAATGAGCACCTGACATTGTACTTTCTTCCCTATATAAATCACATTCGAGTATAGCTTGTCTCCAAATAAATCACATTTGAGTTATAGCCGTCTTTATGTGAAAACAGCATTGTCAGATTGGGGGGGGGGAATCGTGAACGCGACTGAGAGAATGGAACTGAATAAAAAAAAGACTGAAATCAAATGTATGTTTTTATTCTAAAATAGTTAAGTACATGCAATATTATTTGAAAACGAACAGCGTCAGATCGGGTTTGAATACACGCTGCGATGCTGAACTCCCTGTCTATCTACATAGTAATAACAGTAATTTTATTATTATATAGGAGCTTCCCTGTCTGCCTATCATATAGTGCCTTTCCTTCCTACCTATCTATATATCTATCCCCTTAGCTGTTTTTTATATATCTATTATACAGTGCCTTCCCTGTTTATTTATATATCTAGTGCCTTCTCTGCCTGTTTGTCTGTCTGATTGCATATAGCGCTGAACTTACTGCTCTGTACTTTTCTGTCCTCTGCATGTCCTGGAGTACAAAAGAAACAGCACCATACAGCAACATGTGCGAACTGGCAAGATCGGGGAAAAAACACGCGGTCACTGATTACAAACCGCAAGATGAATGAAAGAGACAATATATGTAAAAACATCATCGCACTAATGCAATATTATTTGAAAACGAACAGCGTCAGATCGGGTTTGAATATGCGCCCAATCTGACGCTGTTCGTTTTCAAATAATATTGCATGTACTTAACTATTTTAGAATAAAAACATACATTTGATTTCAGTCTTTTTTTTATTCAGTTCCATTCTCTCAGTCGTTCACGATCCCCATCCCCCAATCTGACAATGCTGTTTTCACATAAATACGCGCTATAACTCAAATGTGATTTATTTGGAGACAAGCTATACTCGAATGTTATTTATATAGGGAAGAAAGTACAATGTCAGGTGCTCATTCAGTGTAATAGGAACCATAGCCCAGAGAGATGTGTACACTGCAACAAGTACACATGTCGTGAATGTAGGAAGGGTGTGTGGAAATTGTTAATATTTGAATGTGATGATTTTATACAGCACGGATCGGAAATCAGCAGTTCTTAGCATTGCACCACGCAAGCTGTCGATCAACCGCCTACTGTAACTTGCTTTATTTTTTCTTCACTTATAGTCTAGAATAAAAGTGCACTTGTTTTTTATTCTTGTACACCAACATATGTTCCTGTGTTTGAGCGACACGGGCATGCTAAAAATAGACGTAATGCCACGAAAAGTGCACGCAGGCACTTCAGTTCGCAAGCATTGTACGAGAATGCAGTCACAAGTACGCTGCAGAGCCACGCGCATCTTTATGTGAAAACAGCATTCTCAGATGGGGGGTAGGGAAGGATCCTGAACACGACTGAGACTGAGAATGAAAAGTGAATAAAAAACTAACCTTTACAAGTATCATAAATTACTGGCTGTTACACACTGAAATCAAATGCATGTTTTAATTCTAAAATAGTAAGAATAAGAGCAGTTTACTTCTCAAAACTGAGCCATGTGGGATCGAACTCATGAGCTTTTGGATACTAGTCAGCGGCTGATACCATTATACTACTGTGTCAGCTGCAGTACGTATGTGTCAATATGGCATGCTAAGGTGGCTTTTTTCTGCAGTTATATTTTTGAATAAAAGCATACTTGTTCTGTTATATGTGTACCTTTTGTGAAAGTGTTTGATATTTGGACTTTAGGCTTCATACATTATATAGTTTATGCTTACATTTTGTCATTTACTACTACAATATGAAAAACGTTTCTGTTTTAAAAATGTGTTTACACGGATTACTGTAGAAACGGAACACACGTGAAATGCGTGTATTCCAAATAATAATCTATTCTTTCCACTCTAAAACTTCACTTCACTCCTAGATAATCAATCAAGGCATGAGCTGGGAGAAGTTTGTGCACGTTCTAAGTCGGTGGGGGGATGGAATAGCCGGCTGCTTGCAGCCTGATTTTTATCAGCACATTTAGATGACAAAAGACGCTGGTGGAGAGCTGTGAACGATTTTAAGAAGCGATTTAAGGTGGGACGGAATTACGAGTTTTTTCGTAGGCTCTGGTAATTCTAGTGTTAATGATTTTTAAGCACAGGGAGAAAATTAACATTTGAAAAATCAGTAATGTAATAAATCAGCAAGAAAAGCAACATTGTAACAATGCAAATATTCCTTTCCAGAATATCTGCCAGAAAATGTCGCAGTTTGATATGAAAGACGCGAGCGACGGTGTCTGGTCTGTGTTTTATTTGCTCATGATGGGAAATGGCGTTGCAGATTTCCGGCCAAGCAGGATTGCAGGTGAAGGTGAAGAATAAGTCAGGCTTTACACATTTGCGGACAATTGCCATCGCGTCTTGGTAGTACAGTTGTATGTACCTTGGACTGCCTTGAAAGGGAGAGGGAAGAATGATCAATTGTCATTCTTAATAATTGTAATTGCCAGCCTGGATCTCCGTAAGCGAATAGCAGTGGATAAACCATGGGGTCACAGATTATATTGAGAACAGAGATACGTTTGCAAGCATCTCCCCTTGGGTACTGTACAGTGGTGTGAAAAACTATTTGCCTGTTTGTCACACAAAATGTTTCTGATCATCAAGCACATTTAACCATTAGTCAAATATAACACAAGTAAACAAAAAATGTTTTTTGGAACTTTGAAACTTTTTGGAAGACAAATGTCCCGTTACATCTGGCGTAAAAGGAACACAGCATTTCAGAAAAAGAACATCATACCAACAGTAAAATATGGTGGTGGTAGTGTGATGGTCTGGGGTTGTTTTGCTGCTTCAGAACCTGGAAGGCTTGCTGTGATAGATGGAACCATGAATTCTACTGTCTACCAAAAAATCCTGAAAGAGAATGTCCGGCCATCTGTTCGTCAACTCAATCTGAAGCGATCTTGGGTGCTGCAACAGGACAATGACCCAAAACACACCGGCAAATCCACCTCTGAATGGCTGAAGAAAAACAAAATGAAGACTTTGGAGTGGCCTAGTCAAAGTCCTGACCTGAATCCAATTGAGATGCTATGGCATGACCTTAAAAAGGCGGTTCATGCTAAAAAACCCTCAAATAAAGCTGAATTACAACAATTCTGCAAAGATGAGTGGGACAAAATTCCTCCAGAGTGCTGTAAAAGACTCATTGCAAGTTATCACAAACGCTTGATTGCAGTTATTGCTGCTAAGGGTGGCCCAACCAGTTATTAGGTTCAGGGGGCAATTACTTTTTCACACAGGGCCATGTAGGTTTGGATTTTTTTTTCTCCCTAAATAATAAAAACCATCATTTAAACACTGCATTTTGTGTTTACTTGTGTTATATTTGACTAATGGTTAAATGTGTGTGATGATCAGAAACATTTTGTGTGACAAACATGCAAAAGAATAAGAAATCAGGAAGGGGGCAAATAGTTTTTCACACCACTGTATATGCAAATGTCGCATTGTGCAGGAGGTTTCCCATCTTCACCTACAAAGATAGCAGCAACATCAGTTTGACAGGATGGGGCGTTATACCTTCTCATATCCAGACCTGGATTTTCCATGAACACCATTTGTACAGCAGTAATAGGGTTACCGTGAGTGATAATGTCATGCATTTGCATGTAAGACTTTGCGAAGGGTTTAACCTGTCATAGTATGTTGTCTAGTTGAAGCAACAAAATGTCACTGCAAGCGCTATAACATTCCATTTGCAAACGCTGACTGGTAGCCTCAGCAGAATCGAAGATATATAGCTGACCGTATTGTGGTGACGTGTCAGGATTGTTATATAAAGGATAGACCTCATGATAAATTTGACCGTGGAATCTGAACGCATACGGTCCTTGTCCAGATGGTTGAGCGATATGTGCGCCCATTGACGTGAAAGCTAAAGCAGAGTTGTATTCCCTGATATGATCACAGTAATTTTGGGACAGCGGGTTCTTGCCAATCAAGAGATCCTCCAATAAAAGAGGGGGTTTGGATAGTGGTGGCAAAGACACCTTGCCGGCATGACAACACTTAGGGTAATGTCCGGATTTGTTGACCTTTGCTGGCAAATGAAGAACATTGCAAAAAGGACATAGTGCGGTAGGTAGGCCAATGTTATGTTCTTGGACGTGAATGGCAGTATCTTCTTGAAAAGCTGCAGAAAAGTGAATGCGATGTTTGTGCATGAACGATCTAGTGTTGTGTTGACACTGAAGGGAATTGGAATGAGTTGTGTCGAAGCATTGCTGGCAATGATCACATTGCATAATTCGTTCAGTGGAGTGTGTTTTTAAATGCATGTTGAGAAATCGCTGTACGTTTTTAAACAAATCGTGCATTCAAAGATCTGTTTGGAATGCATTTGTTCAGTGAAGTGGGTGTTTAAATGTGCTTTGAGATATTTCTGGCGTGTGAAGGTTTTGGAGCAGTGTTGACACTAAAAAAGAATTCATTAGGGAATGTGTTTTGAGATGGTTAGTAAGGTATCTGTGCGCGTGAAAGTGTTTGTGGAATGGATCTGCATATGGTTGTGGAGATCCATCTCACCCGTGAAGTCCTCGGTACAAAATGTGCAATTGAAGGTGAGAGTGGAATGAGTTCGTAAGTGTTTTTTGAGAGCGCGAGTTGTCTCGAAGCATTGTTGGCAATGTTCACATTGCATCATTTGGTTAGTGTTGTGTTTTTATAAATGTGCGTTCAGATATCTGTGCATTCTGATGCTTTTGGAACAAAAGTCCTGTGTGGAATGCGTTTGTTCAGGGGAGCGTGTCTTTAAATGTTTTTCAGGAAGAGGAGAGTGGGCAGGTGACGTCACATTAGTGTGGCGAGCAAGTGGGTGTGCACCCTGTGTGCACATACCGACAGAGTCAAAAGATGTCACCAGAAGGTTATCACGTGAGTATTTGAGAGGCATGAGAACCTCGTAATGCCCATGATCCAAAGGACCGCTAAAGAGCAGGGATATGAAGAGACGCTGGGCCAGATTGTAAACTCATGAGGACGTTCTTGGAAGTAAATGCTGATAGTAGCTGGAAGGATTTGGGACATTGCCACAATTTCTGCCTCGACACCATAGACTCCGGACGTATTCATGTAATCAGCATATTGTTGAGCAGACTGCATAACAATGCCTCTGTGACCAACAACAACAGAGACCACGTCACCAAAGTTATCCCAATGTTGGCAAACAAAGCTAACAGCCATGTTACGAAGTTTGAGAGCAACAGTTACGTCAATAATATTTTTCCAAAAAAACCCGACTGACAGAAACAAACAGTTACCTGAAGCAGGAATTTCTATAACATTGAAGGAAGTGTTGTTTCCATGAAATACATTTGAAGCGGTAGCCATGGAGGGCAAAAGAATAGTCAACGTGGCTCACAGCTGGATTTGGACCGCAGCACAGACCAAAGCGAGTATGTGTTTGATGAGCTGTTTGAGTTGGCGGGCAGAGGTCTGAGGTGCATTCCTGAGAACGTGGGAGGAGGGGTAGAGTTTCTGGGCAGGGCTTCGTTGTTCTTTTCACATGGTTTTTCATGGTGGACACGGTCGGGTGTTGAAACCGAAAAGAATAATGAAAAGTCAACGTGGCTCAGACGTACATGTGGACTCCTAGCACAGATGAAAGGGACTAACTGGGTGGTCGTGAGTTTTTGCGTCCGGGCACATGGGCAGGCAGTTTGAATGCCTAGAGAGCGAGGGTAGACGCGGGCCAGTGAAAAAGGCGTGTTGATGGGCAGGGAAACGTCTTCCGTGTTCCTGCAGGAGCATCCAAGAAGACGCATGTTTGTTGCGGATGCGAATTGCTATATGTAACGTGCAAAACAGTCTGCTATGGTGCGTGCGGTCGTGCGTCGTAACCGAAAACTGGGTTTTTAAAGACTGCTCACTTCATTGTGTTTTAACCTCAGTTGTAAAGGATTGTTTTAAGGATCCCATGGGATACCCCTCGCAAACCGTTTTACACGCTGCATATGGCGATTCGCCTCCGTGAAACATGCCTCTATAAACAGTCAACGTGGCTCGGAGGTGCATATTTGGCCTCTACGACAGACGAATATAAATGATGCCGTTTTTTCTGTGTCGTCGCATCCAAGTTGGTGGGCATGGCTCTGCGAGTTGTCTTCGTATCCAATGGTCTTGGAGTTGGTGGGCATGGCTCCTTCCTGCGTGCGCCAAAGGTGTCTTACTTGTCGGCGGCTCAGTGAATCCACGCCCCTTCCGGCGTGCTTTCCATGGGTGTCTTGCCTTAGTGAATTATACATATAGATTATTTTCAGGGGCCATGTTATCATTTCCTTCACTTTCCTCTATTTTACACACTTTCATTTCTTCCTGATTCATAATTTCTTCATCTATATTATGGTCATTATTTCTGTCTGACATGGTATTGTTGTTTACCTCTGGCCTGTTGCTTATTCTCCTTTTGTTTTGCATGTTTTCCCCATTAGCAGCATTAAGTAGGGTTTTGTAGTGCACTGACACTTTTGTTAATTTTATGACCTTTGCCTAAAAGAGAAAGTAATTGTTTAACAACAAAAAAATGCCTTCAAAGGAACATTGTTGGAAAAAGTGGTAATCTTAAATTTTGGGAATAAGATGGAGCATATGGATTTTTTAACTTGAAAGCCTGTACTGCTGGTTATGCTCTTTCTTTTATCCAGTTATTAATTACTCTGAGGTGGTGAGGCAAATGAGCCACAACACATGGCATTTCTTCTTTTACCTGTCATGTTTCTTTTTATTTGAGCACTCCTGATTGTTACTTTGCTAATTCTAGTGGAGTTTCTGGCTATTTGAATACTGACTATAGATTTGACAGGCAGATATTCCAAATTTCTAGCTTGTTTTTGAGTTTCATGCACCTTAACAAAGTTTTAAAGATATTTGTTTTCCAAGACGCCATTTTGTCTCCCTAGTACTGCCATTTTGTGGATTTGTCAAGGGTTTAAAGGTCAGCTTGATCAATTGATGTATAAATCCTTACATTTCTTTCCAAAGACTTTCTTTTTTTATTTCTTCCATTACAAATTCTTGCTCCCATCTTTGACTCTTAAATTTTATGGTCATGTTTGGTTCAGATAATAGATCTCATTGATTCACTATTATTTTTACTTTTGCTTTGTTCTCTGACTTTGATTTTAGTTTTGTTTCTGGCCAAAAATTGTTTCATAACCTCCAGTTATCAAAATTTCACAAATCTTGTATTCAGGTCCTCTCTTTTTCAAAATATTATTTCCGCTCTAAGTATCCACTATAATTTGTTACTTTCTAAGAAAAAGTATTTTACAATTTTATGATTGATTTCCATTTTTTTCCTTCAACTTACAAGGAATATCAGATTCTGTACTTGAATCCAGTTCTTCAGTGTCTTCTAGATCAAATAGTTCACCACTGCCATCAGAATATATGTATTCATCTTCCATGTTTGTGGTGGAAAATGGTTTTCAGAACATTTCATAGTTATTTTTTAAAAAGTAATAGTAACACAATATAAAAAAACTTAATATTATTCAAAAATAATAAACTGGCCACTTTGCAACATGACATGATTACATGCACTAAATATTCAGCCTCTTAAACAAATAAAAATTGTTCAAGTATGGGTTTAACTTTTACTAACCTAAAAAATATTGTTTGTCAAAGTGTATCTTTTCAGTTACCCAACAAAATATGTTTGCTTGTAGCAAACAATAACATTTTTAATTTTCACTTGTAACCTCTTTCATAAAACAAAAAATAACTTTTTGATATATTTTAACACATCATAAAAAGGTTTAAGATTTCTAATATATTTACAAGTTAACCTAGTTTACGAAGAAACAAACAAAGGGTACATGAAAGAATAGTGTTCTTTTTTTATTATTTTAATGTGCTGAATCAAAAGCAGCAAGTGTCTTAACACCTTAAGATATGCTTCATGATATTAAATATGCTAAGCACAGCACTATTTAAGCTAGAAATATAAAAAAACAGAGTCCAAGAATTAATCAATGGATTTACAGCTATCTCCAATTATGGAGACATTTAGAATGAAAACCTTCTACCACTGTGGTCTGTACCTCTGCTCTACAGTAGAATTAAATGTCATTATTTAATGGTGTCAAGCACACTAAATGGAAGGCCTTGCCACAGTTAATTCCTAGTCCAGTGGTTTCCAACTTTTTATCACTTGGCAGCCAATTTCCATAAATTGCTCCATTAATATTAGCAAAATGTTTGTAATTTATATAGTTTATATAGTTGCTGTTAGTTAAAATTTACAGGTTGAAACTAGAAGTAAATGGCCAATAATGTGATAAAAAAGTACAATAATAAGATGAACAAATGGATGTTTACACTCAAAAACTAAAGATTACAATAAAATGAACACATTTGATTTAATTATAAAAATGTAGATCTAGACTTGCTTTCAGCTTAATACAGAATGTATTTTTTATAATGGTTTAATTAGAGAAAGCCCTCTCAACCAGTTCTGTATTAGTAAATGGCAACCAGAACTTAAGTGCTTTGTGGGTCAACTGTTCACATTTTCTGCCAATATTACTGTCCAAACGTTAATAAGGAATTTTCCTTTAAAGGAGTATAAGTGAAAAGTTTGATCACCTCTTTTTCATTGATTGATAATCTGGCAACTTAGAAAAATTCTTCAAGAGAATTTGCAGTTCATTTGTTGTCTTCTCCAGGTTTTGGGAAATTCTTCTCAAAAGATGGCTTTGGCCATTTCAAGTCTTCAATTAATTTCTTGCTCATTTCCTGTAAGAAGTACAGCTTATTTTCAAATAAGAAACAGTGAAGAGGTTTTAAATACCTCAGCCTGGCCTTTTCCAATATTGGGGGCTACCTTCATGACATGACTGTGAAGACCGAAGGAATAACCTTACATAGACTTTAAAATAAGTTAATAGGATTAAATATATCGTCACCTCTGACAGAGAAGAACCTTCATTGCCTTGCAAAATGGCAAAAATAGCAACATCCATGTTTTCACAATATCGAATATCTTAATATTTAATTTTTTTTAACTCTGCCTGTTACTGTCACTTCAACATCATTAGACATATCCTGGATTCCTCAAAATTGTATTATTTGAAAGAGGGATATTGCTCATTTTTCAAACATGTTTTCTCAGAGCAATACACAAAATGACATCTCTTATACAAGAAGAAATGAAATTCTCAGTTACAGTATGATTTTTACCACATTTAGCAATACAATATCTAATAAGATATGAGGCTTCAACCTCATTTTCATTACCTTTTTTTAGCTAACAACAAGTACAATGTCACATTTTGATGTTCCTATAGCTGCTGAAATAATTGCTTTCCTTGTTTTTACAACTGGGGTGTTTTGTTTGTAAATGCTTCCAACAGTGAAAGGTTTAATGCTAACATTGGATAATACACACAACACACTGGGTTTTAGGACAGTCCTCATCTCCTGCAAATGAAAACCCAAACTTCATGTATTCATCTTGGTATTTTCTCTTTTTATCAGTATGTGGAACTGAAGACTTTGTTTTCCACTCTACTGTAATAAAGTGTTAGGCATATCCTGAGAAGTACTTGGCAATTGATCATTTTCCACATCATAGTTCAGCCTTTAACTGTGCTGGTTTTCAACCACTGATCTGTATTAGATAATACATGAACAATTGAACAATTAATCAAATGAAAAAACACCATTTTTAGAAACATTCAGATGAACTAACTCATTCATTGCTCAGTGGTCACTGGACTATCTGAATTGCTGATCTATGTCCCTGCTTATATATACTCTTGACGAAGTTGTAGAAGCATTGTGGTGGAAACATTGGCCCTACAGTATTAGCGTGACGCCACTTGAATGTCCCAAGAATAAGGGAAGTGAGTGGTGAGCAACATAAACACTGAAAATAGCGACACATTCACTAGAAAACATAGGCTTAAATTTTGTACATCATACATTGAACTTTGAAGCTTAGCATAAAAGGAAATAATATTTTTGAAAAGTACTCAAGTACAAATAGTAATTTGTTTTTGAAAAAAAAAGCTTTAAATATGTATTTAAATCACAATTTATTGCTTTATTTACACCCATCATACTTCAACCAAAATAAAATATGACATATCTTAAAATTTAAGATTTCTAAACTTTCCTGGCAGCAGTACATTGCTTTTTGTAGCCACTGCTGAGAAATAGAACCAGAAGCAAGTGTGCTTTTGCATCTCTCTATTATGTTACATCCTGAGGAGCTAAAACTCCCCTGTGTAACATTTGCTAGATGATGGTGTCGCATCAGAAGCACCGATTTGTCGTTCTAAGAGTCTGTTAACTTCACTGTTTACAGTGCCTATTTCAAGGGGAAGACTAGAATCATCTTGTGTATTTAAACTTTCTTTGTGACATTCTTCTGAGAAACAATTCTCTTCTTTATACCTGTCATATGTTTCTTTCTCCAATACATTTTAGTTTGGAACTATTTTCTGCTTTCTGCCTTATCATCTATAAAGTTACTTCCTTTAAATGTAATCTTTAAATAGGTTTTGAATATATTTTAGAAGCTCTTAACTCCATATGCAATCTATTGCTATGAGATAGACAGAGCAGCAGGTTCAGGTTCTCCTGGACCCTTTGTGGCCTTTTGACATCTCATTATTTGAGATAGTTGTTTGGCTTCAGAAATGGATTTCTGCTTTTTCTGCATCAGCCTGTAGCATTTATTTGCCATTTCTACCCTGTGGCAAATTAATTCTGCCATGTTGTCTTTCAGGTAAGGGTGTGCTTGATGGATGATTGACCCTGCAGCTTTGCTGAACAGTGCACAAGTAATCTGCTCTCCAAGTCAACTTCATGATATTTGGCCACTCTGCAAACATTCACCTGTCCATTTTAAGAATAGATAACTGCTGTCTTTATTATTTATCCCAGAAACATGCAGGTGAACTTTGATGACCAACTAAACAAAGAAAAACTTTAGCATTGCTAAATACTATTTTCTTTAAAGGAAAGTCTCATATTAAAATATAATCTGTATGTGCAATAGATATGTTATGGTTACTGCAGTTTGATAGTTGTTGTGGCGGCCCTACTCTTTTTAATTTTTAAATTTTTTTTTCTGGAGTAGTAATGTTTTGAAGATTATCATCCACTCTTTCTTGGCCACTTTACTTTATCTAGGAGCAGATCCAGCATGCTGCCTTTCAAATTATTACTGTTTTTCTTTATTTCATCTGAGAGATTGTTGTCTTCTTCTGTAAGCAAATAACGGTACCAGTAATCTTGCTAAGTATGACTTAATTAGATAGATAGATAGATAGATAGATAGATACTTTATTAATCCCAAGGGGAAATTGGTACTGTTATTAATTTTTTTTAGATATAGTGATTTCTTGTCTGAAAGTGATTGAACATTTTTTTGCTATTAAAATACTCTCAACTTGAAAAACATTTTGTTTTGTTGATTTGACACTTTTCATGCCACCTTCTGCTGACTCCAGCCATTTTTCACTACAAAATAAATACAAATTGTCACCTCTTGTGAAATTAGCATGATCATTTTCTGGGGCAGTGTTATTGCTTCATTCACTTTCCACCATGTCACACTCTTTAATTTCTTACTGATAGATAAGACTTGTAGACATTATGTATGTTATGGTCATCATTCATGTCTGATGTGGTATTGCTGCTTAGTTCTGTCCTGTCACTTATGTTCCTTTTATTTTGCTTGTGTTCCCAGTTTATTATTAAGGTATTAAGCAGGGTTTTGTACAGCTCTGAAACTTTGGCAATTTTATGAACCTTACCTAAAAAAGAAGGTAGTTGTTTAACAATAGAAAAACAGCCTTCAGTGGGCCATGGCTGAAAGTAGTGGTAATGTTAGCTTTGAGATTAAATGACTTAGATGGAGCATATGGATTTCATAATTTGAAGTCCTTTATTACTGACTGTATAGTTTCTATTGTCCAGTTATGGACTACTCTGAGGCGGTTTGGCAAATGAATTACATTTCCTTCACAATTCAACACAGGCCATTTCTTCTTTAATCTCTCACATTTCTTTTTATTTGAATACTCCTGATTGTTATAATCGCTGATTAAAAAAAAATGATGTGCTAATTCAGGCAGTTTCATGCAATTGTACATCAGTTGTAAAGATTTGACAAACCGATTCAAAATTTCTATTTTGTTTTTGAATTTTGTGCACCTTAAAGTATTACAACTATTTGTTTTCCATGATGCCATTTTGTCTTTGTCTCTGGCACCGCCATTTTGTGGATCCATCAAGGGTTTAAAGGTCATTTCGATTGACCATGCTTAGTTCAAGTTTGATGGATAAGCCCTTGAATTGTTTAACAAATACTTTCTCTTTTTATTCTTTCTTCATTACAAATTCTTGCTGTTGCTGTCAACTCTAAGTTTTTGATCATGTTTTGGTTCTGTGATAGATCTATTTGATTTCCTGTTTTTGACTTTTGCTTTGTTCTCTTTGACTTTGTTTCCCAGGTTATCCAATGGGAGGTTCAATCTCCCATTATCAAAATTGTCACAAATTTTGTCTTCTGGTTCTCTCTCTTTTAAAATATTATTTCCAGTCTTTGAAGTAGTGCACTGATGCATTCTGTTTTCTGGTTCAAACAGTTCACCCCTGTCATCAAAATCTATTAGTGTTAGAAAATGGTTTTCAGAACATTTCATGCAATTATTAAAAAAAACTGTAGTAACACACTATAAAACACTTAATGTTATTACTTATATTTAGTGATGAGTGAACTCCACAGAATTCGCTTTGCCTCAAATACAGTAGAAATCACAGAATTATTCGCAAATATTGCCAAACTTGGCGAAATACATCAAAGTCAAAGGGGAAGGACTAACTGAACTAGATTTGACTGGATTATAATGGTGAAATAATCTTTAAGTGTCCCTGAGGGCTAGGAAAACATCTGCCAACTGTACTGGACCAATTATTGTGGCCAAAGAGGTGACCTGACCTGAGCTGTGCAGTAGCAGTGCCATTCACTGCACCACAGTGAGATCAAAGAAGAAAGAAAGCAATCCTGTTTTGTCAAAACAAAGCAGAAATTCTGGAATTGTAGTCAAAAGTCAGAAAAAATATGTAGGTCTTTTAAAAGCAGAAAATTCAAAGTGGCATGTCATGATTGAAGCTGCTGGCTCTTTTTATTTTTTAGAGTCACTCTGTAGCCTCTCTAAACTGTGCTGATGATTTGCACTGTTTCTTCTATCAAAAAGATAGAAATGTCTTGTAAATAGTAATAAATCTTTTGTTATTATTATTATTTCGTAGAGTCTCCAGTGTTTGGTTGGTTTGTGGCTACATCAGGCTTCTTCAAAGTTTGTTTTATATATCCACATGGCTAATTATGTATGCATAAGGCACACCCATCTTTCTCTTATACTGACATGGAACTGAGATAGTTCATTATTTATGCTGTATATATTTCATGAAAAAATTTTAAATTTAAAAATTATTTACTTATCTGTTCTACCATAAACTAAGTTCCACAGTGTCTGTAATGCAAGTGATCAGTATTATATACCGGGTGGGTGGTCCCATCCAATGTTGGCTGTTACAGCTCTAGGGGATGACCCGCTGAGCGTAAATTGAGAAAAACTAAACGTGATTGTCCACTATGAAATACTGAAGGTTAAAATAATAGAATACAACAACATAGTCTGTCTTGGGAGGCGGTGTTGTTTCTCTGGATTTATTAACAATGCTAGTAATCCCAGAGTCTTGTTCTCTACGATTGATCATCTTCTAAACAAAGGCCACTCAATAGAATGCCTCCAGAATACTTCCAGTGAACCTTGTGAGGATTTTGCTGTATTTTTTAATCAAAAAATGAATGACATTAAAAATAATATGGTACAACTCCCCAGTACCGATCTTCTTAAACCTTGGTACTCCATTATAAGCAAATTAAATTCTTTCACCAGGATCGGTTTTCCTGATTTATATAAGTAATTTCTCAACTGAGACCCTCCACCTGCGTCCTTGACCCAATACCAACAAGTTTTGGACATGCTAATTAATAGTATTCTTGACATAGTAAACTCATCATTAGATATGGGGGTCTTCCTAGACTGTCTTAAGACTGCTGTAGTTAAACCCCTGCTCAAGAAAAATAATCTTGAATTCTCTGCTTTTGAAAATTTTAGACCTATTTCTAACCTGCCTTTCTTAAGTAAAATTCTTAAGAAGGCAGTCATTATGCAGCTTAATGATCACCTCAATAAACATGCTATTCTTGATAAGTTTCAGTCAAATCACAGTACAGAAACCGCACTCATTAAAGTAGTAAATGACTTGCGGGTAAATGCAGACAGAGGCCGTGTATCTGTTCTCATCCTCTTAGATCTGAGTGCCACATTCGATACCATTGATCACAGTATTCTTAGAAATTACCTTAGTCAATGGGTGGGCCTCTCTGGCAGTGTCTTAAACTGGTTTGAATCCTAGCTGGCAGGTAGAAATTTCCACAAGGCTCTATCCTGGGTCCGCTGTTCTTTTCGATTTACATGCTTCCGTTAGGTCAGATTACCTCAGGGCATAACGTGAGCTACCACAGCTATGTTGATGACACACAACTGTATTTATCAATAGCGCCTGATGACCCCGACACTCTTGATTCACTGATACAATGTCTTACTTGTGTTTCTGAATGGATGAGTAGTAAGTTTCTCAAACTAAATAAGGAGAAAATAGAAATTATAGTTATTGCTAAAAATGGATATAATGAGGTTATTAGAAATAAACTTGATCCATTAGGATTAAAAGTCAAGACAGAGATAAAGAATTTAGGGCTAATTATTGACTCTGACCTGAATTTTAATTCACATATTAATCAGATTACCAGTTAGACCTCTTATAACATTTATAACATTACAAGATGCTGAGAAATTAGTTCACGCTTTTGTTTTCAGTCGACTAGATTACTGTAACGCACTCCTCTCAGGACTACCCAAAAAAGACACCAATCAATTGCAACTAGTGCAACATGCAACTGCTAGAATCTTAACTGGAAAAAGAAAATCCAAGCACATTTTAATTGACTTTAAAATACTGCTTATGGTTTACAAAGCCTTAAATAATCTCTTTTATTTTGGAATGTCTTACATCTTACACTCCAAATCGTAATCTTAGAATGAGTCTTTCAAATGAGTGTCTACTTAGAATTCCAAAAGCTAAACTTAAAAGAAGTGGTGAGGTGGCCTTCTGCTGTTATGCAGCTAAGATCTGGAATAGCTTGCCAATAGGATTTTCACCAGGCTAATACAGTGGAGCACTTTAAAAAAAACTGCTGAAAACACATTACTTTAACATGGCTTTCTCATAGCTTCATCTAAGTTTAATCCTGATGCTCTGTATATTCAGTTAATTATAATTATTATTCATGGTGGCTGTAAAATCTGTACTAACTCCTACTTTCTCTGATTGAGGTGATTTATGTTAGGTAGAATGCCTAGAGGGGGCTGGGTGGTCTCGTGGCCTGGAAACCCTGCAGATTTTATTTTTTTCTCCAGGTGTCTGGAGTTTTTTTTTGTTTTTTCTGTCCTCCCTGGCCATTGGACATTATTCTGTGTTAATTAGTGTTCCCTAATTTTAATTCTTATTTGTCTTTGTTCTCTTTCTTCATCATGTAAAGCACTTTAAGCTACATTATTTGTAGGAAAATGTGCTGTATAAATAAATGTTGTTGTTGTAAACAAAATATAATAAATAGGACTCAAACAAACAAGTAAAAAAAAAAAAAAGATTATTACACTCACAGAGTTACAGTCTTGGAGCATACATGGACCGTGACTGGATCGCTCTGTTGCTTGAAGTTGTTGCTCTGGGTGCAGCTGGAACATCCTGTTTTTCCCCTCTCTATCTGTAGAGACACTTTGCACTTTTTTCTTCAGTCAGGAAAATAGAAATGCCTTGTAAATAGTGATAAATCTTTTGTTATTATTATTATTTCATAGGGTCCTTTAAGGCTTGTTTTTGACTCAAGCAATCTTTCAAGGATCAGTGTTATTATGAGTTCTGCTACTGGATATATATTATCATTATGATCAGCTAATGTACACTTCAATGAAAATATTATATATACAGTGGTGTGAAAAACTATTTGCCCCCTTTCTGATTTCTTATTCTTTTGCATGTTTGTCACACAAAATGTTTCTGATCATCAAACACATTTAACCATTAGTCAAATATAACACAAGTAAACACAAAATGCAGTTTTTAAATGATAGTTTTTATTATTTAGGGAGAAAAAAAAATCCAAACCTACATGTCCCTGTGTGAAAAAGTAATTGCCCCCTGAACCTAATAACTGTTGGGCCACCCTTAGCAGCAATAACTGCAATCAAGCATTTGTGATAACTTGCAATGAGTCTTTTACAGCGCTCTGGAGGAATTTTGGCCCACTCATCTTTGCAGAATTGTTGTAATTCAGCTTTATTTGAGGGTTTTCTAGCATGAACCGCCTTTTTAAGGTCATGCCATAGCATCTCAATTGGATTCAGGTCAGGACTTTGACTAGGCCACTCCAAAGTCTTCATTTTGTTTTTCTTCAGCCATTCAGAGGTGGATTTGCTGGTGTGTTTTGGGTCATTGTCCTGTTGCAGCACCCAAGATTGCTTCATCTTGACTTGACGAACAGATGGCCGGACATTCTCTTTCAGGATTTTTTGGTAGACAGTAGAATTCATGGTTCCATCTATCACAGCAAGCCTTCCAGGTCCTGAAGCAGCAAAACAACCCCAGACCATCACACTACCACCACCATATTTTACTGTTGGTATGATGTTCTTTTTCTGAAATGCTGTGTTCCTTTTACGCCAGATGTAACGGGACATTTGCCTTCCAAAAAGTTCAACTTTTGTCTCATCAGTCCACAAGGTATTTTCCCAAAAGTCTTAGCAATCATTGAGATGTTTCTTAGCAAAATTGAGATGAGCCCTAATGTTCTTTTTGCTTAACAGTGGTTTGCGTCTTGGAAATCTGCCATGCAGGCCGTTTTTGCCCAGTCTCTTTCTTATGGTGGAGTCGTGAACACTGACCTTAATTGAGGCAAGTGAGGCCTGCAGTTCTTTAGACGTTGTCCTGGGGTCTTTTGTGACTTCTCGGATGAGTCGTCTTTGCGCTCTTGGGGTAATTTTGGTCGGCCGGCCACTCCTGGGAAGGTTCACCACTGTTCCATGTTTTTGCCATTTGTAGATAATGGCTCTCACTGTGGTTTGCTGGAGTCCCAAAGCTTTATAAATGGCTTTATAACCTTTACCAGACTGATAGATCTCAATTATTTCTGTTCTCATTTGTTCCTGAATTTCTTTGGATCTTGGCACGATGTCTAGCTTTTGAGGTGCTTTTGGTCTACTTCTCTGTGTCAGGCAGCTCCTAATTTCTTGATTAAAACAGGTGTGGCAGTAATCAGGCCTGGGGGTGGCTATGGAAATTGAACTCAGGTGTGATACACCACAGTTAGGTTATTTTTAACAAGGGGGCAATTACTTTTTCACACAGGGCCATGTAGGTTTGGATTTTTTTCTCCCTAAATAATAAAACCATCATTTAAAAACTGCATTTTGTGTTTACTTGTGTTATATTTGACTAATGGTTAAATGTGTTTGATGATCAGAAACATTTTGTGTGACAAACATGCAAAAGAATAAGAAATCAGGAAGGGGGCAAATAGTTTTTCACACCACTGTATATATTTTTTAGTCGAATGTGGGTGAAAATTGGCTGTATTGGGTTGTGACAGCACACATGTGCAGAGCAAATTGGGCAAGGATCTTACAGTACCTATGAAAGTTCTGCACAGTGCTGCTCTGTGATGTCACACTGCCCTCACAAAGCAAAATGGGACAGTGGAAAAAAATGTTTGTTTAAGCCAACCACAAGGTGAATTTCCAGAAAAATATTTGGTGAATATGGATAAACACTAGTGATGATTTATAAACATTTTGACTACATTTTTAAACACCCAGGTCAAATGTGAATTTTATTAAAAACAACTATTGCTTGGAATGTAAAGCTCGATTTAACAAAGTCTATTTGGGACAATGTCAGTATATGTAAGTTCTTACAATGTACCTCATTAATATGTCTGTTTTTGAAAAAAGCTGAAAAGAAATCCCCATTGCCACAACCGCCAAAGCTGTGTTGCTTTCAGAAGGATGCTTTCAGTATGAAATATGATTTTATTTTGGTTTCTGGTTATAATAAATATTTGCATTTGAAATATTCATTCAAACAATCAAGTAGTAATTGCCACACTTAATCAAATTTTTACTGCATTTCTTATAATATATGCTATTAAATGAACACATCTCCCATTCAGAGTTGGTTCCAGCTTTGCACTTGTGACACTATAATGAAAAGGTAAATAAAATAAATTGTATTGATTTTTTTTTAAATTGTATGGCCTTTATTTACACTTTTGTTTTTTGCTACTATTGGTGTCTTGTCCTGTTTTTTCCTTAGATTATCATACATATGTATTACTTTGCATTTCATCTTATCTTCACCCATTTTCTTGGATGTTTTCAAAATGCTTTATGAAAGAAGGAGGATGGGAACATACGCTGATTACGGCACATTGCCGCACGCACCACCCGGCAAACCACTCCGGATTAAGATCCGAGTGCAGCCATTCAATGAGAGACACCTTTGCACCACATTTATGAAAGGTGCTAGATGAATAAACCAAATGATTTAAACCTTTGAGCAATGCAAATTGCTGAAGTAGAAAATGTGCACAGATGACAAAATATGCATCAAATGTTCAGATTGAAGGATGAGGCAGCCATTCTGCCTCTCAGATTGCTGTTCTGCCTTAACAAAAGACCTCCATTTAGCTGAACTCTGAAATAACAAGTAACTCCTTGATCTGCAGTATGTAAGCTCCAAAACCAGAATTTTCTGTCATTCGACGCTAAGGACTGTTATAACACATCCTCTAATGTCAAAGGACATGTTGTGTAATTAAGGAGATAGCATTCGCTATAAGTTCTTTGCCAGCCAAATTAGATGAAAAAATAATGGGTTTTTGTGAAAATGTAAAATTATTATTAAACCATATAATTTATAGTATTTGAATCATTTGGTTTAGCAAAAAGCTTCGACCCTTTATTATTTTTAATTTAACTCAGTCTTTCTAGAAAGGCATCTGATTTCAAGATATCGTTTTTAATATTTACTCAAGTATAACTTTCATACTTACTACCCCACAGCCCTGTAAAGTGTAAACCACAATCAGAAATGGTAACCAGCATTGAATGAGACACCAGTTCATCACAGTTCTGTGTTCTAACAGTTTTTGTGAAGTACTGTTAAAATATAAGGATGTTGAATAAAATAAGAAAGCACAGCTATTTACATCTATGGCATCCATCAAGGTATTTCTGTCAAGCTTTCAAAAGAATGTTAAATGGGGATATTTGGCATCTTGTCAGATACATGCCTGCATTTTTGTACCACTCTGCAGTGATCAAAATCAAACAGTATGTTTGAAATGTCTTGATAGTTACTTGATTATGGTTTGTAGGTGTCTCCTTTATTGTTTCACATAACCTTTAACAAGATGTCACACACGTGTAAGTAGGAGACAGCTAAAGAGCCTGAGTAACAGTAATTCCACGGAAATCCTGCACGGTTCCGGTGCCTCCAATGATGTCACTTCCGGTTCTGGCACCTCCGATGACGTCACTTCAGGTTTAAAGCTGCCATCTTGCCTCCACATCATCATTTCTGTTTTGGACTCGGCCTTGTGAACATCTCACAATTATTTCAGATCCTTTTTGTAACCAAGGCAAGGTGGCTGCCCCAAACCTTTATGATGTCTTCGTGTCATTCTTTAGACTTTGAGTCTAAAAGATACAGGTTTATTTTTAGAGATATACTATTTGTGATCATCTTTTTTATTGAAGAACAAGTGGACTTGAAATTTCGGTGGGGTATCAATTTTTTTTTTCCTTTGCATTACTATTTTTTCTGGAATAATTTTGAAATAAATTGTTGTATATGTTACATTATGATTTGAAAATGAACAAGAGAACATGAATCAAAGAAATTAAAGTCAGATTTTTACAAAAAGAAAATTGCTTACAAATAATCAGACCGCCCTTCCCAACCTTTCCCTACACCAGCTCAGCTAAACCAGCCCAGCCCTGTGAAAAGAAATCTTCTGGATATCTAGGAGCATTCATAAATACTCTAAATAATGAATTGTTTCTAGAAGTCCTGAAAATAGTTTCATATTTCTGTATTTGTAAGGACTTGCACTGGTTTAAACTGTTTTTACAGCTGCAAAGTGCCAGGATACCACTTGAGACAGTCGAGAACACTATGGTGGCAGAGCTCATTTTGGTCATTTTTGAGTGACATTTACAAATACAGACAAATCATCAATTTTATCATACAAGCTACCAAAGCAAATATATTGGTTCTCTATATTGTTTGTATCTTTTGTTTATTACAATATCCTTTTTGAAGTACTAAAGTTGAAACATGCTTGTTTTGTTTTTATATTCACTTAAAGTTTTTTTTTTCTTTGTCCTACAGCCTTTTAGGCAAATTTCTTGATGCTATCCTGACAAATATTGGTTACCTCAAAAGAAAATTAAGTCTTTTTAAATTTATATGTGTTTGCATCATTAAAATATTCTTAGGTATTTTATTATAACTAATGTAAATGTTTTTGAAAATGTTGTTTAAATGTAATGCGTGAACTCAAGTGTATCAAGTAACACACTGAATATCTAAAACACTTTTAATATCCAAGCTGCATCACTAATTTATATATGTTGTTAAGCTTTGACAATTTTAAATTTAAAGAAATCACTTGGTGCGGGTTTTTTGTACTTTATGAAGCAGACAGCATGTAGCCGTTCTCTACTAGAATAATCAGTTTCTGTTGTAAGAGAATGACACAACAATTGAAAAAGATTTGGGGTCCAACCCTGTATATTTTGGTTGCAAAAGAAAAAAATAAACTAATGTGAAAAGGTCTTTTCAGATTTGAGTTCAGTATTGAACTAGTAAAAATGGCAGAGCTTCTGGTTTTCAGCCCTCCAGATAGGAAGGGATGGGACCAGGTGGAGGGCCACTGGAAGTGACATCAGTGATGTCATAGATGTCGATCATCCAGTCTGCAGAGGGGAAAAGAGAGAGGTGAGGCATTAAAACACAGTGCCACCTGCCCCTGGTGGGGCAGTATAATTACTGTCCATAGAGCCTTTCAGCTTGCGTCCCCTGCACACATGCATGACATTGTTAATAAATAACTGTAAAATATTACGTGTAATTCAAAGTTGAGGCTAACCTGCGTTTGCCACATGAGTATGTCAGTTTGCTTACTCATAAGTAACAACAAGGCAGGCATTGGTAAAACAAGATACACGAACATAGACACATTCTGAGGAAATTATTTATTACTCAGTGATATAGTCTCTTTTTTATATAGCACTCTTCTTGCAATATTCACTAGTAGGTGGCCTGGTTCTAGTGAATGGACCGGGTTAATTTTTTTGTGCATGTGATGCTGAAGCAGCACCAGCAACAGGCTCAGTGTTAGCCTCTTTAGAAGCAGCAGCAATATAGTGTATGGTCTTGGCAGAGTAAGACAACTATGAATGCCGACAGTGCCATAAGGAAAACTTAAAACACTCACAAGAACAGCATACCTGACAGTGCTTGGAACATAGCAAGCCAAGAAGATCACCTATCCTTATTGCAAATGAACATGGCTAGTTGGACCACTGTTACAATGGTTTATTAAAATTCCAAAGATCTGGTTCCACAAATATTAGTATCTATTAGAGGAACTGGGTGATTTCTAACTACACAAAATCCAGCTAACAACCAGGTTATGCTGTTGGCTGTTAAGGTTCATGACTCCTCTTCGGTTGCATCACACATTTAAAATTGCCAATAATCAATTACAGAAAACTGTAATAAGCCAAGTAGGTTTATCTTTATTTATTTTCATTGCATGGGCAAACTATCCTTTTTGGGTGGACATTATCTATACCCCATCGACTCGTGGCCACAATCAGTATTTCATTGTACTTTTTATGTGCCACAAAGCCTGGGGCACCTTTTTACAAAGACCACTCCATAGCTCAGGGAAAAAAATGTTGGGTAAATATGTCACTGTATCTTTCATAAGTAGAAAGGAACAGGAATATTGATACACATTTTTTCAGATGTGATTTCTGATTGTGGGATTGTTAATTTATCGTAATTGAGAAAATATAAAAAAAAACGTAATTTCCAAATTATGTATTCATGCACATCTTACACAACAGTTAAATTATACATATATTTTCTTTACTACTTTGTCTAATGTCAAGCCTTTCATAGGTTGGAGGCTGTGTTTTAAACTTTGCTGTAAATCATTCCACCTCAATTGTGATATTAGTATCTGAAATCATTATAATAATGCATGTCTTAATAAAAACTCAATCCATAAAGGTCTCTACATCCACTCAAGAAATGAAAAAAGTAAATATTGCCCATGAATACTTTTTTAATCATATTCAAGTCAGAGACTTTCTGTAATATTGCTACATTATAAGAATGTAATGAGTTTTACAAAAAAGCAGATACCATTCACTCCATCACTCTCATTTGGTTACTTAATATGCAAATTGTTAAAAAAAATCATTAAGACAATTTAACACTTAAGACTTTTAAATCAATTATTCATAGTTGATTGTTTCAGTTTTCCAAAACTTTAGAGTAGAGTAGTGCATAGTAGAGACTTTATTTGTCATTTGCACAGAAACAAGAATACAAGTCCATTGGAAAAAATTTCCCAGTTCCATCAGTCATCTAAACAAACATTACATTTAACATCAAAACTACCTAAATATTTTGAATAAATAAGTGAGGAAGGTGCTTTTAATATCAAGGTGATTTGAATATGAAAAATATTTAAATTTAATGAGAAACATAAAAATTCTTTGACAGCCTGAGTATCTTTCGCCAACATTTTAATTACTGCTGGAAAGAAGCTCTTGTAAAAACATGTTGTCTGCGTGTGTTTAATAAAGCTCACTACCCTTCAGTGTCTGAGATTATATTTCCTCCACAAGAACAAAGAACATCCTAGATGATAAGGTTCTCTCAAGATGGCCAATGCTATGTTCCTACATCTGTGAGCATAGAGAGTGTTCATGAAAGAAAAATGAAAACCAGTTAACCACATAGAGTTTTTTATCACCATGGGTGGACTTTCCAAAACAAACTGATACCTCTAGTTATGATGCTCTCTATGAAGTCCGAAAAACAGACTTAAGAAAAGAATCAAACTCAACAAACCAAAACAAGTCAAAATCAAACAATTAAATTAATATGATAACCTGCACATCAAATTCTTAGAGGTACTCTTAATACTCTTAATGATTTGGAATTGTATGATGCCCACCTTTATCCTGTCATGGTGATGACATCAAGTGACGTATAATTCCGTTTGTTAAGCCTAGCAGCTACACAACAATGGAAGCATTTATAAAGAAACAAAATGGCATCACAGGAGAAAGAATTTGAAAAGAAAGATTCATAAAATCAACAAAAAAATACATGAAACTACTAGATTCCTTGACCTCGGACACCCCAAAAATATTAGATTAATGATTTGACCTAATATTATCTAAAAGCTATATTGCACTACTTGACGTTGTCCTGAACATCCACGTTGAACCAAGGTTTCAGGTTTGGGAACTCAAGAACAGTTTTAATGGGTACACATATAAAAGTGCACCAGTTGGTATAACAGTTTACAGTCTCTGTGTATTAATTGATATTTTCTGTGGTCTTCTTAAACGAGTTCACATTTGTTTCCTCAAAGCAATTTTGCAATTCAGCTTGCACACTGTCTGACCACGTTTTTCAGAATCACTCACTCAGCTTCTTGGTATAAATGGGATATTGTCAAACAGCTATTTGGTTAGAGTTTCTAAAATTCGGTTTAGGAACTGCAGTGTGTGCAGTCCTAATGTTACTGTAATAGTGCTAAAGAGTATTCATTTCTGGTTGTGAATTGTTGACACTTAGGTAGACATGAACTCAGATTATATTAACTAAAGTCTTCAAGATTAATACAAGAACCTTTAGGAAAAGTATTTTCATATCTACAAATCATGTCATGTAATTACTTCAAAGCTTTTTTTGCAGGGACATATAGTAACACGGGCGTCACGGTGGTGCAGTGGTAGCGCCGCTGCCTCGCAGTTAGGAGACCCGGGTTCGCTTCCTGGGTCCTCCCTCCGTGGAGTTTGCATGTTCTCCCTGTGTCTGTGTGGGTTTCCTCCTACAGTCCAAAGACAGGCAGGCTAGGTGGATTGACGATTCTAAATTGGCCCTAGTGTGTGCTGGGTGTGTTTGTGTGTGCCCTGCAGTGGGTTGGCACCCTGCCTGGGATTGGTTCCTGCCCTGGGATTGGCTCCAGCAGACCCCTGTGTTTGGATTCAGCAGGTTGAAAATGGATGGATGGATATAGTAACACAAGATGTTCTTAGTGCAGGCAAAAAAAATGTCTGCATTTTAATGTCAGATATTCAAAATTTTTACAGCAGATAATAGCTGAGAAAATAGCTTGATATCCCTGCACCATGATTGTTTCACAAGGAGTCCCGTTTACCCTCCACAAGATTTTGTGCATTGTGATCACATTTGTAGACTGTATAGCCTGTTGGTGCACTGACCTCATCTGAGGTTCTCCAGTTAAACCACGTTTCACAAAAACACTTCATGGAACAATCCTTAACATAACGTTTGTAATAATCCTTCTGAACAGATCGCTCGTTCGTTCACTTTATTTTCTCTTGATTGCACCTTGGATAAAAGTATACTCTGAAAACAAAGCCTGGCTAAGTGCTGTAATTGTCACTTTGTTCCTTCCCACTTTCTACACATCCTCCTTGGACACTGAACCCCAGAAGTGACCCATAATTGTACCTAACCTAGCTTATCATTATCAACAAATAACACTAAACAAAATTTGATGGAGACGGTCCTGTGATGTTGCACACCAAGGAGCACCATCATCAATTTTATTGATGTCTTTTAGAATTTGGACAAGGTAGATTATATCTTCAAGACTCCTTGTCTTCTGTAGAGGTTTGATTACAAAGTACCATTATTACTAAAAAATATTTGGCTGTACCATGTTATTTTTTTAAAAAAAGCCTTAGATATGGTAAAGTTCCTAGTGATGTTTCACATTATTAAATTTTAATTTGACCCTGCATTTCTGGAATTAGACTAAAAGGATTACCATTGCTTGGAGCACTTGTGGTGGTACAGGTCAGCTCCAGGTTACTGGATCCCATCAGGATCCCTCTTGAACACTGTCAATAGTGTTAACATCATTTATTCCACTTAAAATTATCTATTGAGTGCATCTGTGTCGTTTAAAATTGTCCAGAATGTTTCCAGGGCAAGATCCAACCTGTGAATGTTGCAATCAAGTTCCAGCCTCGTTGGGCCATATGTTTTGGGTGTGCACCAAATTAACATTATTCTAGACCATCATTTTTTAAATGCCTTTCAGACAGCCTTGGTGTCAAAATCCATCCTAACCCACTAAGAGCTGTGTTTGGTGTACATCCAGATGGGATTAAAGTGGAGAAGGACAAACAAACTGTAATTGCCTTTACTACACTACTCCTTGAAATTGGAAAAATCTAATTCTCACTTAGAGGATCTGTGCAGAAACTTTTCAAAACCTGGCAGGATCTAATCAATAACATTTTAGAATAAGCTTTTAAAGCACTGAGGAAGCAGATTCTCTCCCTATTCCTTTTTTTCTCCATTCATCTATATTCACTTATTAATTTATCTATTTAATTATTTTTACTAGGTTTTATTCTGCTGCCCATGCTCTCTTTCTCAGGGGTGGGGGTTGATTTGTTTTCAATCCTATTCTTGTAAAATTGATCTATTTGTATGGAATGTTGTGTGATTTCAATAAAATAAATAAATAAATACATTTTAATTAGACCCTGCATATAAAAGATGGCTTCAACTGTCCTCATAATTCGGCGATACATTTTTTTTTATTTCAATGGCTTACACCAAACTGGATTTACATTTTTACCTACGTATCAAGGTAAAATGTGGTTACCATAATTTTTTTTCATTTCTAGAGTTAGACTAACAGGATTACCATTGCTTGGACTGCTTGTGGTGGTACAGTTCAGCTCCAGGCTACTGGATCCCACCGGGATCCTCTTGAGCCCAACACTGTCAATAGTCATGACCAGAAGAGCCAGGCAAATGAGGACACTCTCACAACACAAGAGGAAGTTACAAAAGTACTCTAGTGCCTTTATTAACAAAAACCAAATAAACAGTGTTCAAAGTAGTACAGTGTATCAAAAAATGTTACATAAATGATCCAGTAAATGAAGTAAAAGTGAAGGTTAAAAGCAATCAAATAAATAAATCCATTAAAAGTGAGGTTAATACTCCCAGGCAGAAATACATTCTTCAAAAGCAAGTATCCGGTGCTTCCCTTTATCCTAACATGTCTTCTCTTTATCCGGAACAAACCTTGCAGGAGGAAAAGATGCTTAGAGGCACAACAATTCTTCCACAGTTCCAGGACCCTGCCATTCCATGCTGCAACAAGGCTCCCACTCCAGACTTAGGCTTCTCCAATGACAGTGGCGCTCACTCTGGGGCTCCCAGTCCAAGCCTTGCCGAATCCCTCTGCCTTTCCGGACTTCTGCAGAGAGTTGCTTGCACTCCAGCTCCCTAAATCACTCTACAACAGCCCCCTGGGTGTCCCTTGAGGGCCTATCCTCACAGCTGCCTACCTCTGCTGTCAGTCGTTTGCTCACTGACCTGGTTCTTTCTGCCTCTCCTTGTCTTCTCTTCTTCTTTTTCTCCCCCCAAATCCCCCCCCTTTGTTGCAGGTGCGATCGCCTGATTGCCACCACGGGGCTAATAATGAGACAATCAGACGGCCTGCACCTGCCAGCAAGGAAACGCATGGATGGCTGACCACCTTGCACCAACCCAGAGATGACCAGTCTTCTCAGCAGTTGCTTGCACCTGCCCCCTCCCCAGCACAAGCGCATCCATTATTTATTTATTCAGAAATGGGCCTCTGCTCTTTAAACCACGGACCTGCCCTACCACAGTTCTCACTATCACAGTAAACTTCATTATGCTGCAGGAGCACTCAGGAAAATGAGAGAATTATATCCCACCTACTCTAATGGGAAACAGATGTACCTTACTGTATAAGTGAAAATAGAAAATACTCGACGAAGAGCTATTCAGAAATATTTCAGTATATAACAGTCCTTTCCATTAACCTCCTTAACTAGAAGAATAAGAAAATATTGTGGACAACACCTGCATTAGGGTTGTTTATTTACCTTTCCAATAATATGTATTCATCTGCATAAAGGAGATACATTTTTCTCTCAAGGCTATAGAAAAAAAATTAGTTATTAGGTTTGCTGAGACTGAAGCAGTGATTTCTGTCTTCCATTCTCATTTTGTTTAGCTAAGAGCTAAGTTTCTTTAAAAGTTTTAAAAGTTTGTCAAAGTTTCTGTTTCAACTACATGATTCAGTACTTAGTTCCAGATTTCCTCAAATCCATAAATCAAAAAGTGCTTCCTGGCTTTAGTCTTAGATACACTTCCTCTTAATTTCTATAGGTCTCTTTGATTGCGTGATTCGCTGTTTACTTGAAGGACTCTGCTGGATCCATTTCACTAATTTCTTTGAGAATTCTGAAGTTATAATTTTTGTCCCCTCATAGCCTTAGAGTAAGATGTCCCCTTTAGACCTTGGATAGTCATGGTTGTTCTTCTCTGTACAACTTTAAGTGCTGGTATGTGTTTTTTGTAGTGTGGCAACCAGAAGTGCAAACAGTATACCAGATGCAGTCTCACTAGTGTATTATACAGTCAGTTTATACCATTCGCTGATTCATATTCAAAATTTTTCTTTCAAAATAACTTACCATTTTATTTGCCTTTTTAATTGCTTCTGTACATTCCTTAGATAATGAGAATCTTGTATTTGTAATTAATGTGTTATTTGCCAATGTGTATAAGTTTGGAATTTTCTATGTTAAATTGAATTTTTCCAATGTTTTCCCAGTTCTAAAAATGGCCTAGGTCTTTTTGCCTTTTTACTGTCTGCTAGTCTTCCAATTTTAGTATCTGTGAAGTTCACAGTTTTTAATAAATGTAATAGAATTTCTGTCACTTTTTAAAAATAATGTTAATGATGCTTCCTAGACAGATCCAGAGGTACTCTGCTAATGATTTTACCCGACGTGGAGCATTCTCCTCTTATTTGTATTCTTTACCTCCTACATACCAACTTAAAATCCAGCTTTTGGGCTCTAATTCTCTAATTCCAACAGATTCTAGTTTTTTTTAATAAATTTTTGCAGTGCGACTATATAAAAGGCTTTTTTGAAAGTCTATGTAAATTATGTCAAATGCTTTGCTTTTGTTAACTACTCCAGTGGCATGCACAAAAATGTGTTAAAGATTGGTTTAATGGGATCGTCCTCTCATTAAACTCATGCTGGCTATTATTTAGTTTACTATCTTAATTCAGGTACATTGCTGATTTATTTCTTCCTAGCTGTGTTACTCAACTTTGTCCAGGAAATTTCGTAAGAGAATGGGCACCAGTTATAGTGCCTTTGGTTAATGGGGTATATCAGAAGTACTATGTACTTCTGCTTTTTACTAAGTACTTTCATGTATAAAATATTTGTAGTTTTCTTTTTTAACCCTAACCACGGGTTTAATATTATTGCCTGGAAGTGTGCTGTATTGGTTAAGTTTTTGTACCAAGGACTTCAATACCTGAAGTTGTGGGTTCACTTTCTGCTGCTGATACTGTATTTACTTTGAGCAAGTCACTTCATCTGCCTGTACTCCAATTTTAAAAAAACTAAAGAAATGTAAGCAATTGCAAGTCACCTTGAATAAAGGCATTACTCAATTAACAAGTAATAATGAAAGTGTATTGTTTTGATTTGAAACAGAAAATCAGAAGAAATGATATGAAATTTGAGTGTATATTATTATTATTATTATTAGGTATTTATGCTGTTCACTCATGTACAGTATTTATTTCCATATTTTTTGTCAGTTGTATGTAGGCCTCCTTTAATGCCTGCAGATGTGAATGTAAATGCAAAGCAGTGGTTGAAGTGGATATGCATAAGTGCTGGTTCCACATGTATTATTACATTGATGAATTACTGTGAAGAAAAAGGAGCATGGAGTAGTCGTTTCAGGCATTGCAACACCATTTTGTGGCTTCTTCATTAGAAATTCAAGCACTATTATTTAAGACAGAATCTTACACCAGCTTATGGAGTCCCACATGCTCTTGTTAATGCAATGTGGTAGATTGACAAAATCTAACAGAAAACTTAATTTAAACTAGCTGGGTTTTATTTATATACAATGACTATGAAGTACAGTAGTTCAATTACACCAATCACCATACAGATAAATGGTATATTCTAGAAACCCCTCAGTGTCATTAACTATTATGTAATGCTTCAAAATAGTTAATTATTAAGAGTTGTGGGTAAATGCCTGGTTAAAATAAATAAAACTTCTTAATAATGTAAACTGTTATCAGAAAACAAAATAATTATTAACATTCTCAAGTTTCCATAAGTTTAGTGTGAGAAATAGTTTGGCTTTTTTAAAAAACTATGGAGAGATTTTATTACCGAATACAGTCTAATACAGTAGTACAGAACCATTGACTTCCATTCTAACAATGTCAGGCCAATATTAAAAATCCGTTTGACTGAAATAAATACTACGGTTAAGTCATGCTAAAAGATAATATTGAAAGTAAGTATGAAAATAGTGAAACTTTGGGAAACAAATTACATTAAATGATTTTTACAAGAATTATATATGCCTTTGTTATCACTCTAATTCTGCCTCACTTCCAGTCCAAATTTGATTCTTCATTTGCCTGCCAGTCTAATTAATATGATTCTTTAATTTAACACCATCTCTTACATCTCAGAGTCTATCTTCTCAATTCCTCATTTCTTCGACAATTCATATTTCTTTCTGTACTTATAATACATTGTGTGCATAACCCACATATTATACATTGTATTTCAATAGTATTTACAGAGGTTTAATTATTTATATACAAATTTACAGTGCCCATTAGTTACAGCAGCCACATTACTCATTCATTATACTGTACTTTTCTACATCTTCACTAGCATTACATTTGTCACTCTTAGCACTTCAGTTTGATTGTATTACAAATGGCATTAGCCTCTGATTGCATTATCAACAACTATTTTATTCCACCCTATAAAATAAAATACAAACACGCTGTTCCTGCTCAAAGATTTTCAATTCCCTGCAAATGTGTTTTTTCTAGACTTCAGTGTAACATTTCTGCATATCTGTCATCATTCATTTTACTCCCATGAAGTATGCACCTGTAGACTTAGCGCTGCTGTAGGAATTGATAATTAGTCATCAATGAGACACCCACTGAGAGGAACGCTAATAAATGTAAGAATGAATCTGATTTATCGTGTCCACAGATGTCAATAAATGCTGGAAATGGAAAGATGAATTCTAACTTGGTTAATTAATTATCAAGATTGAAGTGGAGCAATACCGGTAATCAATGAAATAATTTAACAAGGCTCCTGCTTTCTTTACCTTACCTTTCTCTGTTGTAGGCATGGGTCTCTGGGTTTCAGACTTATATCAAGGTAACTGAATCACAGTAATTTTAAGAAACAGAATGATACATTTTATTGATAAATGCAAGGATTATAGAAATTTGATAACTGCATATTGTGATAAGTCAACACAAGGACAACTTCAAAGTGTTGGGGATTGGCCCCGTATATTGCTTTGGTGCAATTTGTTCAGGTCAAAAGTGAAAAAAAATCCAAACATTCGACAAATTACAGAGGGATGAGGAATGCTTTTATACAGAAAATGGCCACTGGAATGATTATACAGGAAGTGGTGTCATCAATGGAGGACCGGAAGTGACGTCATCATCGGAGGCCGGAAGTGACGTCATCATTGGATGACCGGAAGTGATGTCATCATTGAAAGCTGGAAGTGACGTAGAAGGTGAGAAAGTCCATGGGAAGCCATTTTCTGGAATGCGGACTGTTGTAGGTGAGTGATTATTTTTCTTCATTGGTTCTGGAAAATTAGAGAGATAGGCATCAATACATCAAACAACCCTTCATCTGTTATTAAATCGCTCACCTCTGGGCTTGTTGACTGTCTCCTAAGCGCGCGTGTGTGACATCAAGCCCAGACCCATCGGGTTGGGCGGCCTGCACCGAGAGGTCATAGGTCCGGGAGACAGCATCGGCATTGGCCTGAAGAGAACCTCGACGATAAGTGACTCTGAACCTGTAAGGTTGTAATTCCAGAAACCACCTAGTGACATGAGGATTCGAATCTCGATTCAGAACCCTCCACTGTAAAGCAGCATGGTCTGTCACATGAGTAAATTCCTGTCCCAGTAGGTAGTAACGAAGTTGTGTCACAGCCCACTTAATAGCCAAAGCATCTCGTTCCACCACTGCATACCTGGTCCCCCGGTCCAACAGTTTCCGGCTAAGGTACATCCTGGTGTTCAGCACCATCGATGCATTGGCTCAGCTTGGCACCCAATCCTGTGTCTGATGCATCGGTCTGGAGAATAAAAGGAAAAGAAATGTCATGGGATTTCAAAATAGGTGCCGACGTAAGGGCCGACTTTAAGTCAAAAAATGCTGCTTCAGTATCATCAGTCCATAACACTTTAACAGGAGCTCTTTTCTTTGTCAGATCAGTGAGGCGTAGCTCTCTCGGAGAAACGAGGAACAAAGCAACGGTAGTAACTTGCTAATCCCAAGAAAGGTTGAACCTGCCTCTTAGTAATCAGACGTGGCAATTTAATGATGGCATCAATTTTAGAACACTGTGGTTGAACCGTACCACCTCCCATCAGATAACCTAAATATTTGGCTTTGTTTAAACCAAAGAAACTTCTTAGGGTTGATCTGAAGTCCGGCTTGAACCAGTGTGTGTAGAACGGCCAAGACCTGCTGTACATGATCCTTCCATGTGCTGGAATAGATGATAACATCATCCAAGTAGGCAGCACTATAGGAATTGTGGGGCCGTAACAGTGTATCCACCAGACGTTGAAAAGTTGCAGGTGCCTTGTGCAAACCAAAAGGAAGGACCTCCTGTCTTTGCCTCCAAGACAAATTGGAACCGAAATTAAGGGTTTGATGTTCCACAAAAAGGAAGCGAGGCTGTCCGGAGGGAGGTGCCGCCTCTCTATCCTTCCACAGTTTCATAAAATTAATGTGATAAACTCGCTCGCTCGGTCGACGATTAGGTTGTTTAACTAAATAGTCGACGAGCCCTTTTTGTTCCTTAATTTCATATGGCCCTTGCCAATGTGCCAATAATTTAGAATGAGAAGTAAGTACAAGCACCATAACACGATCACCCGGGAGAAAATCCCGGAGTGTGGTGTTGCGATTATAATATCGCGCCTGCGCTGCTTGAGCTTTTTAAATATGATCTTTGAGGACAGGTATGATTTTATTTAATCTGTCGCGTAATTGCACGATATATTCTAAAATATTAGAGGATGGGAGGAACTCCTCTTCCCAGCCTTCTTTTAACATATCCAAAAGACCTCGGGGTTGTCTTCCATAAAGGAATTCAAAGGGAGAAAAACCCGTGGAGGTTTGTGGGACTTCCCTATAGGCAAAGAGTACGAGGGGCAGCAAAACTGATCCCAGTTTCTCCCATCCTCGCTAATTACCTTGCGCAACATCTGTTTAAGTGTTTGATTAAATCGTTCTACCAACCCATCAGTTTGTGGGTGATAGACCGATATCTTTAGATGTTTAACTTGTAGTAACTTAGCAACCTCCCTGAACGTCTCCGAAGTGAAGGGAGTTCCTTGGTCTGTTAACACCTCTTTGGGAATCCCTACACAAGCGAAAATCCCTACAATTTCCTGTGTGATTGTTTTGGAGTTGGCTGAGCGCAATGGAACAGCTTCAGGAAAACGTGTGGCATAATCTACCATGACTAATATATATTTATGTCCTCGTAAGGAGGGTTCAAGTGGTCCTACGATGTTGATTCCGACTCTTTCAAACGGGACATCAATAAGGGGTAGAGGAATAAGAGGAGCACGGTCCTTCCTAGGAATCTGACGAATCTGACAGTACAGTACAGAAATGTCTGACCTCCTCGTTTATCCCAGGCCAATAAAATCTGAACTTAATACGTTATAATGTTTTCTCAGTCCCCAAATGGGCTCCGAGCAAATGGGCATGGACTAATTCACACACTTGATGACGGAAAGTGTGTGGTATTAATAATAATGTTCTAATTTCACCTTCGTGTTTGGCCACACGATACAATAAATCATTTTCTATGACAAAGTAAGGCATTCGCGGTATGGAATCGCCAGACATATGTCCGTTTACTGAAACTACAGTATTTCTTGCAAATTTCAGGGAATCATCATTCCACTATTCTCTTTTAAATAAGGAAGGGGTAAATTTAAACTGAGAAGCAAATTCATTTATGGGATCTTGCTGGACCTCAAGGTGTTGAGATTCAGTCACCACAGGGAGGTGGGTTGTCTCGCTTAGTGCCTGGCGGACCTTCATCACTGCTTGCTATTCTATCTGGGCTAGGGTTAATAGAATTAATATACGGCGTGGAAACAGTCAGACAATTGTTTGTAATATCCATGACCAGGCCCTCTTTTAATCCAGGAGTAGTAGTAGTTTTACCGGTTGACCAGTTAGTAGTTTATGGTTAGACCAGTCTCGCCCTAATATCACCAGATAAGGTGGATCCGCCAATACAGCCACTAATGTGGTTTTCATAACTTATCCACCGTGATGACACAACAGGCGGCTCTGTAACATCGGGTTTCCCCGTGTATACATCTCAGACTGATCTTAGTATTGACCCATTGTCGCGGTAAAACATGACAGTGAGCAACAATGGATATGTTACTCCCGGAATCGAACATCGTGGTGACTTTATATCCGTTAAGAATCACTACTCCTGTATATGGAAAAGACAAAGGGTTGATCACGGCACAATACCTCTCTCCCTTGCCTAAGGAACAGTCCATTGGCTCTGGATTAGGACAAACAGTGAATACATGACCTACCTCCCACACTTGAAGCAGCGAGGAAGGTGAGCCTGCTTTTCCTTTTTTCGAACGGAGACTTTGGAGGTAGGGCGGGCAGGCTCTGTATAAGATACACGAACCTGTCGGGATGGTCGCAAGAACCACTCTGACCCTTCTGTTTTGCAGACCGCCCAATGACGCTCCAGCACTTCTACGAGGTTATCCATGGAGGTAACCTCTTGTTTACGGACCTGCTGGACGATATTTTCGGGGAGAGCATTTATAAATGTTTCGACCATCAACAGCTCTGCCATATGCTGGGCACTGTTAACATCAGGCCTTAGCCATCGGCCCACTTTACCCCATACTTCGTACACTTGGGTACGTATCGCTCTATCAGGGTCAAACTTCCACTCTCTTCACTCTCTCGTCTGCTGTGCCGCTGAGACGCTGTAGCATTTGAAAATCTCATTTTAAGAGTGTCGTAGTTGGCAGCCTGCTCTTCAGTCAGGTCATAATAGGCCCTCTGCGCTTCCCCCTTCAGATAGGGCGCCAGAATGTAAGCCCACTCTGTCTGCGGACCGCATTGCGTTTAACTGTACGCTCAAAAATCAGAAAATATGATTCAACATCATTCCCTTCCATTAAATGAGTAAGTAAAGGAGGTACCGACCGCGATGTCTCCGCTCTTACTGCTGCAGCTGCCCTATATATATCTATACTAATAAAAGACAAAGCCCCCACTGACTCACTCACTCATCACTAATTCTCCAACTTCCCGTGTAGGTAGAAGGCTGAAATTTGGCAGGCTTATTCCTTACAGCTTACTTACAAAAGTTAAAGAGGTTTCATTTCGAAATTCTACACGTAACGGTTGATAACGGTCGACAACGTCCACCATGTTGAACTTTCTTATTTATGGCCCCATCTTCATGAAATTTGGTACGCTGCTTCCCTGCGCTTACCGAAACCGATGTACGTATTTATTTCGATGGTATGACACCACTGTCGGCCGCCATATTGAACTTTCCAACGTCACTAATTTTAAAACTTCCCGTGTAGGTAAAATGGTGACCCCATCTTCATGAAATTTGGTAGGTGGCTTCCCTGCGCTAACCAAAACCGATGTACGTACTTATTTCGGTGGTATGACGCCACTGTCAGCCACCATATTGAACTTTCCAACGTCACTAATTCTCCAACTTCCCATGTAGGTAGAAGGCTAAAATTTGGCAGTAAATAAATATATATACAGTAGGGCGGCACTGTGGCGCAGTGGTAGCTTGAGTGGGAGTTTGCATGTTCTCCCCGTGTCTGCGTGGGTTTCCTCCCACAGTCCAAAGACATGCCGGTTAGGTGGATTTGCGATTCTAAATTGGCCCTAGTGTGTGCTTGGTGTGTGGGTGTGTTTGTGTGTGTCCTGCGGTGGGTTGGCGCCCTGCCCAGGATTGGTTCCTGCCTTGTGCCCTGTGTTGGCTCGGATTGGCTCCAGCAGACCTCTGTGACCCAGTGTTCGGATTCAGCGGGTTGGAAAATGGATGGATGGATATATACAGTATGTGTGTGTATATATATATATATATATATATATATATATATATATATATATATATATATATATATATATATATATATATATATATATATATATATATATAGTCACACACATGTGCATGGGAGGTAGTTGATGGGCTGACTGGGCGTAAAAACGCATTAATGCCTTTTTTCCTACCTCTGCAGGTCAACAGAAGGCAAGACAAACTAATCCCTAACCAGCTTCCTCATCTCTCTCCAGACCACGCCCTCCTATTGACCTCACTTTCGCCTCTTCCCTCTTGGACCTGCCTCTTACTTCCCACCGCCTTTAAAAACCCAACCACTTATCCTTTTCTTTCTGTGCCGTTTTTGACACAGTTATTTGTGACTGGGGTTAGGGTGGATGAATGCACGCAAGGTGAAGCAGTTGGATCATCTGCTGACTTTCTACTGCTGGCGAGCTGTGTGTTTTGCTTGTTGTTCTTTTAAGAGCTGGGAACAAGTTAAAGTGTCTCTCACGTGACTTCAGATTGTCTTCTGAGAAGATCATCTCTCATCTCCCTAGTCTCCCTCCACAAGATTTTTTTTATAATACAGGGATATAAAAAAAATTTGGGTCGTGATCATCTCGGGGAGACACTTATAAGTCCTGCGAGACTACTTGCATGTCACGCCCTATTTACAAACAATTTCTCGGAGACACTTTAACGTTCCGGGAGACAAGGAAGTGAGACAAAAGGAATGCTGCAGTACAGGCTTTTAAATGATCGTCGCATAGTGCGATATGCAGAACTCGCAGCTCGGTAGCAGCAGCAGCAGCTGCAAGCTAGCAGCTGATTCATCCACATCTCCTCAGTGTGCGTTCAGCCCCCCCTTCACAATGCGAGCGGCAGAGACGCAAAGTGGTGAGTGTCCCAGTGAAATTTTAGTCTTTACCAACTCTTACTTTTAAACTTTCTTGTATCAAGAGGTTTTTTTTTTTTTAATGTTTGAACCCAATAATTGTATTCAGTGTGAGTTCTTTTAACACAAGACTAAGTGAAGAGCAGTTAGTGAACTGAGAGTGTTAGTGAACACTAAGAAAATGAAAAGTCAAGTTTCCTGCTGATTTTGAAGATGCAAGAAAGTGGAAGTCAATTTGGAGGTCAACTTACTGCAAAGTAAATTTGTCTTCCAATAACTAAGAGCAAAGTAAAAGGACAAATAATATACATAAGTGAAGGTTATCGTTATGTTACAAGGCAAAAATGAAACAATTGTGAAACAAAGTGATAGCTCTTTCACAAAGGCTTATTCTGTAATGTGAAGGAAGAGAGTTTTTTTGCACTGTTTGTGTTATTTTTTGCATTTTGTTTGTTTAATGTGCACATTGAAACACCTATTGATTTTTGATCCTGATTAGTCATGCATTAAAGTGTACCACCCCATGTCCACTATTAAATCTCTGTTTCCATGTATGATTTTCCTATTTTAATGAATGCTAATATCTCCCACAGTTCAGTTTTATGTTATATTTACATATTTACTAAGTGCAGATCTTGTTTTATTTTTAGATGTGCAGTATCTAATTTACTTGCGCCGTTATGAAATAAAATAAGCAATTTAGTGACAATAAAGGGAAATATTATTTTTAATTTTTCTCACTGATTCAGTTGTGATGCACTTTGATTCTCATTGAGGGTAAGTAGATTCCAGGGAGGTTCACAGCCACAAGGTTGTGTGGTCCCCCGGCCGGGACGCCCAGGAGGACCAGAGGAGGGCTTGTGCCTCCTCCAGACCGCGAGGGGGCGTCCGTCCTGGTTATGTTGGGGGCCTCGGGTAAAGGGCTTGGAAGCCCAGCCCTGTAGGGACCCGTGGCCACCGCCAGGCGGCGCCCCGATGCCGGTATATCCCGTGTGGTCCCCGGCCGGGACGCCCAGGAGGACCAGAGGAGGGCTTGTGCCTCCTCCAGACCAAGAGGGGGCGTCCGTCCTGGTTATGCTGGAGGCCTCGGGTAGAGGGTTTGAAAGCCCAGCCATGTAGGGACCCGTGGCCACCGTCAGGCGGTGCCCCAGTGCCTGATTATCCCGGGAGCCCGGCACTTCCGCCACACCAGGAAGTGCCGGGGGGAAGACGACAGGGGACACCCGGACGGCTTCTGGGTGCGCAGCCGGCACTTCCGCCACACGGGGGTGTGTCCGCGGGAGATTGCCGGGAAGCAGCTGGAGCCCATCCGGGTTCCTATAAAAGGGGCTGCCTCCCTCCAGTCATTAGTGGATGTCGGGTGGAAGTGGACAGAGCTGGAGAGAGGACGGGAGGCGGTCAAGGAAAAGGCACAGAGACTGTAAGGCCTGGACTGTGGGGAATCGGTGCAAGAGGCACTGGGGTTTTGTGCACGTGACTGTTGTTTGTATATATTGTAAATAAACGGTGTGTTGGGTGAAACAAAGATGTCCGTTTGTCTGTGTCTGGGCCAGCTTTCACAGTTGTCACAAGCAAATATGCCTTAATGAATAAGTTTGGCAAGTGAAATAATTCATATTGACTGTTTGTGTAGTTTTCTAATTTAAAGGAGCTGTACAGCAGCAAAACTCAGGCTAGTACTCCGTTACCTGAATTTCTGAAGTTTGTAACATAAGAGAGTACACATTTGATGTTAAAGTTCTTGCCTTTGGGTAATTCCTGATGGTCAGGAGTATTAATGCACATATCTCAAAATCATTCAGGTTCAGCTGACTGGCACCTCTCTAAACAGGTTTTAGATACAGTATATGAGTGTTGGTATGTGCAAGACTGTTTCCTGTGCAACATTACCAAACCATTGAGGGTTAGTTCTTATCATGCAGCCTGACACTACTCACCTTTTATTATGGAAAAAGTGTATTCAGAAGTTCATTATTGAAACCAAATGCTTAGTTCCTTTTATATCTCAGTGGTCAAAAGTGTGAGCTAGATGGTAATAACCGCAATGCTTGATAAAAAGAATCTTTGAGGTTTGACAACTTTCTAAGCTTTCACTAGTCTGTAGTTTTATATTACTTTGAGAGCCATCTGCTGCATACTGAAATACCTTGCTAGTGGCACTCATTTTTCTTAAAATATTCCTCATGGAGACACTAGTGTTTCTATAGTAACAAATAATAACCATATTAAAATGCTGTTGAAATGAAGTTATTGACAACCTTATAACAGGCATATTTTCTTAAACAATTCAGTTAGTACAGTTGTTCCTAAACAATGTAGTTTGTGCGTTCAAACAGTTGTAACGTGAGGTCAAAAACACACTCACAAACCTGCATTCCTCAATAGCTTCTCCCTCCTGGCCTTTAAAAGCAGTAATTGGAGCAGTTGTTACCTTTTTAAAAATGTGCACTCTTTTCCTCATTATATTTACGAGTAAAGAGTAACTCAGATGCTATATAATAAGGTTATTTTTGTTCATAGCGTGGCTACTAATCATTCTGTAATAAAAGGATGGAGAACCTCGGAGGACTGCAAATATGAACAGATAAGTTACTGGGGAAACAAATTCCTACAAGCTTTTTTGTGGTTTAGCATATTGAGCACTAAAAACAGAGATTGGCTGAAGTCTGCTACCTCTGAGTGACTTTACTGAGGAAACCTGTCTTTTGATAACCTTCTGCTGCTGACAAAGGGTCAAGCAACCTAGTGAGAGGATTTAATAGGGAGGAACAGACAAAGGAGAAAGGGAATTTGGAGTGCCTATAAAGATATGGCTGGCTGGAGGGAATATCTTACAGTTAGCCACACACTACACACACACACTTAGAACTAATCATGAAGTGGAGCAAGGTGAGGAAAGCTTGCTTCAGTATCTGATTGTGTATTTGTTCTTATAAAGGTGTTCTGTATGTCTCTACCAGTACAAAAGTGTTATAAGGCATACTACCTTAAATGCAAGAGTCAATGCTTACTCAAATGATAAATACGTTACTGAATTTAAGCTAAAAACTTGCACATTTTGTATGGTGTCTCTGTCTCTTCAGCGTTTTTGGTTGTCATATTATACAGCAAGTGAACCAGCATTGTAGAGAGATATTTAACCAGCTATAATCATACTAGTATGCTCAAAAGTCCAAGCATCAGGACCCTATCCAATGAAAAATATACAGGTGATTTCTTTGTGAAGGAGTTGCTTTGATTATCAGATTTGTTACGATTCAGACATAATTAAAAGGAAAGTGGTTGCAAGCATGCACAGATACAGCACATTGCCACACCCACTATGCAACAAACCACCTGAGACATCCATATTAGGAACCGAGCGCAACCATACAATTGTTGATACCTCAGCATTACAATAGTTCAAATGGAGAGGAACAGCGTGAGTTTTTTTTTTTATAGTTGCTGGAGTGCCAATCCTGCCACCAACCCCTGAGTTTTCCCTAGAAGTTTGATGGAGGATCCGCTTGCAGGGCTGGGTACAGGTTAACATCATACCCTGGACAGAGTAATTGCAGGTTAAGGGCCTTGCTCAAGGGCCCAATGGAATGAAACAGAATTTTGGTATTTGTGAGATTTGACCCAGCCACCTTCTGATTGCCAGTGCAGTTCCCTAGACTCAGAGCCACCTCTCGACCCTGCTGATTAAAAGATCATACAGGGCTATTCAAAATGAAAGAACAGATTTCAAAAATTTAGAAAAGTTCAAAGTTTGGTCCTATGGTCCTTGAGGTTGCATGCACTCAACATAAGCACCACGTGTAGCGCGACAAACATCAAAATGGTAGACCATTTCTTGCCACACACAAATCAACTGTCCCCTAGTTACTGAAATCACAGTTTCCTCAATTCAATGTCGCAAATCTTGAAGATTAGCGGGCATAAGTGGAACAAACACTCTTTCTTTAATGCACCCCCACAGTTAAAAATCACAGGGGATAAGGTCTGGAGACCTGGGAGGCAACAAGCAAGATCTTGTTGTCCACCTCTTCCAATCCATTGTCCTGGAATGGTGTCGTTCAGGTAGTGCCGGACCTCCAGGTGGAAATGAGGCAGCGCACCATCTTGCATGAAAATTAAGTCATCGAAATCCTCTTGAAGTTGAAGTTTTAAGCTTCGAACTTTCCTCTATTCATTGATGTACAGAATGTGTTTCTGTCTTATACAGTTTGTTTGAAATACATTTTTTGAAATTTGGTCTTTCATTTTGAATAGCCCTGTGTATATGTGTATATATATATATATATATATATATATACAGTATATATATATATATATATATATATATATATATACACCCTCTATTTGCTTCGCTCACCCACCCCACAAACCCCACCCCCAGGGCGCACTTCATGCTAACCATTTCGCGTCTCTGCCGCTCGCGTTGTGAAGAGGGGGTGCTGAATGCATGCTAAGGAGATGCAGACGGATCAGCTGCTGGCTGTCTGCGAGCTGCGTGATCTGCATGTCACACTGCGCGTCAATCATTTAAAAGCCTGTACAGTAGCTGTCCTTTAAGCCAGCTGCTGCTGCCGTGCTGCGTGATCTGCATGTTGCACTGTGCGTCAATCATTTAAAAGCCTTTACAGCAGCTGTTCTTTTGTCTCATTTCCTTGTCTTGTGGGACGTTAAAGTGCCTCCGAGAAATTGTTTTTAAGTAGGGCGTGACGTGCAAGAAGTCCCGCGGGACTTCAAAGTGTCTCCCCGAGATGATCACGTCTTGACCCAAGATTTTTTTATATAATATATATATATATATATATAAAATAATAATAATAAATATAACTCCTGCATGAACAATTATATTTTGTTTGGATTTTAATAAAGATTATGAACTTTAAAAATGTTCACACCACACTAGAATATATCACAATCCTTTCAGCTAAATTATACCTTACAGTGACTAAGTGAATATCTAATGAATATGCCAAACCATTAAGAAAAGTAAGTCTTTTTTTTATTCTAAATAGAGGTCATCACTAGTCCCATGATGTTTGAGTTTCCCTCTTAATTTTACAAGGGGCTTTATCTATTGTCTTAATCTTTCCTAATAGACAGATCTAGAGTAACCACGAAAGAATGTTTTATCCAGTTTAGGGTTATCTGTTCAGTTTTCTTTATGTGCCTCTTGAATTTTGTATTTATTTAGTTTGTTCTGCATTTCTTGAAAGATCTCTTTAATAATGATTTTTTTATGTAAATCCCCTCTTATTAATTAGTAATATTGTTCTTAGTCTTATTGGCTTAGCATGTTTTACATAATAATGTTACTAAAAAAACAACATCTCTAGACTCAATGACTACAAAATATTCTACAGCTTGCACACCCTGTACCTCTGCATACAATTAATGCTAACCTTATTCTGACCCTGCAGAATCTTAACTACTTGATTTTCTATATGAAGAAGTTAACAGTGTGTAACTTGTAAGACTGATATATGACATTTTTCAGTAGTAAGTCTCCCAATGAGTTTCTGATAAATGTACAATATGCTTTTGACATTTGCAGTTACATAAGTCCAAATTGTATGTTTTCTTTTGGGAAATAAATATACAGTGGAGCATATGCACAATTTAATTCCAGTTTTAATATAGTAATTTATAAATTATTTCTTATAATTTAGTGTCAGTTGTCAGCATCTGAGACAGTAGGAACCAGAAGAAGAAACCCGAGTCAAAACCATATCTAGTTCATAGCCAAGAACATCAATTTGCTCTTTCACAAAACAAAACCTTGTGATTGTAGTTGTGGTTGAAATTCAAGTCAAAATGTTTTTTACCAGGAAACCAAAAACAAAACACTTGCTAAATTCAGTCTTTATGAAAACTTTGAATCACCCAGAAACTCCCAAGGCTGATCTTTTAGGCTATCTTTATGCGTTGCACATTTCAGTTCAAGCACCTCATTAACATAGTCACAATCACACAAAGAAATGGTGGCACTACTGAAAACCGAGATGACATAGCAATAAGAGACACATTTTTACTTACCTGAAAATGAAAAAAATAACTTGAGAAATGGATTCATCAAACCAAAAAAACAGAAAAGTCATATTTGTTTGTTTTGCAAAAACACATTTCAGTAATGAATTGTAAATATATTCATAATAGTTTTATTGGTTTTTTTTTTTCTTCTTGTCTGATTTGTACTTTTGTGTACATGATGTCTTACTCTGATTGCACCATCACACATGCCTTTGATGGCCTTTTCTGGCTTCTTTGTGATGCCCATGCTCATATGTGACATCAGGGTAACCAGATATTTGTGAATGCAAAGCATGTTTGCTAGTCTGTGACAAGTAAAGCAAATCAATGTATAACAAACTTTCATGGAATATGTGTTTTCATGTGCTAGTATGTAGCAAAGACAGAAGTGAGAGTATTTGAAAAATTACTTCTTCTATTTTAAGATTTTTGAGACCCCAACAGCACCCCAAGTACACTGTGTGATGATATTCGATGAATGCAGGCAGGGTCTGATTGTCTACTGCTGGTTCAACTACAAGTTTTGCACGCTTCCCACATTGCACCCACTGTTTGATGTGGGGAACCTTTAAAAAAAACGGCTATTGACCTCACCATGCGCACAATTTCTGTGTCCTTGCTTGTGCAGGAAGGCTATTTGATCTTTTGAACTGAGAAAGTAGCAAATGCAGGTCTTGGCAACAATAAAGATGCTTTTATTTTTTTTTTTACCTGGATTTGCATTCTCCTCTCTTGTGCAAGTCTGTGACCTGCACATCACACTGTTTACTAAATGGTATAAATAGCAAGACACAACATCACTAAGATGCAGCTTTGTGGATTATATGTTGAGTCTAATCTTGCATAAATTCAGCTTCACAACATCAACTGAATTTGTGGTCTTGTTTCAGTTATAGAAGATTCCATGCTGCTTGCACCTGTTAAAGGGGAATTATTACATCACTTCAATTCTAGACACCACACACTGGAAAATTTCAGCTACTGTACTCCTTATATAATTCACATACAAAGTTGTGTTGCCCTAATTTAAAGCTGCATTGTTGTACATTGCCGGGGCAGAAAGCATCCACACGGTTGGACTAGAGCTTAGAAAACCAGGAAATGAAAAGCTGCAATTTCTAGGAGAAGACTGAGATTTAGAAGGCTGGCAAGACATCAGAACCAAAAGGCAAAAGTTGTAGTTCAACATAAATTTAAAAAAATCAATTTTCTAAAAAGGTACGGAAAAGTCAAAACCAACCTAGAAGATAGACACCCTGCAACCAAATTATTGTTTGGAAAAAGCAACTCCAAATGTATTGGTAATATCCTAAAGCTAAGATATTCACCCTGATGCACCGTCATTCTTTATAGACAGGCTTGATTCCATAATACATTATAGGATCTCCATATCAAGTGACTGTAAACAGAAATTAGCAAATGTAAATAACATGGCTTCAGCCATCCAAAAACAGTTTCAAAATAGCAGTGACTATACAAAAAAAAATGCAGAACACAAAAATGTGCCTTCAGAAAAGGATACAAATAAATAAATATTGAAAAAGATCAATTAATTACTAAAATCACAACATTTATATGATCAAAGAAATTGTTGATGATGTAATTTAAATGGTGTCAGTCTCAACACACGAAAAAAGAAGTCTTCTCTTTTTGTCCCTGGCTGCAAAAGGGTAATGAAATAAGCAAATATATGCTCTGGTTGAGCTCCAAACTGAATTGCCTTGAGTTATGATATGATGGCGGCTTTAAAGGCCGAAACTGGAAGTGCCGTCATCTGAGGCCATGATTGAAAGTGACATCAGTCTTGGCGCCAGAACCAGAAGTGACGTTGTTGATGTTAAATCACATAGATTTTCCTGTATCTGGACTTCAGAGATAACAGAAGTAGGTTTAGCACGCCCTGCCACCCCCTGGCCTGGTGGGTAATTCCTTGGTCCACTCAGCTTCCTCCAAATTGCACGTGTATGACAATGGGTACTCTTTGCCCAGATGATGCTTCTGTCACACAGTCACTGGGTGTCAGGAATGCAAACTCAAATCCTCACCTCAGTTAAGATATCTAGAGATTTGGGCCATTTCAAATTGGTCTGCTTGTTGGATCAATTAAAAACTGTAATCAAGATATCTCAAAAAATCTCAAAATACTTTTCATTTACAGTATGTTCTTATTGAACCCTATCTGAGACATCTAAATTACATTACTTAGATATCTGAAACTCTTTAATTGATACCTTAAAGGTTTGCACTTCATTTGAGATATCTTCAAGTATATTTTTTCTAGATTTGATTTTTCTAAAATATCAGAAATACATTTTCACATACCTTCTAACACTAGAATTACCAGAGCCTACGAAAAAACTTGTAGATCTGGCCCACCTTAAATCCCATCAGGGAATCAAACTCAGGTCTTTGAGGCACAGCAAGCCTACTGCCCTCTAGGTGACCAAATCTTACCACTAAGCCACAGAAGCTGTTGTATCATTCTTAAACCTTTTGTGAAAGTGTTTATATGATGTTTGGACTTCACACAATTTATAGTTTGTGCCTGCATTTTGTAACATTTATTACTAAACTATGAAAAAGTTTCTGTTTTAACAATGTGTTTACACAGATTACTATAGAAATGGAACACACATGAAATGTGTGTGTTCCAAATAACAATCTATTATTTCCACTCTAAAACTCACTTCACTCCCAGATAATCAATCAAGGCATGAGCTGGGAGAAGTTTGTGTACGTTCTAAGTCAGTGGGGGATGGAATAGCTGGCTTCTTGCAGCTTGTCTTTATCAGCACATTTAGATGACAAAAGACGCTGGCAGAGAGGTGTGAACAGATTTAAGAAGCGATTTAAGGTGGGACGGATCTACGAGTTTTTTGGTAGGCTCTGGTACTTCTAGTGTTAAATAATGAGGATTAATACATGAATATTTTGTGACACCAATAAAGGTATGTCAAATATATTTTCAAATATCATATGGCTTCCCTTCATTTTCTGATATATTTCAAAATGACTTCCTTGTTCTTTTTACATTTTGTGATATCGTAAAATAGATAGGGAAATCTTTTGGAAAAAAAAAAACTTTGCATGAAGTGATTCTGGGACTTTAAAATCAATTTCAGATACAGTATCTTGAAAATGCTGCATTCGCTTCCTGGGTCCTCCCTGCATGGAGTTTGAATGTTTACCCCGTGTCTGCGTGGGTTTCCTCCAGGTGTTCTGGTTTCCTACCACAGTCCAAAGACAGGCAGGTTAGGTGCATTGGCGATCCTAAATTGTCCCTAGTATGTGCTTGGGGTGTGTGTGTGTGTGTGGCACCCTGTGCTGGCTGGAATTGGTTTCTGTAACCCTGTGTTAGGATATAGTGGGTTGGGGAATGACTGACTGATTGAAAAGAAGTTCATGATAGCATAGAATGTATTGCAGCTGTCTTAAAAATATTAGGGAACTTTTATTTTAAGTGAGTGATCTTGAAGCGAGTGTCAGAAAGGTTGAATTGCATTTCAAGACAGCTGATATTCATTCACTAAATGTTTATTCATTTTGTCGTCATGTATTTTGCTGCCACTCTGCTAAAGTCATGACTCACAATCAGCATAGGCTAATAATAAAATCATTCCTGTCAAGAATAACATTTGCTTTAATTGTGATACATTCTAGCTTTCCCAATATATAAGTGAAATTCTGTCTTAAACAAGCTTTTGCAGGAATTATACTGAGGAACATTATTGCTTGGAATATAATTAGCTTGATTTCAATTCCTTACATTGTGTATTTATTTCACAGTGTAAAAAAGTTGTTATTAATGGTTAGTAAATATTTTCTTCAGTTTTTAATTCATTAAAGAATTCTCAGAGTATTTTAGAGTGTCAAAAAACAACTGAAAAATATTCAAGTGGGGTTACACTGAAAAGTATGGTAGGAAAACGTCATAATTATTATTCTTTCAGGAAAGTGTCAGTTTGAAGAGCAAATATGTGAAATCCCCTTGGAAAGGTTGCACTAATATTGCTTTGTATCTTTGCAGCTATTATAGTGACATTAATGAGACAAGTTGTGTTACAAGAGCTAGAACTTTATTGTCAGTGTGCTTTTTAAACTTAGTGATTGCTACCAATCTAATTTTTTTTTTCTTTAAAATTATGTTTTGAGGATTTGGTCAATATATGCCTAAGGCTTTTTGTGCATCTCTTTCCCTATATTAAGTCAGGAAAGAGAAATCTGAATCATCATAAAACATATAGGGAAATAAAAGCTGTTTCTCCTAAGACAAAAAGGAAATGATGGCATCTGAATGGATTTCTTTTTAAACTCTCTTTAAGTTTGCTTTCACAGAAAGCACACTTGTTTGTGACAGAATTTTTGGAAACCTGGGAGCATTCTGTCATTATTTAATCATTATTTTTTTTAATTTAAGGACTGAGCTTGCTATTCTAGTTTTTGTGCATCTTGGCACAGCCAAGCGTGAAATATACTGTGGGTGGATGTAGCCATGCCAAGGGAATTACTGTCATGCCAGAGACGCTGTTATACTGTACATGTCAGGGCCTGGGACAGAACTGCACTAAAGGACCCCTCCTTACCCTCAGCGTTACAAAGTGTTACCCATTTAAAAATGCTGTTACTAACAGAACATTGTTAATCAAAATTACAAAATATTATAAATAAGTATTATATAATGTTTCAAAGAGTGTATTTTTTTCATTTTAAGTCTAATGGAAAAGATTCAGCTTGTGTTTTGTAATACACCAAATGTATCAAAATATAATTTTAATATCATGTAAAACAAATGTAGTAAATAAAAGTCCTATCTTATTGCACTCATTTTACCAGAATTTTAACAGAATGTATTGTCTCAATTTTTTCAAGGAATTGTTCTGAATTTTTTTATAACTTGGGAAGAGCTTCAAAGAAATCATGCCAAGACTGGCCTGAACTGTTTTAGTTGCTGTTTTAACTCTACACTATATTAAGAATCATTTTAGATGCTGCACATTTTCATGTTGATTTAAATAAAAACCGGCAGCAAGGGCAGCTTACTTTTTAGATGTTAGCATGAGGAGAAGGAGATTGTTGTTTTTTGGTAAGTCAAAAATCATATGATGTGCAAAAACGTTTTGTTGTTGTGAATTAGTAGCCAACGGAAAACCAATATCCTTAACTCAATGCAATAATAAAAATGTTTCTTTCCAGTCTACTAAAGTGTAACAATATATGCATATCCTGTATATGCTCATGTATAAGTCGGGTCTTGAAACCCGAAAAATCGATCATAACATCAAGCCCTGACTTATGCCATTCAAAAATGTGACACATTTTGCTTTTATGTCTTCTTGCCCAATCTCGCATCAGTTTCTCAGATGCATTGAATTTTCTTGCAGCAGCGCAGTTACCAGTTTCTTTCGCTACTTCAATGACGTTTAATTTAAAACCAGCTTCATATTATTTTTCTCATCAAACGCTTCATCGTACATAAGGGATGCTCTTACAATAAAGGTGTATGAGGGTGTGAGATACAAAAAATGCAAATCAGTGCAAACGTTGCTTCAGAAAAGTTTGGGTATTACCATGTGGTCACGTAGGCACAATAGAGAGACAGAGAGAGTTTAGGAGCACGCGCTGATATAGTGCATTTCCGCACCTACATAGAAAAAAAGGAAGTGTGCTCCATGGTTATTCTCTCAGGTGAGCGTTAGCATATCATAATCTCTTGGACCAATAGCGTGAGTTTTCTGCATTCGACTTATACGACCGACATTATAAAATACCAGAATAGTTTTCTTTGAAATGTTTATATCCTGAAAAGATACTAATCTTGAGTAGAGTAGGGTCAATTGTTTAGTCATCTCAACAAAACTGGCCTTTCTTTCTCCTATTAGCTTGCCTTTTCACCTTATTAATCTAACAATCAAGTCATGCACTTCTGCAAATTTGAGGAGTAACTGATCTAATCACCCTACTAGTGGTCTTCTCTCAACTTGGGGGACAGTAAAATAAAATGAGCTGCACAGTTTATCTGTGACTTGATGACTTAAATAAAACATAAAAGAAAGAAAAAATAGCAAAGCGTACAGTCCCAATAGCCCTACAGCTAATTAGAAAAAGGGAAACTAAGTAAAGGTACTACAGTAAGCTCTCAAAAATTGTGACAACCCCTGACTTTGTTCATTTAGTGTACAAGTACATAACTACCTATTTAACTACCATCTAATGGATAATCGGTAGGGTTTGTGTGATCCAGTGCGGTAACCAAGGCCAGATTAAGATCCCTACAGGCCAATTGGTGCCTTAATGAAAAGATTTTTATAACAGACAGTTGTACTTTTTGAACATGCAGTATGTCAATGCCTGACCATTTATGGAAGTGTATGTAATGCTGTATGGTAATTCCTATTTTTATTTACATGCTGAAACTTGACCACTGCATCTAACACTTGTCACACATGTACGAGTCGGAGGCAGTCAAAGAGACTAAAGGTGAGTGAAATCTCGCGAGACAAGGGACAATCACGTGGTACTTACCTGAATCTCTTTTTACCTACAGAAAACTGGAAGAAAAATAAACCTCTCCATTTCCGGGTTCTAAATGACCGCGATGATGTCACTTCCGGTCCACTCAAATGAAGTAACTTCCGGTTCCACGATCCATTACTTCTGTCTGCTCCTGATGACGCTAGTTCCGTGTTCCCACCTCCAATCATCACTTCCGGCCAACCATTTCCTCTCCCATCATACACTCTGTTATATAAACGCCATCTTGTCTACAGTAAATCATGCATTTTGTACTGCAAAGTCATTTTGAATCAAATTCTTTATTTCAATTGTCTGGACGACAATATATGGGGACGATCCCCAAACCTTTTTCTATTTTGTGAAGAGTCTTCATTATCACAATTGGCGTAGGTGGCAGGATCTTTGTTCAACATGTCGGAAGAACAAGACCTCAACACAGTTCTGAATACATGCATGGGCGATCTCCTGACCCTGAAAATCCAGATGGGAGAAACCAGGACCCAAGTGGCAGAAGCCGAGGCTCGTTCTCTTGCTGGTGTACGAACGGAGGTGGCTCGGTCACAGCCAATTCAGTTGACCACTTTAACTGAGTCGAATGATATTGAAACATAATTTTTGATTTTTGAGCGTATCGCTAAGCGGAACGCTTGGCCGAGGTCGGAATGGGCATACCAACTGGCTCCCTATTTGAAGGGGATGGCTCAGAGAGCCTATTACGACTTAACTGAGGAGCAGGCTGCCAATTACGATGCTCTGAAGTTAGAGGTGTTTAAGCGCTACGGCGTGTCACCGGAACAACAGGCGAGAGAGTGGAGGGATTGGCAATTTGACCCCAAAAGGCCGTTGAGAACTCAGGGCTTTGAAGCCTGGGGAAAGGTGTGTCGCTGGCTATGGCCCAACATCAACACCTCACACAAGATGGCTGAGCTCCTAGTGTGCAAGATGTTCGTACATGCCCTCCCTGACCACATCGCCCAACAAGTCCGTAAACATAACTTCGAGGACATGGACACCTTGATAAAAAGCAACAGTTATGTGGGGCAGCCCGTGAGCCCCCCCGACAAACTCCCGAACCTGCTGTTCGTAGAAGGGACAGACTAGCCGGTCTTCCTCGCTGTTACAAGTGTGGGGAGATCGGACATTTGTCCCCGAACTGTGCTTACAAGCCTATGGATTGCTCAGTAATAAAGGGAGAAAGGTATTGTGCCACAGTGACTAACCCTTTGTCTCTTCCATATACAGGTGCGGTTGTTATAAATGGCAGGAAGGTAAGGGCAATGTTTTTACTCCGGGAGTAACATTTCCATTGTTGCTACCCGTTAAGTATTACCGCAACAGTGGACTAAAATAAAAACTAGTCTAAAATGTATCCATGGGGACATCAAATATTATAAAACAGCCAGATGTGTGGTATCAGTGAATCATAAAATAACTAGTATGGCCAAGGCTGTATTACCCGATCCCTCTTTTCCAGTCATATTTGTAAGGTATTGGAATAAAATTAACAGCGGTAATAACATAACTGCACCTAATAAGAATTTCAGCTTAGTAATGGAGAATACTGCTCCGATTGACTCCACGCCATGTCCCACAGTAGCATGGACCCACACATTGGGTACCCAATGCAAAAATTTCGATGTCCCAACATCCTTTGCGGGAGCTGATACAGTTGATGTAGAAGACGTGGAGACAGTAACCCCTCCCATTGAACTTGAAAGAGATCCTATACAAGATTTAACGGCACAATTCCTATTAACACCATCAACATTTAAAAGAGAACAATGGAATGATGATTCTTTAAAAAATGCTAGAAATTCAATAGTATCTACCGAGGGTTATACAACCCTAGATCCCATGCCCCCGATGCCGTTCTTTGTAATTAAAAACAATCTATTATATAGAGTGGCAGAATACGGGGGTGAAGTGCGAACTTTGTTGTTAATCCCACGCACTTTTCATCGAAAGGTGTGTGAGTTGGCACATGTTCACCTTCTGGGAGCCCATTTAGGGTCCGATAAGACTTTGGAGAGAATAAAGCTCTGGTTTTATTGGCCGGGAGTTAATGAGGAGGTCCGGCGATTTTGCACTTCACGTCCCGAGTGTCAACTTCGCCAGATTCCAAGAAGGACTAAAGCTCCTCTCATTCCCCTTCCCCTTATTGACATCCCATTTGAACTAGTTGATATTGATCTCGTTGGACACTTAGAACCCTCGGTAAAAGGCTTCAAATATATTTTAGTCCTAGTAGACTATGCCACTCGTTTTCCAGAAGCTGTTCCTTTGCACTCGGCTAATTCAAAAAATATTGCACGAGAATTGGTAGGAAAATTCACTCATGTCGGGATCCCCAAGGAGGTCTTAACAGATCAAGGGACTCCTTTCACTTTGGAAACGTTCAGGGAAGTGGCCAAATTACTCAGGTTAAAGCATCTGAAAACATCAGTTTATCATCCCCAAACTGATGGGCTGGTAAAACGTTTTAATCAGACATTAAAACAGATGTTACGCAAGGTAGTTAATGAGGACAGAAGAAACTGGGATCAGTTGCTTCCTCTCGTTTTGTTTGCCTATTGGGAAGTTCCTCAAACCTCAACAGGGTTTTCTCCGTTTGAATTATTATATGGAAGGCAACCCAGGGGGCTTTTGGGCATGCTAAAAGAAGGGTGTGAGGAGGAGGTACTCCCTACTTCAAATATTCTTTAATATATCGTGCAATTACGTGATAGGTTAGAAAAGATTAGACCTATCCTAAAGGAGAATTTGGAGAAAGCACAACCAGTGCAGTCACGTTATTATAATAGAAACACCACCATTTGGGAATTTGTCCCGGGTAATCGTGTTATGGTATAAGTCCCAACCTCTCATTCTAAATTGCTAGCACATTGGCAAGGACCTTATGAAATTAAAGAAAGGAAAGGACTTGTCGACTATTTGGTTAAACAACCTAATCATTGACCGAGCGAAAGAGTATATCATATCGACTTGCTGAAACCGTGGAAGGAAAGGGAACCTGATCCCTCCTCTGGACAGCCCAGTTCACTTTTTATGTCCTGTGCCAACCTTAATTTTTGTTCCGATTTGACACCCGAACAGCGACAAGATCTCGAAACAACTATCTTGTTTGTACCTAAGGTTGTGGATGAAATACCTGGACGTACTGCGTTGATTGCGCACGATATTATTACAGACCCTGGAGTGATTGTCAGAGAAAGACCCTATAGGCTCCCGGAGGCAAAGAAAGCAGAAGTGGAGTTGGAAATTAGACGAATGCTGGATTTAGGGGTTATCGAAGAAAGCTATAGCCCTTAGTCTAGTCCAGTTGTCTTAGTTTCTGGATGTTGATCTACTCGATCGACTAGGAAACGCTCAATTCCTAACTACCCTTGACATGACAAAAGGGTATTGGCAAATTCCCTTAACGGATTCTGCTAAGGAAAAAAACGCATTTAGCACACCCAGTGGACATTAGCAATACAGGGTCCTTCCTTTTGGTTTGCAGGGGGCACCAGCTACTTTCCAACGTCTGGTAGACCCACTGCTACGGCCCCACAATTCCTATTGCGCCGCCTACCTAGATGATGTCGTTATCTATTCCAGCACATGGAAGGATCATGTATAGTAGGTGCAAATGGTACTCTCCACGCTGTTGTCCACAAAATGTTTCTTTGGATTAAGAGAAGCTAAATATTTAGGCTACCTAGTGGGGGGGTGTCGTTAAACCACAATGTCTTAAAATTGATGCCATCATAAATTGGCCCAGTCCGATAAATAAGCAGCAAATACAAGCATTTTTGGGATTGGCTGGTGACTATCGCCGTTTTGTACCACATTTCTCTGAAATTGCTATGCCCTTATCTAATTTGACAAAGAAACAGGCACCTTTAAAAGTGGTATGGGATGAATCGGTAGATAAGGCATTGCATGACTTAAAATTGGCCCTTACGTCAGCACCTTTATTGAAATCTCCTGACTTTTCTATTCCTTTTATTCTCCAGAGTGATGCATCGGCCACAGGATTGGGTACCGTGCCGAGCCAATGTGTCAAAGGTGCTGGACACCCCGTTATGTATCTGAGCCGGAAACTGCTGGACCAAGAGACTAAGTATGCTGTGGTGTAACACGAGGCCTTGGCGATTATTGGGGCGGGAATTTACTCTGGTGACGGACCATGCCGCTTTACATTGGATGTCCCTTCATCGGGAATCAAATCCTCGTGTCACTAGGTGGTTTTTAAATCTTCAACCATGTCGTTTTAGTGTTACTTATCATAGGGGTTCCTTGCAGGCCAACGCAGATGCTCTCTCCCGTGTCCACGACTTCTCGGTGCAGGTCGCCCGACCTTATGGGTCTGGGCTGAGGGGGGTCATGTCACACACGTGCAAGTTGGAGGCAGTCAAAGAGCCTAAAGGTGAGTGAAATCTCGTAAGACAAGGGACTATCATGTGGTACTTACCTGAATCTCTTTCTACCTACAGAAACCTGGAAGAAAGATAAACCTCTCCATTTCCGGGTTCAAAATGGCCACAATGATGTCACTTCCGGTCCACTAAAATTATGTCACTTCCGGTTCCACAATCCATTACTTCTGTCTACTCCTGATGACGTTGGTTTCGTGTTTCCGTCTCCAATCGTCACTTCCGGCCAACCAGTTCCTCTCCCATCATACACTCTGTTATATAAACGCCATCTTGTCTACAGTAAATCATTCATTTTGTACTGCAAAGTCATTCTGAATCAATTTCTTTATTTCGGTTGTATGGACGACAATATATGGGGACAATCCCCAAACCTTTTTCTATTTTGTGAAGAGTCTTCATTATCACAACTCTATCGTTTCATCAAGTACTTGTCAATTGGGGCAGTCCGCACACATCTAGTGATGCCATCATGGAAAACTACATCAAAGGAAAAATGGTCATGGTGTCTCAAAGAACAAAGTGGAGCACAAAAGGCAAACTTACTCAAGAGTATCCAAAATGCACAGGCATGAAAATTCTTGAATAACTGTAATACAAAAATGTGTCTGTGTTTTTGTTTTTTCCCCCAAATAATTTCTAAGTACAGAAAATCTGGCCATGCTACCCATGTGGGTATTCCATGAAACAAGCCTGGCAAATAAGTCTTAATTTAACTAGCTGGGCTCATTTTAGCTGTTTTTTTTTTTTTTTTTTGGTTTCACCTAAGAGGATTAGAGTAAGTCACGCACAATAACTCAATAATAATAAAGCTATTAAAAGTTTTATCATTATCACAGTTTTAGTCTCAGATCTCTCAAATGTCACAGGCAAAGTAGACTGCACTTGAGAATAACTGCTCCACAAAAAACATTAGAGGTAAACTATGTAAAATACCTGTGCACTGATGGTTTGGTATGATTTGTAAATTGTTTTAAATAAAATTGACTTATGGTCAGTTGTATTGTGCATATAGTCATTCTAAAGAGTGCCAACTTTTCAAAGTTAAACCCACACCAATGGCAAAAGCTGCAGCTCTCTTTCTGGTTGTAAAATACATAATTCATGTTTGCATGTAAATGTATATTCTAGAAATTCCGAAGTTTTGACAATGACACTCAATGTTGCTTGGGCTTCCCCAATTTCATAGGCAAAGTAGACTGCTCTTATGTGTTAATAAAAGCATCACCAAGCTCATTACAAGTAGGTGACGCTGTGATCACTAGGGGGGCATTGCAGACCCAAACACAACCAACAGTACACAAGTTCCAGGGTCAAACAAGTGATTTTTTGTGCACAAATATCTTTCATCTCTTTCATATCTTTTCATAGGATTCTTCAAAAGGTTTCACAACCCCAATAATCAGCAAAAGTCTTCTCTGTCTGTTTCCTCTCCTTCACTCCTCCTCAGTAAGCTTAATCCTCTTCCACCCAACTCTGACTCAACCAAACTGAGGAGGAGTAGCTTCCTTTATACTGGACCTGGGAGTACTTTCTGTGCTGCCATGTTACATCCATGGAGAACTTCTGGGTCCCTAAAAGGAGGAAACCTTTTCCCCACAGTGGCTCTGACAAGAGCAGCAGGGCTGCCTATTGTGTCTCCAATTCTAATGAAGCCTTGAGGAAGTGTATATAGTAGTAGTAGTAGTAGTAGTTTATTTATATAGCGCCCTTCACAGACAAGAAGTCACAGAGCGCTGAACAGCAAATACAGAATAAATACAAACAGTTGAAGGAAAAACATAAACAAAAGCAGTAAAAAAAAAACCAAACTGGAACTATTTAGCACTAATTAAAAGCTTGCTTAAAAAGAAATGTTTTTAGTTGTTTTTTAAAAGAATCAACAGACTCGACTCCACGCAGACAACAAGGCAGGCTGTTCCATAGTCTTGGTGCCACAGACTGAAAGGCACGATCCCCACGGGTTTTTAGCCGAGTGCGTGGGACAACTAAAAGGCCCTGTTGACCAGATCTTAGAGTCCGGCAAGCTGTATGGCGTTGGAGCAGGTTGGTTAGGTACTCAGGGGCCTGTCCATGCAAAGCTCTGAAAGTGAGTACCAAAATTTTAAAATGAATTCTATAAAACACTGGGAGCCAGTGCAGTGTGTACAGAATGGGAGTGATATGATCACTCCGGCTAGCACGAGTTAGGAGCCTGGCAGCTGCATTTTTAACTAACTGAGGCGTGACAGAGAGGACTTGCTCAAACCTGTAAAGAGAGCATTACAGTAATCAAGCCGTGAAGAAATAACAGAATGAACAAGCATCTCCAATTCTGATTTAGAAACAACATTTCTTAATTTTGAAAGATTTCTTAAATGAAAGAAACACGAGCGGCTGACTGACCGAACATACTCATCAAGTGTCAGGGACTGGTCAAAAATAACCCCAAGGTTACGTAGACTCGACTTAATAACAGGAGAGACAGAAGATAATTTTAAACTGATCTCAGAATGAAGAACAGGAGGAGCAACAATTAGTACCTCAGTTTTTCCTGAATTCAACTGCAGGTAATTACTACTGAGCCAGTCGTTAACCTCAGACAGACAATCAACTAAAGTGACCAAAGTATTAATTTGGTTAGGCTTAAATGAAAAATAAAGCTGTATATCATCTGCATATAGATGATACGAGATGTCCTTGAAAGAGTTAAGAATCTGTGATAAGGGAAGAATATATAAAGAGAAAAGTACAGGTCCAAGAACCGATCCCTGTGGCACTCCACATGTCAAAGGAGCAGAGTCAGATGAAAAACCAGCCAGACCGACTGAGAAACTCCTATTCGACAAATAAGAGGAGAACCAGTCCAAAGCAGAGCCACAGACACCTAACAGCTCTAATCTATTAATTAAGATCTGATGGTCTACTGTATCAAAAGCTGCGGTAAGATCTAACAGTATAAGTACAGAGCACCTGCCTGCATCAGCCGCAATTAAAAGATCATTAAAAACTTTTAGAAGAGCAGTTTCTGTAGAATGTCGCCTCCGAAAACCAGATTGAAAAGAATCAAAGATCCCCTGCTTTTCTAAGAAAGTACAAAGTTGCTGTTCAACCACCTTTTCTAAAACTTTGGCAATAAAAGGTAGTTTTGAAACTGGCCTGTAATTACTCAAAATAGAGGCATCAGAATTAGATTTTTCAACAACGGTTGAATTACAGCATGTTTAAAATACGCGGGACCACACCAGATCTCAAGGAGCAGTTTATGATATTCAAAAGGCACGGACCAATAAAACTCAAAGATTTTAACATTAATGATGTTGGCAACAGGTCAGTAGTACACGATGAAGGTTTCATCTTCCTGAGCAAGTCAGAAAGATCCGAAAGTGAAACTTCTGAGAACACAAAAGACTCAGAACATAAGTGAGGGAGAGCACCAGGTAAGACAGCTGGAGCAATATTAGCCCGAACAACATTAACCTTGTCAATAAAAAACCTAAGAAAATTATTACATTCACTGTCAGAAAAAACCTGAGTAACAGATTGAGATGGAGAAATAATATTGTGAATAGTATCAAATAGCACTTTGGGATTACGCTTGTGAGTCTGAATGAGATTAGAAAAGTATGCTGTTCTAGCATCCCTAACCAAAGAATTAAAAGAAGCAAGTAAATCCTTTAAGTATGAATGATGAACTTCCAGATTAGTAGACTTCCATAGGCGTCCGCTTTTCGGCAGGAACGCCTAAGATTACGAATGGAGTCATTCATCCAAGGAACTGAGTGGGTAACAGAACGCTGCCTGATCTTAAGAGGAGCGATCTTATTCAAAATATCAGTACAATGGTCATTAAAACATTGAACTGCTAACTCAACATTATCAATATTACTGCCGGCATCAGATGCCACAAATAAATCAGCAAACTGATTGATCACTGACTCATTAATAAAACGAGTACGCCTAGAGTTAACACAGGGTGACAGCTCTAAATTTGAAAACAAGTCAAACAAAACACACTTATGATCACTAAAGATTACATTACAAATTGTAACATCATTCAAGCCAACTCCATAAGAAAAAACCAAATCCAATGTATGCCCCCACTATGAGTAGGGCCAACAACATGTTGTACAAAATTAAAAGAGTCGGTGATACACAGAAATTCAGAAGCCACACTACATAAAATATCATCCACATGGATGTTAAAGTCACCAAGCATTACTATTCTATCCATCTTAATAATGGTGGATAAAAAATCTTGAAAAACTCGGCGTCTCGGACGGGGAGCGGGAAGCAACACGAAAGGTAATCCCGGCAGAACAGGTCTCAAGCACGTCGGCCTTCTCAGATAATCCTTAGATAAAGATGGATGATCCACATCAGAAACACAGCGCCATAGACGCCGAAACCTCGCATGTACACCTGCCCTTTTTCCACGTTTCCTCCGACGGGACTGCAGGTTGACTTCGGTGCCGTTAACCAACAGAGAGGAAAAGCCGCTGAAAAACGTAGCATTCATAAACGGCGGAGGAAAAAAGGTATAGTTGTAATGCTTAGAGAAGTTTTCCATTGCTGATCTAATGTTGATCAATGAAATGCGATCGTACACTAACGCGGCTGGAAAACCGTGTATGACTAGTGCCACAAAATAAACAAAAAACACAAAAATATCCCACAACCTCAATGAGCGGGGCAAGACGAACGCAAAGGCAGAGCCTAACAGAGGCGCCATTTTTGATCCATATAGGAGACTCACCAGAGAGCTGTTACCACCCGTCAAACTTTTGGAGTACATGGCTCCAGGAGGCTGTCACATTCAGTCTTTCCACTATAAAGGCGTCCCTGTTGGATAAAGAAGCATCTGTCCCAGGCAGGATGCCACCCAACCCTTGTGTTCTATGACAACATATATGGCCAATGTATTATACAATTAGTCTTTCTGATGAGTGCAAATTCCTTTATCAAACCTGGACCCCACACCAGTGGCAGAAGCTGCAGCTTTATTTTTGGTTGCCAAAGGTGTAATACAAGTTTGCATATAAAAGTATATTCTAGTAATTCTGAAGTATGTTCTTGTATTAAATTTTCACTTAATGACAAGTGTGCTTCACATCATTCATAATGCTACTGAATATATAATTGTTTTAAGTGTTTTAAGTATGACATTCACATACTAGTACATTTGCAATTAAACCTGGCTATTTAAGGGAAACGTTTAAGAATGTCATTACCTTTTAACAATGCAATGCAAAAATTCACAACCATATACATAGGCATTTAATCAGTCCTATAGGTTGCCATGTAGCCACTTTCACTTAAGTGTGGACACATTTACATTTTAGTCTTTTAGAGATGAAGTATTACTTTTGATTAGCTCTTGAAAAACATCTACTGTTTCTATTAATGTATATGTTCTTCTTTTTTACAATAATTAAATAAGGCTCATAAACTTGTCAAAACAATCCCATTATACTCCATTCATCCCATCAGCTTTACACTTAGTTACAAGTACTCAGTCTGTAGATGTTGCACTTTATTTTTCTTTTTTTGAGACCTGACAGATGTTCTCAGTTTCACAGGTCTTCAATGTTACAAGTGCATACATAATCATCAATTGCCCAAGCCCATTTTGCATTAATGAGAAATTGAGTATTTTGCGTTAGCGGCACCAATTTAGCCTAAAATGTGAAACAAAGCTTACATTGCCCTCCATACTGTTTGGAAGAACAACAAATTTTTTCTTGGTTTATCCCTCTGCTCTACAGTTTGAAATTATAAATAAATCAATTTAGATGTGATTAAAGTGCACATTGCAGACTTTAAGTTAAGGGTATTTACATACATTTTGGTCACACCATTTACCTGTAGAAATTATAACACTTTTTCTATTACATCTTCAGGGCCTTTCAGGCCACCATAATGTATAGGACATAGCAGTGACAGGTATATTAAAGCAGTCATATTTAGTTCTTTGTTGCATATCCTTTGCATGCAATGACTGCTTAAAATCTATGATTCATAGCCATCACCAGGTGCTGAGTATCCTCTGTAGCCATCTTCAGCTTCTGTTTGTTGGATCTGGATTTAAATTGGATGGCTGGCTTAGTCATTCAAGAATTTTCCATTTGTTAGCTTGAAAAAACTCCTGTGTTGCCTTAGCAGTATGTTTGGAATCATTATATTCTTGTAGGAGGAAGCACCATCCAATGGGATGACTGAACTGACTCTTTCTTCTTAATGATATTCCAGACAGTTGATTTTGGTAATCCTAAGGATTAACTGATGTCTCTAATGGTTTTATTCTTGATTTTCAGATTCATAATGGCATCTTTGACATTCATTGGCATAACTCTTGTCCACATGTTGAACAATGATAACAATAGATTCCAAAGGGTAGAAGCAAGTCTAAGTATCTTATGCCTGCACTAATGAATCTGTGAAAACTGTGACGCCAATTGTCCCAAGCATTATAGTGCCCTGAAATGGGGGTGGGTGGTCATACCATGTACTGTAGAAAAGGTGTTGTGGTAGGCCAAAACTCATCTCAGGAACAAGTGGTACAAGGTATTAACCAATCCTGGACAGGGCACAAGGCCCACTCACTTATATACCCACACAGGGCCAATTTCGAATCACCAGTTAAACTAACATGTCCATCTTTAACCTTGTGGGTTGAAAACTCATGTAGACATGGGGATAACAAGCACGGTCTATGCAAAATACAGAAAATATATAACAAATTACAGGAGTTTAAGTGAATGTCGTTTTTGTTCTTAGAGGCCGCAAATAACTTTTTAAAAGTTTCAGCCATCATGGCAGCAGGACCCCATACACATTTGTCATTTTCTGTTTTACTCCACTAAAAATTCAGTATTTATTAAAATAACATTATAGTTAAATTGTCAAGACAATTATTTCACAGAATTATTTTTGTTGTCCTCGTTAGCTTACTTTTTTGGTTTGAAGTAGCACAATGAGATGAATAACTGCTTCACAACACCATATACATGGATTTGATTCCCTGCTGAGGCTGTTTCTGTGTGTAGTTAGCATGTTAGTGTGTCTGCTTGAGTTTCTGAATAAAAGTTACTAGAAGACCCGACAGTAATATCTACAGAGAAACATTTAAGTTGTTTAATTAAGTTTAATTTAGTTTCCATGTTTATAATTATTAATAGTTTTTACTTTCTGCCCATCTGCAAAGTCAGTTTGTACTTATTTTAAGACTGTTTTTATTATTATTTAATTGTATTGAAAACTTCTTATGTATAAAGCCTTGCGTCTATCGTTTGCTACTATTATTTAATGCTTTGGGAGAATTTCTTTCATTGGTGTACACATTTGGCATTTGGTGCTTACCATATGTGTTTTAAATGTATTTTATTCTGCTTAATGGATAGTGTACCAATCTACTGATCCTGCCTGTACTGTGTGCCAGTCTATCGGAGAACCCACTTATACACACATCTTCAGTCGGGGAAATAATTATTTGATCTCCTGCTAAAAGTTTGCTAACTTATAAAGAAATTAACAGTTTCTAATTTTTATGGTAGCTTCATTTTAATGTAGAGACAGAATATCAACCAAAATCCAAAGACAACACGTCACATAAAAGTTATCAATTGATTTGCATGTCATTGAACGAAAAAAGTATTGTAATGTCCAATTATAACTGAGTCAGTAGATAAAAAAGATAACTCAGTAGGTCTAAACATTAGTTTTACTAAAATAGCACACAACTTGGGCATTATCTTTAACCCTACTTTAATTTAAATAAACATTATAACACTATCTAAAAATGTATTTTTACTTACTAAAAATATAGGAAAACTAAAACGGTTTCTAAATAAGGAGGATAATGACAAATTATTTATGCCTTCATTACCCTCCCTGGCCTGGTGGGTGTCAGGGAGAAGTGTATTCCTAAATCCTGTTAGTTAGAAACAGGCACAAACTTTAACTTGCGTTCAGCTTGACTACAGGATTTAATCTAATTTTTCATAACCACAAACACACAACATTTATTCCAGAGCTAACACAATAAGCCCATTATAACGCTAGGTATGTAACACAAACTGGGGAACAACTCATGTTACAGTCTATATACCATATTTTCAAGTATTAACAATATTACAGAACACATATTTTACTCCATATAAAATAGCACTTGTAAAATTATCCAGCTGACATCTTTCTTTTTTTTCTAAAACCCTATGATTGAAAGCTTATCAATTATCAAACTGCTCATATTCAATAACCACATAAATATACCACAATACATTGACATAAACCAAGAGAAGATGTGTATCAGCCCTTTAACATGCCTGGCACGTAATGAATACAACCCTCGTGGCTTTAGCTTCGTTGTGTATAGCTAAACATCTTATTTTCATCAAATTACACCAAAATACTTAACTCCCAGCTTTGCACGTTATGCACACAGCTTCACAACACTCTTATGTCTTACTTAGGAGTATTACATCTCATTTGGAAGGAATATTAACCCACCTGATAGTTAGAAACAAACAGGCACAAACTTTAACTTGCGTTCAGCTTTACTGCAGGATTTATTCTGCCGTTCTTGCTTCGATAGTGTTTTAGGGATCCTCCCTAGCGATAGCGCCATCTAGTGACCTGTTTAGGTATTTTCCTTAACACAGTGTTTACAGCAGAGCGCCAAGCACCATGAACTTGACACTCAAAACACTAGAAAATATTAGCAAGAAATAAAGAAATATTGGGGTGTCTTATTTTAACTCTTGTAATACACCTTTATGAACTGTGATGCAATTAACTTTATACTTTTTTTTTTTTTTACAGTTTTTACTACATATTATTTATTTTATTTACATACATTTTTAACCTTTTACATCTTTGTGCAGTAAGATGACATAAGTGTCCATGGCAGTGTGCTAGTTTCAATTAAAAGTAGTGCGTTCATGCGCAAAATGGACATAAGTGCGTATGGTAGTGTGCATGAATGGCCCTTTGGTGTTGACTGGGGGGTAGGCAGAGCACACTTTCACATGCAGGCATGTGCGGTTCAGCCAATCCTCTCTCTAGCACTCTGAAGTGTGTGATTAGGCACCTGCGCCCATGGGTATTTAAAGACATGCCTGAGAATATCAAGGGAGATAAAGATAGACCCAAAGGAAACAGAAAGACAGGAGGTTAACATGAAGAAAGGTAGAGCAGCAGGATGGTGACAGAGCCGGTGATGTTGTGGAGCGGAGTCCGGACTTTCTCTGATTTTGTTTTTGATCTTCTTTTATAACTAGTAAGGATGCCGACTGGAATTTTTAACTTTTGTCTACTCAGTTGTTAATATGGCAAAGTCTCAGCTAGAGAGTTAAAGGGCTTATATTGCCAGGATATGTTTACGTTAATGAATTTGTACTTGTTATGTTTTTACAGGATGTTTACCCTAATCTGCACTTTTGTGTGTGTACCTCATGTAGTTTGTAAAAATTTTGTAATTTGTATTATAGCATGCATTTAGTAAAGAGAACTATGAAAAATAAATTGATATTTTATTGCGTTTGTTTTAATGGGAAAAGTAATTTTTACATGAAAATTAAATGATCCTTCTTGCTTAATGTAAATAACACTGTATGTTTTTGATTTCCAAAGGGTCTCATTTTCACTTGTCATGCACTGCAATCATTGCTGCTTACTTTGTTCAAACATTTGAAAAAATCACATTCAAACTAACCATCTAATTCCAGTCATTGTTAAGGTTTTTTAAACCTATGACTCCTTTAAACTTGCTATGAAACTATCCATGTTCAATTATCAAATTTGCTAAATCTGCTTAGTAGTTTTGTTGCTTGTAACGCATCCTTGTATCTTTGAGTGCAAAGTAGGTGTCAACCCTGAAAGTTTGTAATATTTAATTTGCTTATTTATTTAGAATACTGTGCAATTTCTAGCCAGGTTGTTTTCAAAAAGTGATAGAATATTGTGGTTCTTTAAACTGCCACTGGCAACCCATTTTCTCTTGATTCTGAATAACTAACTGTCTTGTACCACTGAAAACAACTGTCCCAAAGGTAATTTTTCAGCCAAATAGCTAATTCTCTGTTCTTCGTGGGCCTTAAGAAAAAGAACTTTCATTCTACAAGTCCATCATGCTCATATTGCTTCTTTTATTAAACAGGGCTTTTATGTAAATAATGTTTCATTAAAAGCAGAGATTTGTTTATCTGTATTTATTTATGGGTAAATATTATTGTCTGATATGTGTACTGGCAATGTTTTAATAAACTACAATTTATCAATTAAGACTTTTTGGAAATTTGAGTTATGTGTTAATTACTCAACTACAAAAGTTATTGCCCATTACTTTTTTTTGTATTCTTAATGAAAAAATGTGTTGTCTAAAAAGTCTTTTATTGTGCTTCTTTTTAAGAATAAGCAGATCAAGTGTTAAAAGTGAAAGTAATAAATATATAATTGAATCTGTATAAATGATCAGGAATCTACAATTAAGCATTGAAGCATGAAAAAATAGTCTCCCATAAAAAAATAAGCCTATGCTCAGCATCTAATTAGAAACAATTAATTTGAAAGTGTTTCAGTACAAGCACAAATTCAGGAATGAACCAAAGAACAGCAAGTGGTTCTGCTAAAATGAAAGGCCTTATATTTGAAATTGAATTAAACCTATTATAACATATTCTGCATTATGTATTAAGAACCCAGATGTTACAGTATCTACTAAGCCAGACCACATTAGTACGTTTCATAGCATATCGTTTGTTTTTCTGCTCTGTCATCTTTCTTCTTCTTGTTTGTGCTTCAAAACATTAGAATGATTTTAGTGCTGAATGTAATGCATTTATTTTTTGAGCCTATATTATTTCTGTTCTTGCTTTTTTTACTAGTGCACTATTTCATTGTTTTAATTTCTCAACAACAGGAACCAACACTTTATGTGGAGCTAGAAAATATACTTTACAGTTTATCTCGTGTTACTCATGACTTAAAACAAATGAGAAAAAATAAACAGAAGAATATGCTGCAACTCATATCATATATACTTCCAAAATTTTCCAGTGAGCACACACAACATCACCTCTTTTGTTTGCATGTGAACTCTGTGCTGAATTAATACTGTAGTAATGGCCTTATTATATGTTAATTTGAAGGTATTTGAAGTTTGCAGTCTATGGTTTCTCTTTGGACTAGTGTCTAGGGTTTGTTCTTGTCTTGCACTTGATGATTCCAGGATAGGCTCTGCAACCCTGAATTGTATTAAGCATGGTTTAGAATAGTATGTTATTATGCTGTTTCAATACTAGTGGTAAACAATTCTCTGTGTACTAGCTAGTTCATGAGTTTTGCAATTGACAATTAGGTAAGAGGCTTGCTGCAGTATGTGCTTCAGATTTACATGGGATAATGCGCATGCTAGGCTCCTCTTACACAAATTGTAAAATAATGAGTAAAAATGTTTTTAAAAAATAGCATTACTATGAGGTACTTTTAAAGAAATTCTCTACAAATTATATAAAGAAATTTTCCATTCATTCTGTTCAAACATGCTGAACAGTTTCCACCCTTGCATAATTGTATAACCTAAGCTGCCAATATTGATAATTTAGCAAGACTTGTAAAAGTGAGTCTCAAACAAGCAGGTCAAAAGCTAGAAAAGCTTGAAAATACCAAAGAAACCAAATTTAAAACATTGTTCAATAATAAAAATGAAATAATAAAAATCAATAGCTGAAGAAGTGATCTCCACTGCTAGCTAAAACATAGTCATTTTGTTGCATATCCAAAAATGTGGATTCTGCAAACAGCACGCCACCATCTTAAATAGTGTCAGTCTATTGACATCATGCATTGGAGCTTTTGGCCATCACATTGTGGCAGTAAGGTGGCATTGCAAACAACAGTATAGCTGTGGGAGTTCAAAAATACACAAAATGTCAGTGGACACAATCCCAAACAATAAATAAAATAATGGTTCAGAAACATCACATAAATGACAATGAAAATGAATACCACTTTAAAATCACTTAAATAATATAAAAAGTGTGCAAGAATGATTTGTGTCTTGCTATGTGTCTTTATTAAATTCGCTTTTTGTAGACTGTTGGAGAATGATTGTTACTGTTTTAATTACATTCTATATTTGCACTGATGTTTTGTTTGTATGAACTTCCACAAATAAAATTGCACGCAACTGGCATTCTTTATGGCAATATTGTAAATACAGACTGCTCAAGAAGAAAGAATATTAAATACTAAAGATTGCCTTATCCTCTACTATTCCTAATATTTTCTTTAGCTGATTGTTTAGCATCTTATGTTTACAAAGTAAAATCCTGGCATAAAGATGAGGAAAACAAGCATTTAAAGTGATTTTGCTTATTTATATATTCATATTATTACCCTTGGGGTAATGTTAACACATTTGAACAGCACTGAGCTTCATTTCTGTAGCACTTTCTTGATTATATTTGAAAAGCCTGCTCAAGAGATAAGAAGAACTGCAAACAAAATTAATGCAAAGACTTAATCAAACAAACAAATGAATAAATAACCCATTGAGAGCCTCATTTAAAGTTGGCATAAGTCACAGACTAAACCAATTTGCACTATGACTGCACTTGCAAGTTCTCCACTGAGACATAGGGTTTGTCAGCAGGGACACATAAATCTGACCATTTAAATATTCTAACAAGGTCATTCTCCTTTGCTATACTATTGGAGGTCCAGTATTTAATGAAGACAAATTTAAGTAAAACAATATCATAGTGGAAAAAAAGTTTTTTCTTTTCCCTTTCTTCAGCAAACCAAAAAAAGACCAGATTTAAATATGTAGAAAACAGGAAATGCCCAGCCATTTGAATCAGCATTAATTACACCTTTAGCCTAGCATTTATTTAAAAAATTTAAATAAGCATCACCAATTGTGCTACAGTGTGAAAATGATTTTTGGCTAGCTGGAGAGCACACCTCATAAATTTAACAAATAAGTTTTGATGTGCCAAAATCGAGAATGCCTCTAAATGTAGTGATTGACTGTCAAAAAAACTCATATCTGGAACAAAATTGCATAAATGCTCAAGTAACTGCAATCTCTGTGTTCAGTTGTGATTAACTACACTAGTTTAGTTACAAAAGAACTATAATTGTTTTTTTTTAACATTTTTCCTTAGTGAAGCAAACAATTTAATAGTGCATACAACAGCATCTCAAACAAATTTCATAAGAAATAAAACATAAATTTTCAAATACGAGATGTTATCAGGCTATATTATTTTATAGTTTCTCCACAAGAATCTGTGAAGAATTACCCGTTTTTAAAGCTGCTACCAAACTGTTGAGACTGGCAGGCCAATGGAAGCAGGGAAATTCCTCTCTGTGATTGGGAATATCAATTCAGCCCTCAGATATCAACAGACAATGGAAACAACTGGGTTGAAGACATGAATATTATCTCATCCAACCTGAATTTTTTGCAGATATTTGAAAGTTCAAATAAACAGTAATTTCATACTCTAGACTTCCTCTCTGTCTTGCTGTCCCAATTTCTTTATCCTGATGTCGGCAACACATTAACCGCCTTAGCTGGGTTGAGACTTCTAGTTAGATCAAAGCACATGAAAACCTACTTCTTCTTAACATTAAGCAAGACTCGGTGTAAGATGCAAAAATACAGGGGTGGTTGCAGTGAGTCCAGACGGCTAAATGAATTCTTTGGACCTTTTGAAAGAACTTTGATTTATTTGATCAAAACTATATCCTCATGTGTGTATTTATTGAGTGGTATAATCTGTACTTGCATTTTGCCTTGTAGTTTGTACTACTGTATTTCTGAGGTGGTAATGGTAGATTGCCCATCTATCCCTGTGAAGAGGATTACTTGTGTTCTGTTTTGTGTATTGTAGTTACTCCATTCTTGCACACCCATTCTGAACTGCCTTTCCCAAGATTTTTTTTTTCCTTTTATCCCTACAAGGTTTTCTTTGGAGCATCTTGGTGTCTATGTCTCATAAAAAGCAGCTGCTGTTCCTGAGGCTATCCAAAATAAGAAGGTTGAATGGCTTTTGATTTGTAAATTGTATATTTGTATATGATGTAATTAGTTTAAGATATCCATATCCTAAGTGATAGCATTCTACATGGCTTTTGTATTGTGTATCCCACTATTCCATATTGAAACAAGCACCCATAGATTGCCACAGTGTATTTTACATACTTGCTTAGTCTGAGCGCACATATTTCAGTATACACAAATGTGAATGATACTAAGGACTTAAGATGCAACATTCTGGATGATGTATGTGGCAAAAACAGAAAACAAAAAAAGCAGTGCTTTGTGATATAATGGAGGCCTGTGACTTAATTGCAATACCCAGTACCCAATAGTTCTTAAAGCACTGGAACTTTAAAGAGAGAACCCTCAGTCTTTGATAGAAAATGTTGACTGCTTCAGACCCCTTCAATTGCAGACATCCAGAGATCTACCAATCTGTGCTTATAACATTAAGTAAGTACCATGGGGCACTGAATGATAATTTCTGTTCATGCTATGTCTTTTATTTTGGGTACTGTTTTCTTTTCTATATTATTTTATAGAGCATTATTTATAAATAATGTGTTTGCACTGTCTTCTTTACATTACCCTTTTATTTGCTGCCCCCAGCATTTCTTCTCTTCTCTTTTATTAGTGGAAAGGCTTTAAGTGTAAATGATGTTGTTCCTGTGAAACAAGGCAAATGATACTATTAACAGTGATGCTTAATTTATTGGAGTACAGGCAGTCCCCGGGTTATGTACGAGATAGGGACTGTAGGTTTGTACTTAAGTTTAATTTGTATGTAAGTCAGAACAGGTACATAAATTTAATAAATGCTGTTGTTGACTGACTGTAACCAAGTGCTCTGCCAATGAATGATGGAGTTTCACCACCCTGACCTTTTTATTATTTCTTCACTGTGTGAGCAGCGAAATCGCCCCTCTCCAGCCTCCGTCCAGCCACCTCTTGCAGCATTACCAGCTGCCCACTGAGAACAAATGGGGCAGCCGTGTGTGGTCGGCGGGCAGTGAAACCGCTTGCCGGCGGGAGCCGCCCAAGGGACACTACACTGTGTGGGCAGTGAAATCACCCCACTCTAGCCACTGCTTGCAGCATCCCCAGGCTGAAGATGACGGAGTGGCAGTTACTGAGGTGCATGTGTTGCAGCTGCGGCCCATTCGTAAGTCAAAGGTCAGATGTCCGTAACCTGGGGACAACCTGTATCCCAGAGGACACGATAAGACAAGCTCTGTTTGTTGTAACCCCAAAAATCTTTACTTCCTCCAGGTACAGTATCAATGTCTTCACAAAATCTCACTTTGTACCACAGGAGAGCTTCTTTCTTTGGCTGAACACTGAATGTCTTTTGTATACGTTCATCTTGTGGTTAGTTTAAATTGTTATTTTAACTATAATTTCACCAAGCTGAAAGAACTTGTTTGATTTCTGTCTGTATGTTGATTCAAAGACTTGAGGTTTATAATATGCAGCTGACTCAAGAATGGTATGATTTGGTTTATTATTTTACATATAATATTATGATAAAGCACAGACCCCTGCGACCCTGTGTTAGGATATAGCTGGTTGGATAATGGATGGACGGATGTATTAAGAAAAACCTGTTCTACTTGGAGAAAGGTAAGATCTTGTTAATTAATAATAGGCCTTGAGAAATCCTACTCTATTATGTACAGTATGGCATTTCTACTCAGACAATACAAGATTACAACCAGGATAAACTAAGAACTAAGATGCACAACATTCAAGTTATGAAGATGCAAGGGCGATAACAAGTTTGGCTGAGCCCAAGGGGTACAGTGAAAAGCTGAGTTGGTAGAAGTTTCAAGGACCTAAGTCATGCCTAAACAAAATGAGGCCTGAATATGGCAGAGGAGTTGGTCCTACACTATAATGTCCCAGTTCAAATTTCAGTGCTGGGGTGAGTTGCACTGGTAACATCACCACAAGACAGGCCCATGAAATCAACAAGCTAATTAAAAGGGCAGGGTCATTTATGTGACACTATCTATTAGTCTACTTACTCATTCAGTCACGCACTCACTTCTTCAGTAGTGAATGAGTGTAGAGGCTCAATGGTGCAGTCAAAGTCAGTAACCAGTAACTTGGTTATAGAGATGTTGAATTGGTTTTGGTGTCATCCATTATGGGAGACGGACGTCTGAAGCAGAGGTCCATTAGCACTCATTTCTTATTATTTTGAGGTATCCTGTATTTACCCGACCCGAGGGGTTTCCACTACAATATATAAATCTGAGTAACAAGAAAGGGGGTCAGATAGAACCGGAAAGGAAACTTAAAGTTACATTCAAGCCAGACATCAAGCCCAAGTGTGAGGTACGGCCTTTCAGAGACTGACCTGGAATGGGCAGGCGAATGCACAGACTTCCCAGGACCCCGCTCCACTGCATCTTCTCCAGTCGAGAGTGAAAATGGGAGCGAAGTTGCATCTGATGCAGGCCATGAGAGCTCGCCAATTCCAGAAGATCACTTGAAAACAGAAATGGACTTGCCATCTGTGCTTTCATCCACTCCTCGCAAGCCTGAAGCATCGGCTGTAACCGGGGTTGCCACTCCACCTGCGAAGCATGAAAGCCAAAACGATTTTTCCAAACTGAAGGAAATGATCACAACATTGGCCACTGCCACGGCCATAAGTGAGCTTAAGAAAGACATTCAGAAAAATATAAAGAAAGATAATAAAGACCTGGAAATGCGTCTATACAATAATTTTGATGCGACCTTTAAAGGAATGCTAGGGAAAATTGAGTAACACATTCAAGAAAATACGTCTAAACTGAGGATTCATGCCGATCAGCTGGATGACGTTAAGCAGACATTAGCGGCCTGAATTGAAACAGTGGAGTAATTGGCATCTAACGCCGATGGAAAAGCTACAGCTTGGAAACTTGGAGAGAGACTTGCAGCTCTGGAAGATGGATGCAGAAGGAATAATATTAGAATCGAAGGTCTACCTGAGAATCGTGAATGTCCAAACACAGTGAAATTCGCAGTTGAATTATTCTGTAAAATAATTGGAGAGGACTTTAAATCAGATACAGAGATAGCAGCAGCTTATCGCATACACGGATCAAATACCTTTAAACCTAGGTCTTTTATTGTCCGCTTTGAGAGATTACAATGTAAGTTAGATGTGATGGCACTCCTCAGACACAAGCAAGAGATTATATTTGAAAATAACCACATTCGTATTTTCCCTGATTTCTCTCCCGCAATGGCTGTTAAACGTGCAGCTTTCTACAACATTAAACATCAAGCCGATATCAAATACAGCTTCTTGGATCCTGCCAAACTGAAAGTGGATGTTCAAAGCCAATACTATGTCTTCTCCAGCAAGGAGGAAGTAGAAAAGGAATTGAGAAAGTTGTAAAGGCTTGAATCACGAATGAAAGAGAAAGAAAGTATTCTCTCACCTAACAGGTTTAAAAGCTAAAATAGTAGTTTTACAGGAGACTTACTAAGCAAGGATCACTTACGGCTGCAAAAAGACTGGACTGGCCAAATGTTCCATTCTAGCTTTACAAAGAAAACTAGAGGTGTGGGAATTGTCATGTATAGAACAGGCTCATTTGTAGCATCAGATGTAGTATCTGATCCTGAAGGGAGATATCTAATGGTCATGGGCAACTTATTTAACTGTAAAATGATTTTGATAAATGTCTATGCACCTAATGTCGATGATAAGGAATTCATGCAAAATGTATTTGCATCCATTCCCAATGTGAACACTCATGAAATTATAATGGCTGGGGACTTTAGTTGTGTTCTAAATCAACTCTTAGATAAGACTTCTGTCACAGAGCGGATGACATCTAATACAGCAAAGACAATTGCACAGTTTGTAACTGACAACAACTTATCAGACTTCTTGAGGTTTCTTAACCCAAACTCAAGAACATATTTGTTCTACTCACCAGTACATCATTGCTACTTAAAAATTGATTATTTGTTTATAGATAATAATTTCCTGCCTACGATTAAATCTTGCAAGTACGACACTATTGTTATTTCCGACCATGCACCTCTGATCTTCGAGCTAAAGTCACTATGCCCCACACACTCACCTTGCAGATGGCGTCTCAACCTGCTTCTATTAGCAGACAAGAATTGTACTAAATTTATATCCAAACAAATCAGTTTCTTTCTAGAGACAAATACATCCTCAGAATGTTTTTAAGAGGACAGATTATTTTATATCTTTCCCACAGAAATAAATTAGGAACCAAGAAAGTAGCAGAGCTAAAAAGCGAAATTACTAGAAAAGATGAAGAACATGCCAGGCTTCCAAGCGAGGCTGTACATAAGTAAAGGCAGGATCTGCATTCAGAACTCAACCTCTTGACAACAAAAGAAACTGAACAAATAATTTATAAATCCAGACATCATTACTATGAACAGAGAGAAAGCTAATAAGCTTTTAACTCAACAAATCCACAAGCAAGAAGTTCGCAACACAATCCCAGTAATCACCAACACGAACGAAAAATCATCGACCATAAAAATATAATGCACGCATCTAGAGACTACTATAAATCCTTATATTCTATTGAGTTTAAAGAAGACAGCGCACAATTTAATACATTTCTGGATACATTACACATACCACAAATAGATACTTTCAGTGCGGAGGAACTGGATAAACCTCTGGCACTATCAGAATTACTAGATGCTATAAAGTCACTTCAAGGCGGAAAAGCAGCAGACCCTGGTGGCTACCCTGCAGAATTTTATAAGAAATTCTCCACTCAGCTAGCTCCCCTCCTATTAGCAACATTTATAGAAGCTAGAGACAATCAAACTCTTCCTCAAACTTTTCGCCAAGCATTAATCACCGTCTTTCCTAAACAAAATAAGGACTTATTACTTATTACAATGTGCATCATACAGATCAATTTCACTTTTGAATAATGATGTTAAGATACTCTCAAAAATCACAGCTAGAAGGATGGAGAAAGTGCTCCCTTCAGTAATATCACAAGATCAAACTGGATTTATTAAGGTTTGACACTTATCTTCCAATCTTCAACACCTGTTGAATGTAATATACTCACCAACAAATTCAAACACCCCAGAAATATTATCATTGGATGCAGAAAAAGCATTTGACATGATTGAATGGAAATACCTTTTCACTACATTAGCGAAATGTGTGTTTGGCCCGAACATTGTGCATGGATCAAGCTACTGTATACCAATTCAGAAGCTTCAGTTTGTATTAACAACATTTGTTCAGACTACTTTAAACTAGAACGTGGTACCAGACAAGAATGCCCCTTGTCACCACTATTTGCAATCGCCATTGAACCACTGGCGGTTCACTGTTGAAATGCTTATCAGATAAAGGGGATTATCAGAGAAAGACTGGAACAGAACATTTCTCTATATGCAGATGATATGGCACTGTATATATCAGACCCACAAAATTCTGAGCCTGCAGTCTTAACAGCTCTTACAGAAAAGATCTCTGGTCTCAGAATTAATTTGAATAAAAGTGTACTATTTCCAGTGAATTCTCAAGCATATAATATTAGATTGAATAATATCACAAGTAAACATAAAGCTCTTTATCAAAAAAATTTCGCCGTCTGTATTGAAACAATTAAGCCATACTTGCTTAGATGGTCAACCTTTCATCTCACTCTAGCTGGAAGAATTAACATTGTTAAGATGAATATTCTTCCAAAGCTTCTTTTTTATTTCAAAACATCCCAATATACATTAATAAATAATTTTTTAAGCAATTAGATTCAACAATAACCTAATTTATTTGGAACTCAAAACATCCATGTATCCAAAGAGCAACCCTACAAAGACCTAAGGCAGAAGGTGGCATGGTTCTACCCAACTTTAAGTTTTATTACTGGGCAGCAAACATACAAGCTATAAAAACCTGGACACAAACAGATAAACATACACATGCTTGGTCCGCAATAGAAGTTAAAATCCTGCAGTATTTCTTTATATTCCCTTCTCTATGTCCCAATAAGTGTAAGTTATCAGCAATATACTAATAACCCAATTGTGCTTCACTCACTCGGAATATGGAACCAATGTAGAAAGCATTTTAAGATGGAGAAGCTTTTATCTATGGCACCTCTGCAAGAGAACCACCTCTTTCAACCCGCAAACATATGCAGTTTTTAATATCTGGAAAAGATTTGGGATTAAATTGCTTCGAGATCTTTATATAGACAACATCTTTGCATCCTATGAACAATTACATTCCAAATTTAACTTTACACATTTCTTTCACTATCTTCAAATTAGGAACTTTGCTAAACAGAACCTGCCCAATTTTCCTCATCTTGCACCCTCCTCCATCCCGCAAAAAATATTGCTCAATTTCGAGGACTTAGACACCATCTCTGCAATATATAAAATTATCTTACAGTCCCTCCCTTTCAAAGATCCAAGAGGACAATGGGAAAAAGATCTCTTAATCAATATATCAGAAAAAGAGTGGAAAGTAGCAATGCAGAGAATTGAGCTCCATATTCACAAAGCATACAATTATTCAACTCAAAATGATATATTGAGCACATCTGTCTCGCTTAAAACTCTCCAAAATGTTTTCAGAGCAAGATCCAACCTGCAAACGCTGCAATCAAGTCCCAGCCTCACTGTTTGAGCCTGCACCAAATTAACATCATTTTTGGACCAAAATTTTTAAGTGCCTTTCAGACAGCCTTGGTGTCACAATCCCTCCTAACCCATTAACAGCTGTGTTTGGGGTTCTTCCAGATGGGTTTATAGTGGAGAAGGACAAACAAATTGATTGCATTCACTACACTTTTGGCACGCAGACTTATTTTGCTAAAGTGGAAGAATCCTAATTCTTCTCTTTTAAGTCAGTGGGAAACCGATGTTTTATAATATTTGAAATTGGAAAAAATCTAATTCTCAGTTAGAGGATCTGTACAGAACTTTTTCAAAACCTGGCAGGATCTAATCAATAATATTTTAAAATAAGCTCTTAAAGCACCGAGGAAGCAATACTCTCCACATTTCTTTTTCTTCTCCATTCATCTCTATTGTCCTATTAAACTAATCAATTTAGGTATATTTACAAGCTTTAAGTTTTACTCTGTTGGCCATGCTCTCCTTCTCAGGGGTGGGGGTCGATTTGTTTTCAACCCTATTTTTTGTAAAAATTTACCTATTTGTATGGAATCTATACTAATAAAAGGCAAAGCCCTCACTGACTGACTGACTCACTGACTCATCACTAATTCTTCAACTTCCCATGTAGGTAGAAGGCTGAAATTTGGCAGGCTCATTCCTTACAGCTTACTTACAAAAGTTGGGCAGGTTTAATTTTGAAATTCTACGCGTAATGGTCATAACTGGAACCTATTTTTTTGTCCATATACTATAAAAGACTTCTGTTCGATGCGCGTGGGAGGCGTAAGTGCCTGCCCATATAAGGCCATCCGTCAGCGGCAATCCAATAGAAACACCGCTAAATATTCACGGGTGAAGGACTGTGCTTATGCAGAGGAAGATAAGATGGTCAGGGTGGTGTTTGGCACAAACTCAGCGAAACTGCAAGAGAAACTTTTAAGTGCCGGGTCTTAGCTAACATTAAATACAGCCGAGATGGCACCAGCACAGCTGGGAAACTTCGATGCATGTACACCGAGCGGCTCACGTGAACTGACGCAGTGCACAGACAGAAAGCAACAGTTCCAAAGAGTGCTGAACAAAAACCGAATTACACAATTGAGAAGGCAGCAAAAAATCTGAAGCGTCTGATACATACAAGCATATTCATAAGTGCAGCTACTGCGGAAACAAAGCACACGGTGGAAAAAGTCAATGTCCCGCTAAAGGAAGACAGTGTAAAAAAAAAACGTGCATGGAGTGTGTCATGTCTCAGATAAAGAGGAAGACGAGCTGTTTATTGATGCAGTAAGAAACGAATCGATGAATGATACGTTATTTTTAAAATGTTCCCTTTTCTTTTTCATAACTTCTTTAACACACTTCTTCTCCACTGCGAAACGCGTATATATATATATATATATATATATATATATATATACTAATAAAAGGCAAAGCCCTCACTCACTCACTCACTCACTCACTCACTCACTCACTCACTCACTGACTCATCACTAATTCTCCAACTTCCCGTGTAGGTAGAAGGCTGAAATTTGGCAGGCTTATTCCTTACAGCTTACATACAAAAGTTGGGCAGGTTTCATTTCGAAATTCTACGCGTAAGGGTCATAACTGGAACCTATTTTTCTACATATAATGTAATGGAGTTGAGTTAGAGATGGCCGTGGGGGGCGAAGTTTCGTGCGACATCATCACGCCTCCTACGTAAGTACGTAGAGAATAAGAAAGAACTCCAAACAGCGATGAGCACAAAACGCCATTTCACAATTGAGAAGGCAGAAAAACATTATGAAGCAAATGATGCATACAAGCATATTCATAAGTACAGCTACTGCGGAAACAAAGCACGGCGTGAACCGTAAGTTTATATTAAATTAAGTTCATAGACAGGCTGCCACTAGCGTTTGTAATTTAGTGCCTGCCCATATAAGGCCGTCCATCAGCGGCAATCCAATACAAAAACTGCCGGTAAATATTCACGTGTGAAGGACTGTGCTTATGCAGAGGAAGATGAGATGGTCAGGGTGGTGTTTGGCACAGACTCATTGAAACTGCGAGAGAAACTTTTAAGTGCCGGGTCTTAGCTGACATTACACAAGATGGCACCAGCACAGCTGGGAACCTTCGATGCAAGAACACCAAGCGGCTCACGTGAACTGACGCAGTGCTCAGACAAAAAGCAACAGTTCCAAAGAGTGCTGAACAAAAACCGAATTACACAATTGAGAAGGCAGCAGAAAAATATGACATGTCTGATACATACAATCATATTCATAAGTGCGCTACTGCGGAAACAAAGCACACGGTGGAAAAAGTGAATGTCCCGCTAAAGGAAGACATAACTTCTACTTCTCCACTACGATACGGGGGTATATATATATAAATGTATATATATACCCCGATCTACAGTACATACTCTCGCATAGACAAGCCACACGCTGTGGCGCAATTGTAGAGTCTTAGTCTCTAATGCGAAATTAGAGGTTCGATTCGAGGGGATGCACTGAGTATGTATGCGCGCTACCCGATTCATTTTACCTTCGCATCGCCTTGGTTTTGGACGTATGAAAAAATATTCAGTTAACTCAGAATCATGTTACGTTATTTTTAAAATGTTTCCCTTTATTAGCGCAAGCACAGCTGAGAAGCTTCCATGCATGTACTCCATAACGCGTTAAAAAAATAACGCATTTAATCACACTTTCAATTTCAAGCAAACGGGAACTTTTGTCAATGCATGATTTCCTGGTACATCCATTACACTGATGCACACATCACAGAGTCGGAATAAAGCGCGTTCCTACGACTGATCATTTCGACTACCCGACAGAAGCCTTGATAAAAGCATGGTTTTGTGAACACTGAAAAGCAAGCAAAATTAGATGCATTACAAAAAGCGGACTTTGTGGCTCTTACTGGGGATCATTGGACTTCCGTGACCGTTAGTAATTCTAATTACATCTAATTACAAAATGTTCAATGATCACACTGTTTTAGCCTAATGTACAAAATAATATGGCTAAGGTTACTCAGAGTTTAAAGATGAAGCTGCTTAAATTACCTTTTATGTTTCTGACTTATTTTTTTAAGAAGAAAAACTGCACTTTATGTTGAAATTTTGGTTATTATTATTTAAACACAATACCATTCTGAAAATGTACTTAAAGTACTTAAATAACCACTTTATTTTTAAGTCTGCCCAATTTTAGCCAGGGATGATATTTTTGTTTCTGTTTTGAATTGAAATGCAGTTTAAAAGCATTTTTTTTCAGAAATTAAAAGAGCTTGAGTTTACAATATTCATGTCCATGTCTATTATTTGATTCTGTCGCCCACTAAAACCCTTTTAAATTAAAAAAAACATTTGCGATTTGGGGCAAATTTTCATGTGTGATTACATACGATTAATCAAGATTAATCATTACACAGCCTCTAATTAATTACATTAATTTTTTTAATCGAGTCCCACCCCTAATATATATATGTAGATATATATGTAGATTTGTGTATATATGTGTATATACAGTATATATGTAGATATGTATATATATGTGTGCGTGTGTGTGTGTGTATATATACGTATATATATGTATACAGGTATATATATGTATGTGTGTATATATATGTATATATGTCTATATTTGTATATGTGTATATATATATGTATATAAGTATATATGTATGTATATGTATATATATATGATGTGTATATATATATGTTTATATGTGTGTGTGTGTGTGTGTATATATATATGCATATATATATGCCAGCAACACTCATGACAATGACAACACAATTACATTGTCAATCATGTTACGTTATTATTAAAATGTTTCCTTTTCTTTTTCATTACTTCTTTAACACACTACTTCTCCACTGGGAAGCGTGGGTATTTTGCTAGTGATTAAAATAAAATTAATAAACTTAAAAAAAAAGATGTTGATTTGTAGAAAAATCTGCAAACACCATGAAACAAATTTCTCCACCTTATTCCTATACTGTAGCTGATCCGTCTTGTCAATACACCATTAGAGGATTTCTGCAGGTGATGTAACATGGTTTATAAGTAAACATAAGTTTATAGTATGAAGTATACAGAGTGAAGAGAAAAGGGGACAGGACTGTGTAGCAGTGCTACCACTGGAAGTACATCATTTCCCAGAAGTCCTGAAGGGTATTGCCCTGATTGGATGTCTGAAACAGGTTCAGGGGCTGCTGGTAACAAGAAGGGCCAGTGGGAAACTTGAAAAGAGGGTCGGAGAAGCAGTAAAAAAGGAGGTCTGTATTCCTGTGTATCCCGAGTGTAAAGTCCAACAAAACCACTTTGAATTTTTTTATACCATGAGTCGTTTCTCAAAAGGATGAATGGACTATCTTCTGCCTACTAGTCGTGTGAAAAGTGGTGGGTGAATTAGTCGTTCGGCGTCTTTGGAGTGCTGACACAAATCTCACCCCTCACCACTCAGGAGTACTAGTAGGACTGTTTAATTAATTTCTTACAGAAGCTGTTCCCGGGATCGTCATCGTTACTCCACACCCATTTCATCCGTTTCTGCCACATTGAACTTGTGATAAGGACATTGTTGTGAGCTGTTTATTGTTGGGGTTGATTGTTGTGCAATATTTGTGAAGGGGAAGGGGAGGGTTATCTGATTTTTGTTGTTAATTGATTTTTCACTTAATATATTTCACATTTTTTTTTATTCATGTCTCTGTCTGTGAGTGTGTGCGGGTCAGGCCAAGGTTGGGTGCGTTCCTGGAATCCCCACTGAAAAAATAAATGAATGACCGTCCTATCAATTTTGTGAATGTGAGCAGTACGGGACCGCTACAACTGTTCCTTGTGGGGCTAGTGTTGCTCACATCCACATCAGAGACAGTCCTTGAGTCTCACAAACTGCAGTTTACTCATCAGATACAGTAGTTATCATTCAGAACACCATAGGCTCATCCCCTTTGATTGCTTTTAGCTTAACCCTTAACAAGAAATGCTGAATGGTATTGAAGACACTGGAGAAGTCAAAAAATGTAATCCTCAAAGTTCTGTCAGTCTTATTTAGAAGAGAATAAGTCATGTACAGCCAGTAGATATCTTCTATTCCAATCTTTGTCCAAAAGGCAAACTGCAGTGGGTCCAAATGTCTTTCATGAGAGGACTTGTAGTCCAGGAAAAGCCTCTCAAAAGTGTTTATAATGTGGGAAAAAAGGGCCACTGATCTGTAGTCATTAGGTGAATAGACATTTGCCCTCACTGGAACTTGAAAAATGCAAGATGTATAGAAATAATAAAATTATTATAGAAATTATTAGGGAGCTTCAAAAAAGCTGAAAAAACAACTTTCAGTTTTAAGAGAAGTAAAAAATGATAAATAGCAGTTTGTATTCCACGTTTCAAGTAAAAAGTGAATGAAAAATTCTCTGATTTTGTAAAATATTTATAAAATTTTAAAATGTTGTTATATCCACCATATAAGACAGTTTACACGCCTGTTTTAGTGAAGTTGAGAAAAGCAGAATCTTGTGATTAAATTAAGATTAAAACAAAAGATTTTGCAGGAATATTTTTTAAATGGGTGACTTAGAAAAAGAATTAATGGGTGATCCTTTAATTGAAGTTTCACCTCTTCTTCACAGGCTTTGGCAAATATAACACTAAGTGATCCATTAGTTAGTTTTTTTTAAGCAACTGTTAACTTAGTGTAGATTTATGCATCACTTTAATCTGTAATAGGCTTTCCAGAGATATTTCCCACTTTGGGCTCTATGCTGCCAGTGGACAGAAAAATGTAAAGTCTAATAGAAATCAGAGCCTCTAGTAATCTGTATATGTTGTAATGGATGGCACACAAGGGCTGGCATCCTGGCCAAGGCTGAGCAGGTGAATATTTTCTCCCTCAATACGCTAGGTGGCAGCATCCCCGGGCTTTGGTATCCATTCGATTAACCACAGAGCCTGCCGGAAACTGGAGTTCAGGATGACACCCCTTATCCATTTATTAATAACAACATTCACAATAAGATTGTACATTTATCATACTTAGCTTTCACAGGAAGCAATTTGCCATCTGTATCTAGACATCTAGTCATAAAAAGAAGATGTTGTGACTTGGTTAGGGGTTGTGTGGCTGGGAAAAGTGTGACAAATTCATCAGCTGTGCTGTCTACTTGTGAGCCGGCCATGCAATTATGTAGTGCCTTTTCCACATTTGGTTTCTCACTCCCCACCCAAGTGCTGCTAGACTCTATCCCAGATAAAGTGTGTTTGATGATGGATAGATAAATAGAGTTGCAGTTGAGATCTGAAGATTCTTGGATTCTGCCATTCACCGCAGTTAACAGTAACTGGTGTGTGTGCGTTGGGGATTGTGGGATACTATGTCAAATGCTGTTCTTTGTTAAATTAGAATTTTTTTAATATTATTCATTTTATGCATTCAAGTCATGGTAACACATCCTTTCTCAAACAATAGTTAAACTTTGGAAAATAGAGCAATTCTTTCGTGTATTTTCTATTGATATATCTGTTTTTAATCACACAGCAATCTTCTGATTGATGTCTTCAAAATGCACTTGGATTTCTAATAGCCGTTCATCTTCACTAGCATATGAATACTCACATGCATGACCTTAACAAGCTGTAATTTTCTTTTTACTACAAGATTGTGACATTTAATTTCTTCATGTAACAATTTTAAATAGATTTCTTGCCCATAAGTCCAAAAAAGTGTCTTTGATCTAAAGGATTCTGACCACAGTTTTCCAATGCATAATTCATTACTTGTTATCAGAATATTAATACATTTCATATTGTAGATTTCTTTGATGACAACAAATGTTTAAAATAGGTGAAATATTTTGATATAATGTATAGAACTTGGTATCGCACCAATCACAGAGAAAATGCGCGAGGCACGGCTACGGTGGTATGGACACGTCGTGCGCGCAGCTGACAACTCGGTAGCAAAAACAGCTATGAGGCTTGTCCCTGGTGGTCAGCGCCCACGTGGCAGGCCGAAGAAGAAGTGGATGGACAGAATAAAGGAAGACATGAAGATCGTCAATGTCGCCCCAGAAGATGCTCTTAAAGGTGCCAAAAGGAGACGGATTTGCAGAAAAGTGTACCCTGCCAAGTGGGATAAACGCTAGGATGAAGAAGAAGTATAGAACAGCACAAAAATAACAGACATACGCTTAAAAAATTGTTTTGATTATTTAAGCTTTTTTGGCACAGAATTCAAAAATTCAGATCATTTTTTTTCAATCGCTTGACATTTTTTCACAAAGCACGGTCAACTAAATTTTTTTATTATGTACACACTATAATTATCAGTATTTAATTTAAGTGATAATTTGTTTGAATGTAATATTTTCTAATAGTAAAATGTATTTAAAGCAAAACAGTTATCCTTTTTGATAATCGGGTCAGAATGTAGGTGGAACTGAACACATTGATGAGTAGTAGCAGCGTGTGAAGCCATAAGACACATCTCTGGACCTGTGATTGGACAGCAGAACCAAGAATTTACAATACATTGGGCTCAGGAGAAATGGCCAGCTTGGTGCCAAAAACATCATCAGACCTAGTTTGGTGGATCCTGATAAACTGACACAACCACCACTTCATATTAAGCTTACTGTAATGAAGTAGTCTGACACAGCCCTATCAATGATATAGTATATTTTATGTATTTGTGCTGAATGTTTCCATATTTGTCTGAGGCTAAATTGAAAGAGTGCATTTTTGCCAGATCTGACATTAGAAAATGGACTTCTGATACAGCCTGCACCGAGACGTTTGAATATTATTCAAAGAAGTAATCTGAAAGTCTTTAGAAAACAAAGATCCAAAGTATAAAGAAATTATGAAAAAATGTATTAGTTATTTTGAAGGAATTACATTACTGTGTAAGTCTCAAAGTTCACTTTTTGAATTTGCATTTGGAATTTTTCTGTGAAAGTGCTAGAGCAGCAAGTGATATTTCAGGAGAAAATATCAGGGACTTTGAGATGTCAGTTTGATGATGGACTACTGCTGGATGATTCATAGGGACACACCAGAAAAAGTGCAAATGACAGACCACCAAACAAAGTTTTTGATCAGAAAAAGAGGCAAAAACTAGAAAGTTATTTGTAAGTCAATGAGTAAGTATTTCTTTTGTTTAACTATATGTTTAAAAATATTAGATTGACTAAATATGTTCATGGTAGATGGATTTAGAACAGTATTTTATAGAAAAATATGTACTTAAATATGACGTAATGAAAATATTCTAATTATGCAGTATAAACTAAACCTGGCACCAAGTTTGTCTCTAGTATTCTGTCTGTTTTTGTTTAATTGTCCCATTGTTTTGTGTATAACAGCAATCAGATATGCTCAGGAAGAATTGTTGAATTTGACAGTTTGCTTTGTGTGAATTGATACTGGATTTTTCACAATTACAGTGAGGTCCATAAATATTTGGACAGAGACAACTTTTTTCTAATTTTGGTTCTGTACATTACCACAATGAATTTTAAATGAAACAACTCAGTTGCAGTTGAAGTGCAGACTTTCACCTTTAATTCTGTGGGTTGAACAAAAAGAATACACAAAAATGTGAGGCAACTAAAGCATTTTTTAACACAATCCCTTTATTTCAGGGGCTCAAAAGTAATTGGACAATTGACTCAAAGGCTATTTTATGGACAGGTGTGGGCAAGTCCGTCGTTATGTCATTATCAGTTAAGCAGATAAAAGGCCTGGGGCCTCATGCATAACGCCGTGCGTAGAATTCGCACTATACACATGACGTAAGCACAAAAGCCGACAGAAAAATCCAGATGCAGGAATCTGCGTGTACTCCAACTTCCGTGTTCTTCCGCTACATAAATCTCGGTCAGCGTGAAAAGTAACTCTCGTGCATGTGCGTGCTGTCCCACCCCAATTCCTCCCAGAATTACGCCTCTTTGAATATGCAAATCAATATAAATAGCCCTTAAGCGCAGCCTTCTGTGAAAAGACAATGGGGAAAGCAAGGGGGAAAATAAAAGAATTTCAGTGAATACCAAGTGGAGACAAAGGAAAAACATACTATTTGTTGATTTAAATCGTGGTATAATAAACAAAAGGAAGTTGATCGAGTGACATAGCGTGTTGAAGAAACTTGAAAGCTCAAGTTCACAAAGTCGCACAGTGCTGGAAATAAAAAAGAAGTTGTCAAATATTAAAGTCGCCGTGAAAAGGCAAGTCGTAGCCCACCATCTGAGTGTCATATGAAAGCTTATTAGGGTACAGAGAGAAAAAAAAGGCACACAGTGGGGAAAAACTTCAACCTTGAAATTTCCACTTTAATCATGTAGTTTATATTGTCATTAAAGTAGAACATCATAAACTTCATCTTAAAATCGTTTAATTTACTAGTTTCTCAAATCACATCGTAATTAAAGTAGCATGTTAAATGCTTTGTTTTGTATGTGATCTTTGTATGTGATCTTCTATGTGCTCTATGTGTGTGAATCACTACTTGCTTCTTAAACCGGCTCTCTTCCTCCGACTGGACACAGAATCCATTACATTCGTGATATTACAGCTCTCTGAATAACTAAAGTACTGAGATGTATACGTGATATCATTTTCATGATGATAGGAGTTAAAGCACGTTACTAAACATGGGTTTCACGGAGCAGTGATTGTGTGCGACCTTCGATGAAATTATTTATTGCAGCAGTACTCATGGTCGGCTCTAGGCAGAGAAAGAATCGGTGGCCCCTTTGCCCGCCAATGTCATTATATGCATATTTGGAGTGTATAAATCAGTGACATTTACAGACCCCTCACTGGGCATTGCCTCCAAAGAGGAGAAGTAGCACTATACGGGGAGAATTCTTATATTGTAATCCTGGATATAAATTAATGTTCACATTAATGTTTCACATCTGATTCATTACAGTATCCACAAAGTAATTTTTTTTAAAAAAGTAGCGATGATTACTCGTTATGTTAGATTATTAGACTTGACACTGCACTTCCTCTGCTGTGCATACACTTTATTTTCATAATATATAACACTTTATCAAGACTCAAGTTCACATCATAGTTCATTTCTCCATCCATCCATCCATCCATCCATCCATTTTCCAACCCGCTGAATCCGAACACAGGGTCACGGGGGGTCTGCTGGAGCCAATTTCAGCCAACACAGGGCACAAGGCAGGAACCAATCCCAGGCAGGGTGCCAACCCACCGCAGGACACACACACACACGCACCAATCACATATAGTGCCTATTGTGAATCAGATACTTAGAAAGCCACTAGAATGGATCATCTGGTTTAACAATCACCATTTTTCTGGTGCATTAAACTTTGAGCAAGGGAAAGTAAATTGTTATGATCTGGAACCCTAAAGTACTACAATTTTATATATATACTGTATGGAATACTAATTTCCTTTTTCTTCCTAAGTACTGAAATCTTTTGGTATTTATAGTAAAACCTTACTTTTGGATCCCAATGTATGACAGATTGCACTGACTTAATCTTTGTTAGAGATATCCTTTTTACTTTCTTGTATTCGAAGTATAGGGAAAGTATTGTAATCATCCAAAAATTCAACCTCAAGATTTTGATGAATCGTTTTAGACCTCTCTGAGTTAGACCATTTCTGGAATTATGTCTGTGTGTCTGTCTGTGTGTGAGTATGCTTTAACTTAGGTCACCCATATTTAGCATACAAGTATTAGGTACAAAATGTAGATTTCTATCTACCAAAAGTGGTACTTTTTTATTCATGCATCTGCAGAGTCCAATTTATTTAACTTTACTTTTATAATAATTGTTCAATATATTATTATTTTGATTTGATTTGTTGATGATGGCTCTTTAATGTACATAATATAAAAATATAATAATTGTCTTGCGGTTTACTCATAAAATATCCATCACCATATCTGAGTACAGTATACAAGAAAGTCTAGGGGAGACCACTCCTGATTTTTTTATCAACAAAATCAAAAGATTAAATAGTTGTTATTCATATAGATTTACTGTATGAGCTTGGACTTCAAACTGAGCTTGAAAAATTTTGTTCAACAACTGCTGTTGATGTAGGTAATGTGCATTGATTATGGACAAAATTAAAATTAAGCTCCTTGAACATACTTAGCATTGCTTGGGAACTATTATTTGAGCATATGTATGCAGATTGAAATAATCTTAGCTCTGTCAGTAGGCCTCATCTGACACTGTCAAAATCAGTCCCTCTCTTTTCCTCTCAGAGCAACCATACACACATGTAGACATGGATACATACTGTCACGGATGCCTGAGGTTTTAGAGTGCTTTCCTTGGTTTCAGTGCACCTGAACTGATAGGCAAAAAATGTTGTGTGCTGTGAAAATTAAGTTGTAAAAATCTGCAATTTTTGAAAGTGGGTAGCAGCTGATAATCGTTATAAGCTAACTAGAAAAACTGGCATTACAAGCAAAGGGCATGTGTGCATCTATTGCAAAGACATTACAGGTACCATCCATGTTATAAAGTAACTAGCTGTGGTGTCCGGTTTTACCTGGGATATTTTGCTAGACAATTTGACTTTGTTTTAGTGTCATCTGTTAACCAGACGTATCATAACTACTATTTAATTAAGTAAGTGCTTTTCTGTTTATGTATATTTTCTAACCATTGGCCAATATTATTGGCTGGCAGTCTGATATACTGCCTAAGACTTTGGACGCAGGACTCACTTCACCTGCCTGTGGTTCAGTTAGAAAAGCAATTGAATATCAAGTATTGTAAGTCACTTTGGATAAGGGCATCAGTCAAATAATAAGTAATAACCATATTGTTAGGTCACTGGAAACAGTTTTTTATACGTTTTACATTTATATTTATATAGCACTTTTCTATCTACTCAAAGTGGTTTACATAATCAGTGAAGGTCCCCTTCAACCACTACCAATGTACTGCATTCACCTGGATAATGTAATGCCAGTATCCTCACCACACATTAGTTCCTAGATGGTAAAGAGGTGAGAGAAAGAGAGACAGGGGATGATTAGGGGGCTAGAATGGGCAATTTTGCATGGACATTGGGGAACACTCTTTTTGAAAGATGCCCAGGGATCTTTAATGACTGCAGAGAATCAGAGATTTGGTTTTACATGTCATCTGGGCAGTGGAGTAGCTTGTGGGAGATTCAGTAAGTTTAAACCCTGACATTATCACTCCTGGCTTGTCTTGTGCTGTGTTCATGTGCTCTCAGACTATTTGGAGCTCTGAGTTGTGTCTTTTCTCCTTTCCACTTCTGTTCATTCAAGTGGGTTTTCAGTCGGACTATTTGGGGAAATGTGACGATACTGTTGATTTGTTATTTGGTCTTGCCAAAAGAAATAAGCAATTAAAGATAAACAGCTTTTTTCATGGAAATTAAGAGCAAAGCAAACATGTTAAATGTGCATCACTTCACTCCCAAAGCAGTTCAAACAAAAATATCACTTCTGGATGACCAGGTTATATTTTTTATTTTATAAACTTCACCAAGGTTAAATGTCAGCATTATGTCACAACTCAGTTAGTTAACTTTGTTTTCTCCGATTAGTCCAACCTGTAGCTATGGAAAATAAAAATCTATGTATTAGCATAAAAGTAATTAACAGCTTCTGAAGCATTAGATTTAGCATAAATTAGACATGTTAAGCAAATAAGATATGTCAAGTAAATAGTTAAATAAAAAACATTAGTCATATTGCATTTCTAGTTAGGCTTGAAGCAAAATTACCAATATTGAGAAAGGAAGGACAGAATAAGAAGAGAATGACGCACAGAAACTATCGAGGACAAAAGAAAGGGAAATAAGAACACCTGTTGTTTGAAGGCTAGGAAGCAAGGAACATACCAATGACATAATACAGAAAAATGGTCATGGTAGGCACGTGAGAAGCCAGCTGGAATATTGATTCAGCAGAAACAGCAAAGGCATTGCTACAAACAAGGTCAAGATGATGTAATATATGAAAAATAAAATTAGTATATTCATGAATTAGCATAAATAAATATAGAAATATATATATAAGCATTAACTGTAGTGCAGATATTAATGCAAGTCAGGCCTGCCAAGCAAATGATTAAATAAAGGCCCATGCCATATTTCTTTTTAATTAAAGTTTAGCTTTAGCCACCAAATATAAAATAGCTTGAAGGCCAAGGACAAGGAAATGATAAGAGAAAGCCCAAAAATGAAAGAAGGGAACATCTGGCTGGCCGAGACCAATCATAATAAGCAAAACAGAAAATAAGTATGAACAATAGACAGTAAAAATACTGGTAGCCAGCTGCAGAAAGAAGTCAGGAGATAATAATGGTTCCCATGAGAACTTCAAATATTGGCTGGACAGGTGCAGAGGGGAGACAGAGAGAACAGCAAATGAGCTAATTTGAGCAAGGTCAGGATGATAAGAAATAATTATATTAAATTTGATTTCTGAACTATTCGGGGCTCAGTCTGATTTGGCCGAATTGGGTTGAGTCTGTGTTATTGTTTTATTGCATTAAAGCTATAAACTCTGTTTGCCTATCCTCTGAGTTCTTAATAGCCTTCATTTCAGGTAAAAGCTCTTAGGTGACAATTTTTCGCCACGACATAGCTTTGAATTCATAGTGTGTTCTCATGGAATTTCCTGAATTGGAAATTCAGATTAACTGCCTCTCCGAGAGCAGTTGAACACAGTGTTGAATCTGAGGATCCCACTTCTGCATCTATTTCTCTCTCCCTCCCTTTTTGCTTGTAGTGAACCAACACCTATGCTTATAGCCACAACACTTGGCACCCTCACCAGAGCTTTATAGTATGCTTGGTGACCAATGAGCTTTGCATCTTCCTTGAGCTACAACAAACTTTCTCTTTTCATTTCATACCTTACTGTAAACACCAAGCTTCTTTTTTCCAGTCCAGGACCCTGCCCCTTTTTCATTCATCCATCCACCCTATTGGTTACTGATACTGTTTGTGTGTCTCTTCAATCGCTTTTGCTGCATTCTTTGTTTGTATTAAAACCCATTCTCAACACAGCACGAAGCATATATTAGCATAGTATTAATACATATTGACATATAAAAAAAACACAAAAGATGGCTAATTTTCCTTTTTTATAATATCAATACATTTCAATCAAACCAGTCAATGCATTTCTGAGATTTAAGAGTATTTAGTTTTTATATTGGTGTGTTATCCCTAAACATTGATATATTTAAATGTCCTTTCGTATTGGATACTTCCTGCCCTAGATATACCAACTTGCCAAATTTTAACTTTTTCATTAAATGGAAAACAGTATTTTTGTTGATCAGTGAGTCAGTTAGTCAGTCAACTTTGAACTATACTTTATATTTTTAGAGATATGAATCAACATATTCAGTGCATAAATATTTATTATATATTTACAGTGTATTTATATAAATAATAGGAATAATCATTAAGCATATTTTATCTTCAAAAATTATAGTAAGCAGTAGCCTCCTCAGCTTTAACAAGGCATGTTGCTTAACAATGTTTTTTTTTTGTTTGCTATAATGGATAAGAAGCACATAATTGTGCTTTGAAGTGATCACTTAGGTCGTAAAGAATGTAAAGTGCACTTCGGCCAATAAGGGGAAAATGGTGGGTGCTGGACCCACTGCAGACATCGCTAGTATAAGCCCACAGCTACTGCTTAAATCAGTACCAGCACACCCTGGTAACTTATTAATAAAGTATCTATCTAATTACTTGATTTCATTGTAATATCAACTATTTTAAATTATTGATGTTAAGAAAGAAAACATCAAAGAATAAAGTATTAAAACATAATGATAATACTCAACAAAGAATGAATTCAAGTGATAGTGATATAGCAACCTCTCTTTGTTTTGGACAAAGAAATTAATTGGACAGTCTCATGATATTTGGTTTTCACTGTGTATCTGTCTGCATAGAGAATGAAATTGTTGAGCGGTGTTTTAAAAACATGAACTGAAGACTGAGTTCTGCCTGACATTAAACAGCGAAGCGTAACTGTTTTGATGAGCTTCAATGATTAAATGATTGCAAAAAGGTTGCCCTCTTCTTGAACCTTGCTTTATGAAGAAAAAAAATCAATAGATCATTCTGCTTTAAAAAGAGTATACACTGTATAACTTACTATACAATATGGTTTTATGGAAACATTTAAATAATGGTTTTACAGAACACCTTACTTACTTCATGTTTTAAATCCATGTAAATCACATAACATTTATTTAATATGGAACAGACATTTACAAAACTTCCAAAGTTCCAGCTGTTTATTTCAATAGCTGTGAATTTGTTTGACAGTAGATGTAGCAGCATCATCTAAATGAAGCGAATGACCTCAAAATCGATATGTGGGTAAACCAGATTTGTAGTATGAAAATCATAAATAACCAATGATTAATGAATACTGATCCACTTTCATTTAGCAATAAAATTTAGTTGGCAATGTCTTCACAAGGCTATTGAAAAAAATGGATTTTCTACTAAATTGGATATGGAGAATAGAGTATGGATGTAGTAGTGAAGGGACTGTATAGAGTTAGATGAAGGCACCTCTTCTTGAAATATCAGATCATCAAATTATGAAACTATAAGTATTTTATTCATTATTATTAGATCTGATAACAGAAGAAATAGGATTAGCTGAGAAAAAATAGTAAAACCAATAGGTTTTCCATGTAGCCAAGCTTAAACAAAAGCACATGAAATTTGCCTAAAAGCATAAGCATAACTATAAAGCATAAAAAGAATTTACATACAACAGGAAAAAATGTACAATTCTCTATTGTTAATTTCAATAGTACTTCCATTGCTGTCTTCTTATTTTTACTTTTTGATAAGTCATAAGCTTTTAAATTGAATACTGTATTGTAATCGTGGGAAGCATTTTGGCACCAACTAGGAATGTCAGCTCATAAAGCCAGTGTCATGGTGTCAAATCCAAAACAGATAGTAGTTATACAGTTATCAAGTTCTATTTCAACATGAATTTTTCTTCAGATTCTTTGGTATTTCTCAAGATGTCATATGGGCATCGTGATAATGTGGGTGTATGAGTGATTGGACACTGTTTCAGACTGGCACCCTCTCCAAGAAAGTTTCCTAAATTGCAACATCCTGTCACCTTGAACTGGTTTAAGTATTCCTATAAGTAATCATTCATATATAAAATTCTTGGATAGTCTGATTGCATAGCGTTTAGTACTGCTGTCCTATTGATCCAACCTTCTGGGTTTGAATTTCTAACCTGATCATCGTCTGTGTGGAGTTTGCACATTTTCACCATCTTTGCATGGGTTTTACTCCAAATACTCTGTTTTTCAGGTTTTAAGGTTCCAACCCAATTTATTAATGAGAAGTTAGTTATTACCATTTAGGCATTTATTGCTCAAACAACATTTTTATGCTTCATTTAGTTGTCTTAAGTGTTAGGCTTCCCTTCCCTTAATTGCTCCTTATTAGCACAAAGAGGCAAATAACAAAGGAACCAGCAATCTGCCATTTAACTTATTTCTACTTACACCTTTGTGTATTCATCCTGACCAATTTGGATGGAAACTGAAGACAAAAATCTGAAGGACTGAGAATTACTTGCGTATCTGGTACAGGCTACACATTATTTGGATTATATCCTTGGAAAAGAAAAAAAATCTTTTATGTAAGAATGATCTACCATGGCAGAATGAAAAAACTAACGCACCATAAAATTAAATAAGATCTGTTATTGGCAAGGACTGATTTCTAATTAAACAATCTGGTTTGACCCAAAACCTGCAGCCACAATGGCCCACAAGGAAGAAGATCCCTGATGTAAAGTTTCCTAAGATGCCTTGAATGGTGCTCTTTAAAACAGAGGTTGATTGATTTACGTTTGGGCTTGTCTATATGGCTTTCCTGTAAGTGCTATGGTTTCCACCCATAGCCCAAAGACATACATGTGAATTGTCAATACAAAATTTCTCCTTGTGTGTTTGGTGTGTAAGTATATGTGTTCACCCTGCGATGGACTGGTGCCCTATCAAGGGTTTATTCCTGCCTTGTGCCCTATGCTAGTTGACATAGACTCCAGCACCCCCTGTGACCCTGGACTGAATTAATGACATGACATAATTTACAGGGTATGTTGTTACCAGGGCTTTCTCTACAGCATATATAACATAACACACAGAGAACAGGAAGCAAAAAAACAATCACCAATGATTCAACATGAATTACGCAACAATGGGGCAAGATCTTTAAATATCTTTAAATAACAGTAAACAGCAGTGATGAAATCAAATTTAGAAGATCTGATTTGTCTACTCTATATATGTCACGTGTGAGGCTGGACCCTGCCTTTCAACTCATTCTGTAGGCAAGAGTTCAATCCCACAACAAGGCTGAGGATTACAGAAATGATATGTTTGTTTCAGTAATAGGTCAGGTCAGGATAGGGAGCATGCACTGTTACAGCACGTTGCTGCACCCACCACATGACGAAACAGCTCGGGATTCTGGTTGGCAGACACGTGGTTTAGTCTCGCCCTTTGAAATTGACCCTCTATCTGACGCAGTCAGGTGTTACATGGGTGTCCCCTGGCCCTGGTCCAGCCACTCGGGTCCCCAACAATGAGGATCCTGCGAGCCGGATTACTCTCGGGTAATCGGGCCACATGGCCATAGTGCCGTAATTGACGCTCCCTCACAATGCAGGTAATGAGCCTCATTTGGGACTCCATGAGTAACTGCTTATTCGACACAAAGTTAAACCAACAGTACCCAAGAATTCTCCAAAGAGACACAGTACCAAAGGAGTCCAGTCTTTGTCTCAGGGCACTGGATAGCATCCATGTCTCGCAACCATATAGCAAGACAGGAAGCACCAGGACTCTAAAGACTTGGACCTTCATACTTTTGCATAGCTATTGGGAGCTCCACACACCCCTTTCCAGAGACCTCATGATCCCTCATGATCTCCCAATCCGTCTACTGACTTCATAGGAAGAGTCACCAGAGACATGAATGTCACTGCCAAGTTAAGTAAACCTCTCGACAAGGTCAACACATTTTCTCTGTAGACAGACACACTGCTGATGGCTGTGCCTAAGAGGTCATTAAAGGCCTGGATCTTGGTATTTATCTAGGGGCACTTGCATGCCCAGACACAAAAAATGGTGGGGGATTTTAAGTTGTAACAAATTAAAATGACTGCCATGAAAAGTTTTCTGCTTTACAAAATGATTTTATAAATTCATAGACTACTTTCATGCATTTTTACACTTATGTGGAACAATCTTTTAATGCAGAAATCTCTTTCAGCAGGGATCCTTGTGTCTTGATGCTAAAATTAAAATTGAAATTAACTACATCATCTCAACAGTGATACAACAAAACCTAAAAAATTGTTATCATTTGTCTGAATATCATACTACAAGGCAAGATCACAATTATAACTTAATTAAAATCATGTTTATTAGATGCACAGCTATTTGTAGTATATTCACTCAAAATAAAACACAAAATGTTTACTACAAGATACAAGTGCCTAAACATGAAGTTCATGGTTTTTGGATCTAAAGCAGGCATTTTGCCTAATTTAAAAATCAATTTTGTTCATAATGCATAGAATGATTTCCCCAGCTTAAACAATTAAGCAAATACCAAGGCTGCCTATTGTGCACATTTTTAACTTGTGTAATGTGATAATACAAATATACTAAATATCTAATCACCTTTGCCTCTCACTGTTGCATTAATATTGTGGTAACAATAATAGCCAGCACAGAACAGCTAATATACACAATCCACTTGCTGGAAGCATTCAGATAATTTAGATGCTCCTCTCTCAGTTTAATATTTCAGTTAGTTCTGTTTTCAATAATAACATTACAAATTTAAACATATGTTCAAAGCAATCAAATTTAAATTAAAAAAAAATCATTAGAAAAAGTTTTTCAAATTGAAGTTAGTACATTGGAAAGTTTATATTATTGAATAATACTTGTTTTATTAAATAAAAATGTATTTCCAGAAAAATATGCACACTGAAGTAAAAATTGTCCGTTCATATCTGAAACCCATTATTCCAGCTGGTAGTCACAAGGACTGGAACCTATCTTGACAGCTTGGGCTACAAAGCCGCAACATAAAATAACACACTCTAAAATAATTTCATTACATTAATGTATATTAACATTTGAAAAAAAACTATGAATTTTATCCTATAAACTTTTAATCAATATTTTTAGTCAATATGTGATATAAGTATAAACTTAAATGAAGTTAACAATGGATTATTAAAAGTGTAAGGAAAAGAATTGAAGGTAACTAAAAAGTTAAATAAATGTGGCTAAAGCCTGAACACCTGAATCTTTTGTCTCATCTTAGAGGAGCCACCAAGATAGATTCTAAGGTTAAAATGAAGTAGATGAGTAACAAACACCCCTCTAGAAAGCAGAAATAAACTAATGGGAAAGCCCAAACACCCCTCCTATGAAACAGTTCTAAAATCAGTAGAAGAGTCCACAGATCAACCCTATTACAAGGCAATATTCAGATTAATGGGAGAGTCAAAAAATACTGGAGGCACTTGTTGATTGGATGAAGCTCTGAATATTATGCATATTAAGAGTCAGATGATGTGATGTGTTGGATGAGGTAATGTAACAGAAAAGCATAAAGGAAGATGAATTGGGTTGTTTTTTGCTTGTTCATTCCAAGCACTCAAATATTTGTGCATATCTATGTGCAAATAAAGAATTGTTCTACATTTTCATCTGGTCTCCAAGAATGACTTATTTGAATACAGAGGAAAAGTTTTTTCTATAGCTCTGTATTTACAATATGAGCACAGTATATGGTGGGAATTTACTAAAGTATATGCAAGGTAGACTCTTAAAGAACTTTATTATTCACATGTTAGTCTATGTTTAAGGCAATCCATAAATGGGGGGTAGTGGTGGCTCTGATGCTAAGGATCTGTGCTGGTATCCCGAAGGTTGCCGGGCCGAATCCTCATCACTGCTCTGCTGGGCCCTTGAGCAAGGCCCTTAACCTTCAATGGCTCCAGGGGCATTGTACAATGGCTGACCCTGCGCTGTGACCCCAAGGGGTATGCGAAAACTAACAAATTCCTAATACGAGATATTGTAAAAGGCAAAAGAACAAAATAAAAATAATATTCATTTTACATGTTACCACAATATGAAGTATTTGGATTTATAGCTATATAAATTGTTTATGAATTCTTTTACTCATGAATTGTTTAATTTAACATGTTAAACATTACAGAAGAAGAAACAGAAGCCACACTCTCTGTAAGTTGGCTGGGAGAATCTTATGGTTAGCAGCCCCAACTCATAAAATTAATTTTAAAAGTTGTTTAAAAATTTAAAAGCTTTTTTAAACATAAATAGGGAAATATCTGTTACAAAGATATAGATATTTTGGTAATTTAATAAATGCCTAAAATGTTTCTTTGTAATTAGAGTTTAATTGCTGTCATTATTGTATTTGAAATTATTGAATATTAAAAGCTTAAAGCTTCAGCTTTGAACCAAACTCAAAATACAGAAATGTTTTTTTTTTTTTTCTCCTTAAACTTAAATGTGCATGCTAAAAATTTGTGAACTTATAAGTAGAGCTTTGACTGCTGTTGGTATCAGCTTTAAAAAATGAATTTTAAAACCTTGAAGCTGAATAATTGGAATTCATCCCAAATATAAACCCCTCCTGAGATGACCAAGTTAAGTTGTTCACAAATCACAAGTATCAATCAGTTCTTGAGTTACAGTCCAAAAATCTTTTATCAGACACACATCTTTTCAAAAACACTGAAGTCATGTTCTATGGATATTTAAGAGTGCTTTCCTGTTGAAAACCGGAGCTGATTTTTTCAAGAAAATAACACTTCCTCCATATATGAAATATTTGATGAAAGTTAAAATAGAACTTGGATAGATGGTCACCTAGGGGAATTGTTTTATTGTCCTGAATATATTACATTGAGGGATTTGCTATCTTGTTTATTAGATGTGATTATGAACTCCCATTGCTTTGTTGCCTCCTTCAGCTCAATGTTAAATGTGGTCCTCTCCTGTTGTCTTTTCCAACTAAAGTATGTGTTCAGCTGCTTGAATGATGGTATACATTAAAAATATAAATGTTATAACTGTAAATAACTCCGACAAATAAGGAGTTATTCAGAAATAAAATGGGGACATTTACCTCTGGACTGCAGCAACCTTTTGCATATTCTTGTAAAGAAATTTGGTGCATGTATTTTGAGTGTGACATTGCAACTGAGCTACTCTTCACTGTCCACATTGCATTTTAACAGTTGTAACTCAAAATATAGCATTCTGAGTTTGGTTCCAAACCTTAGCTCATGTCTGCTTGTGATTTAACACTGGAAAGACACCTATTTCTATCCATCCAAAATTGGCCTTGACAAAGAAGGAAAAAAATCTGCATCAAATGCATCCATATCGCAAGAAATAATAATTAATCAGTTATTCAGTTGCTGAATCCAGGACTACAATTAGTAAAATGTGTCAATTTTAAGCATACAATTTAAGACATTAGTTTCTAGTGTAAGAGCGCTAGGGGTCGCTGTTGCCCATTGTGAATAAAGGTGCTATGCAGCACCTGACCTGGCACAGACTGACAAAGAGGCATGTGTAAAACACAAAGGACTTTTATTTTTCTTAGCTGGAGGGTATGTCTTCCCTGTGAACCCTCCAGCCACAGCACAGTCCCAAGCACAGTATCAACACAAGTAACAATTGTTCTTCTGGCACCACCACTCCTCCCAGGCAACCTCATTCTCTTCCTCTCGATTCTGGCCCTGAGTGGTTGGTTGTCGGACCTTTTTATAGCCCACCCTGATTGCACTTCCGGGTGGGGCTGTAGAGTTGTCCAAGCTGGCTCCAGGATCCATGCAGCACCCCCTGGCGGCCACCCCAGATTCCCACAGGGTTGTGGAGAACTCCATCTCCCATGGAAGACTGCGGGAAACTGAGGCACCATCGTCAGCCAGGAAGGCTGCCACCAAGTGTCCTGGGGGAGGTACTGAGGAGCCCATGGCTGCTCCCCCAGAACATAAGTAGTAGGGGCGTCCAGCCGGGCATGGGACCTGGTCACTTGCATCACCCTTTAAACCCAAAAGACAGACACACCCAGGACACAAAGTAAAAGAACTAAGAAAATATTTAATTCTTGTCTTCTTAATAATTGTACTTTAAGCATCACAGCCACAATAACAGGCAAATAATAAACAATTCACTTTACTCTCTTTCTCTTCCACACCTCCCAGCATGTCTTGTCCACCTCTTTCTGACTCTGGCTTGCCTGCTGGGTCTTCAGCAGTCTTTTAAATAGTCCTTGACCCGGGTCAGATGGAGAATTTACTTTTTTCTTCAGCCCGGAAGTACATTGAAGCTTCCATCCTTGTGACTTGGGAGTACAGTAGACCCCCGCAAAGTCGCGGCTCAGGGTTCGCGGATTCAGTCGTTTGCGGATTTTTTCTTAGAACCTGACTATTAATTGTTAGCGGAAAGCACATATATCCTCCGCAATTTTTTATGGCTTTTTTGTGGCAATACTGTGCTGTAGAGAGAACAGGAAGCAACAGCGGAGGGAAACGTGGTTTGGGATGGTGAAAGTAGCCAATCCGAGAACGTTATTCATTTCTCCTTGCTGCTGATTGCCTGCTGCCATATGACGCGTCACCAGCTGAGTGTCCTCGTGTTTTCCATTTTGTTATTGTTTTGTTATTCTCAATCGCACACGATGTCTTTGAATCACCCTACACCTTCTAAGGCTTCTGGAACTGAGCTAAGTGCCAGAAGAAGTTTAAAACACTCCAGGAGAAGGTTGAACTACTGGATTTGCTCTGGGAATTAAAAAGTTATGCTGCAGTAGCATGCCACTATGGCATTAATGAAAGCACCGTATGCTACATAAAAAAGAACGAAGCAGCGATCTGGAGTACCGTATATGTAAGTTTTTGCAATAGTGCCAATAAGGTAACGACCGTAAGGAATAAAAATATCGTCAGGATAGAATCTGCCTTAGCACTGTGGATCACCGACTGCAGGAAGAACATCCCTTTGAACAGTAACATCATCCGTGAGAAAGCACGGAAATTGTACCAGCAGTTCGCTACAGGAGACAATGTGGCAGCTTCCTATCACAAGTTTCTTGAAACCTATAAAGAAAAGCCAGCACGAAACCCCACCGGAAGAAGACCCTTACAAAGATACGACTCCTCCTGAAGCGCCTGAAGAAGAGGCGCCACCTGAGGAGTTTTAAATCCTGTGTATCGTACTGCACAGCTACTTCATCATCATCATCATCAATATCATTCATCATTGGTGAGTACCTGTGCATTTTACTGTATTTTAATTAAATGAAATTATAATGTATTTACTCTGCTTATAACAAAGAAAACTACAGTGCATACCAAAGAAAATGCACTTGCATGAATTACAGTACATATAGCAGTAAAATTGGTATTTTACATTCTAGCACTGCGGGAGACATAACAGTACAGTACTGTATAGTATACGGGTTTACCTTTACATTCTGTTTTTAGGTACTGTATTAAGGTAATTTTATAGGTAATGTATTAAAGTATTAAGCTGAATTTGCAACAAAATTAAAGTGCTTTGGGGGCATACTTTATTTAGGGTTGAAACTAAAAATAGGCATTTAAAAGGTATTTTTTAACCACATCCAAAAGTCATGGTTTTTCACAATTCGCAGGTGCTCTAGGAACGTGACCCCTGCAAATTTTGGGGGTGTACTGTACTTCTGGGCTATGGATGAGGCATGACTCCTCCAGTCCTCTTGCAGCGTCCCCTGGTGGCACCCACGGTACCCAGCAGGGCTGTGTTGTCGGACTCCATTTCCCATAGCGCCCTGCGGGAATCCGGGGCACCGCTGCAGTCCAGGGAAGCTGCCATCAAGCAATTTGGGGGAGGCAGTGTACACAAGTAGCTGCTTTCCCCCATCCTTTTATTCTTTGGGCATCCCAGCCAGGTTGAGTTGCCGGCCATCCATCACATTAGTTGGTGGCTCACGTATTTGATGAGTTAATCTAGGAAATGCCAAAATTGTATTTGTTTTTAAAATTATATATGTGACTGAAATCAAGTACTGATGAAAACATTTAAATTTTTATTATACTCAAGTAAAAAAAAACACAAGGCTTTAGTGCACAACTTTAGCAGTCAAATTTTGTTGCCAAGATGATAAAACACAGTGCAGCTGGTGTCCCTTTAAAATGAAGCTGTGGCTGCTTTAGTAAACTGGCTTCCCACATAGATTCACCACCTCCAGCACCTACACAAATGCTTAAACATAACTTTAACTTGATTTTTAAATACCACAATTTATATTTAACCACTCTGCCCTTTGCTCAGAAACAAAATGTGAGAGTGGTTTGAAACAGCGTGGTAAAAATTTTAAAGACCCTGCAGCACTACACGAAGACAATAAAGAGCAGCTCCTCATTGTCTATGGTGCCACCTGGTGAGTCATTAAAGTAAAAATTTTATGTGAACTTTAAACAAGGCAAAAATAAATTTCCACCTGTGTATTTTTCTTTTTGTAAGCTGATCTGTATAAATAAGGCTTTGTTTATTTATTGAACAGTTAAACATCTGCTCATTAGTACGGTGTTTAACTTGTACAAGGGAATGTGCTTCATAGTGTCCCATGTTTAATTATTTGGTTATGGTAACCAGAAGGTGTCTGTAAACAAGATCCATTTTGTCATTTTATAAATAGCTCAAAATGACACTAATTATTTATATTGTCGCATTTGATCTTCTGAGTTGCACAAAAGATAGGCAGGTGAGAACTGAGCAGAAGGATCTTTATTCTGGCGCTTGAAGGAGCAGTATTCAGGTTTTATTCCGTATTGGAATTGTTATTTGAGCAGACAGCAAACCGGACATTACCTAGTTGTCTGCCTTTGAAGTTAGCAGAACTCAAAGCTCCCTTCTTCAGAGGGATTCAGCTGGCTAGAATGGAGCTGGATGTGGTCTGCACAGGACGGAGGAAAAACAGAACAGCAGGTAGGCAAGCTGGCTTTAAAGACTTGAAGCAACATGTAGTAAGTGCCTTACACAGCACAGCCAGCAGCTGATGACACAGAGACTAGCTCTTAAGCGAATATAGTGTGTTTTTCTTCCGTATTTAAAAGCTGTTAGAAAGAGTGTTTTTTTTCCCATAGCTTAACCAGCCCCAGGGAATGAAGCACAGTGCCTTCAGTTACAATATTTAAAATAATCATATGGAAATGTAATTATATATCTAGGAAGTTTAATCTGAATTGTCAAGATCAGTCATCTCAAATTAAATACCAAAAATCACTTGACACACTGAGGTACAGGCCTTCATAGCAAAGACTGATCAGACCCTTTTCTTGAAATATTTCATCCCACTTCCGCACAGAACCAACATCAGATCCTCCTACTCCAGCCCACATCAGAACAAATTAGGTCTAGCGTTCACTCACACCCTGAAATTATTATCTACTTTAGTGTGTGAAGAAAAACTTTGCCCTGTTGTGCACATTCATGAGTGAAGTATTGAATGGAGAAAGGGGTCTCTTTTTGAGCTGGCTTTCCCAAGGTTTCTTCCATTTTTTCACTATAAGGGTTTTATTGGGAGTTTTCCTTGCCTTCTTAGAGAGTCAAGGCTGGGGGACTGTCTAGGGGCAGGGCCTGTTAAAGCCCATTGCGGCACTTCTTGTGTGATTTTGGGCTATGCAAACATAAATTGTATTGTATTATACTGCTTTTGGGATTTTTTTATTTTAGCAGACAAGAAGTTCTGAAACAAGAGATTATGTTTTGTCATCAATCAGAAAATGGCCACTTTCTGGATGAATCATCAATTTTAAAAACTCATCTCTATATATATAAAATCAAACTGTCTTTGGACAGGGAGAACTACTTAACAGATTTAGGTCAGGTTTTTTTCTAGAATTTGCTTGAACATTCTGGTTGATTTTGCAACTTCTCTATGTATCATGGTTCGCTTGTGGTAACAATTTATTAGCACAAATCTGAGAGACATGCAGCGGGCCGAGGGGAGGGGTGCAGGGACCTCCTCACTCACGTACCAGCCTCGGGGCATGTACCTTACCTTCACTTAGCTAGAGAACTACTTAATGGATTTAGACTGGGTTTTTTTCTAAAATTTGCTTGAACATTCCAGTTGATTTTGCGACTTCTCTCATCGTGCTAAGAATCAAAGTTTGCTTGCAGGAGCGATATATATTTGTGCTAATCCGAGACACAGGCTGTAGGCCGAGGGGAGCGAGAAACTTGGCATCAGGAGTGGTAAGCTGGGAGGAGCCCTCCACACTGTCCTGTTGCATTACTATGTGGGCGAAGCCACAGGGGATTGCTAGTAAGTAATACAAATTTAACATTGTCACCTGTCTTTGAGATGTTGTGCTGAAAAAGGTGTTAAAAATCTCTCTAGAGATAAACTCATTCATATTAATGTCAAAAGCTGCAGACAACAAGAATGTTTCAAGATCATACTTCATCCAAATAATATTTGTCATAGTATTCCTGTACTTCTTTAAGACAGGTGAGATGTCATCCACAAAACTGCTGCCCTAATGTTCTGTGCCTTCTTATTCACATTGAAGTATGTGGTTATACTGTATTACTGATGAATTTGTTAATTTCATCTTCTGTGTCAAGCAAGTACTACAAACATTTAAGAAACACCTTTCCCAGACATTCTGTCATGTGACTGAACACTGTAAGACAGAGTGTCATTGCCCTGTTTTTTTCTTTGGCAGATAAGACCTTCACTTCACCTGGAAATGTGAGTTGAGAACTTCGCACACTTAACATTGAAACACCCAACCAACTAAGAAATTCTCTTTAGCAAACCAAAGAATCAATTTCCCACTGGTACTCTGAGAGAGGGCCTCTTGCTGTGCAAGGTCTGCAATGACTTTATCTAATAAGACATTATAAGGCCTGACACAAAAGGAAGGAAGTGGAAACAATATGTTTGGAGCAGAAAACCATCCACTTTCTTTTGAAAGCAAAATCCAAACTTCTTCTTTTGCAGCAGGACATTCTGACACACCTCTGAACACCCTGAGGGGGAATCACTAGTTCTGAGATCCATCTCTGAGCCAGTGATGCTAAGTTTAAGAAGCAATATTATTTTGAGAATGGAACTTTAACATTATAAACTCATGCCATGAGGTGTCACGATTTTACCTGTGAAATTGCAAAGGTCACAGCAGAGAGCCTAACACAAAATGTTAGCTGAGGGAGAAAAAAACACACCAAGAATAAAGAACCATATAACACAGAGTGCACTCCATCACAAGCAAACGTCTTCACTCATACCTGGAGCAATGATGCAATTCCATACATCATCACAAATCATTCTTGAAGATATCATAAAATCATCCTTACCAAGATAAGTTAGAGTTCTGAATTGCAAGTAAAAACCTACCTAAAAACCTGCTTTTTCAAGTTTATATATGTAATGAATCATGACAATTGTGGCAGGCAGACAGGTTCCATGCCTGGCCGGGATGCCCATGTTGCATATGTTCCGGGGGAGCAACCATGGGCAACTCAATACCTCCCTCGGGACGCTTGGTTGCAGCCTCCCTGGCCGGCAGTAATGCCACAACCTCCTGCAGAGCTCCATGGGAGATGGAGTCCTCAACAGATAGGTTGGGAGTTGGGGTGGCCACCAGGGGGTGCTGCATGGATTCCACAGCCCAGCTGGACAACTCTAGAGCCCCGCCCGGAGGTGCAATCAGATGCAGGTGATCAAGCACCTGGAGCACTTCCGGGTGGGCTATAAAAAGGGCCGGCAACCACCACTCAGGGCCAGAATCGGGAGGAAGAGGACCAGGTTGCCTGGGAGGACTGGTGTTGGCAGAAGAAGTGTTGGTTGTTTGATTAAGTGCTTGGGATGTGTTATGCCTGTGGGGTTCACGGGGAAGACATGCCCCACAGGTGAAGATAAATAAAAGTCTTTTGTGTTTGACACGTGCCTCAGTGTGAATCTGTGCCAGGTCGGTCACCTATATAGTGCCTTAATTCACACAATTTAACAATGTATTTCTTCATAAATCATTTTTGCCCCAGCTTTTTTTTTTTTTATTTTGTTTTTTGGGGGTTTTGACCATGGAGATTTAGGTTTTATTATTATTTTCATTCTTTGCTATGTACTTAACAAAGTAAATTTTTATTTTACTTTAATTATAATTGCTGCCATTTTGTGGTACAATTAGCATGATGCGACACTATGCTACCAGGAATACGACAAAATAAAAGCGCAAATTTGAAATTGTGGATAAAAACAAAACATACATGAATTCAAAATCCTATTTAGAATTTTTGTTTTACTGATTGTACTGATCTTGTTTTACTGTTTGTGCTGTTTCTTTTATTTTTATTTTTTACTTTGATTCCTGCTTACTGTTGTGTTTGGTTGCCTGTGCTTATACACCTAGTATTAATCCTTGTTAGCTTTTCAGCTACATTTTTTCCTGGCCTTATTTAATTCTCTTGCATCCTATTGGCCTTTCTCTTTTAGCATTAATGGCAGAACAATATGTTACAGTGTGACAGATTCAAGATTTAGCTTTGTCTCACTTTAACAAGTTTTACACCTAATTTGGAATCTTGAGTGACAACATACCAGTTTATGCAGTGCGTTACAGCAATGGGGAGATGACTATAACGTTGTGTTAAGATTGCAAAATTAAAAGAGTAAACAAAAAAGCCTATGAAATTATGAGAATCAAGAAAACTTCTAAACAATCAAAATATAGCCAGTCTCTTGTGTTTCACGTTTGTTCATCTCATATATTTGCATCCAAACGTTTATATTAATTTACAAGTATATTTATATATAGTGACCTCCAGGGGGCACATATCTCCCCAAACATGCAACATGACAGACATAGACACAAGTGCAGTGACACACATATTTATTTACACACATTCCCCTCAGCAGCACAGTACCAAACCACAGCACTTTTCTTTTTAAGCCACACCCAGGAGCATTCCAGGTGGCTAGTTAGGGGGTCTGGAAATACTCCCTATTATGGCAGAAGCCAAAAATAGGGCTTGTAAACTCCTGCTGCTCCCCCTTGCAGCATTCTCAGAACATAACAGGGCTGAGCAGAGCTGACAAATAGTAATTCCTACACAGCCCAGTGGGAATCCAAGGCGCTGTTGCAACTCAGGGGGGCTGCCATGATAATGCAGTTTAAAAGCCATCTCCCCCTGTCCTTTCTTCAAGGAGGTGTTCCGTCTGGGTAAAGATGCCAGCTGTCCATCAGAATAAATTTATATACATACAGTCATATGAAAAAGTTTGGGAACCCCTCTCAGTATAATAATTTACTTTCAACAGAAAAGATAACAGTGATATGTTTTTCATTTCCTAGAAACATCTGAGTACTGGGGTGTTTTCCAAACAAAGATTTTTAGTGAAGCAGTATTTAGTTGTATGAAATTAAATCAAATGTGAAAAACTGACTCTGCACAAATTTGGGTCCCCTTGTAATTTTGCTGTTTTGAATGCATGTAACTGCTCAATACTGATACTTGCAACACCAAATTGGTTGGATTAACTTGTTAAGCCTTGAACTTCATAGACAGGTGTGTCCAATCATTAGAAAAGGTATTTAAGATGGTCAACTGCAAGTTGTGCTTCCCTTTGACTCTCCTCTGAAGAGTGATAGCATGGGATCCTCAAAGCAACTCTCAAAAGATCTGAAAACAAAGATTGTTCAGTATCATGGTTTAGGGGAAGGCTGTCAGTTTCAACGGGAAGGCCACAGGCACTATTGCTGTTAAACCCAGGTCTGGCAGGCCAAGAAAAATACAGGAGTGACATATGCGCAGGATTGTGAGAATGGTTACAGACAACCCACAGATCACCTCCAAAGATTGCAAGAACATCTTGCTGCAGATGGTGTATCTGTACATCGTTCTACAATTCAGCGCAATTTGCACAAATAACATCTGTATGGCAGGGTGATGAGAAAGAAGCCCTTTCTGCACTCACGCTACAAACAAAGTCACTTGTTGTATGCAAATGCTCATTTAGACAAGCCAGATTCATTTTGGAGCAAAGTGCTTTAGACTGATGAGACAAAAATTGAGTTATTTGGCCATAACAAAAAGCGCTTTGCATGGCGGAAGAAGAACACCGCATTCCAAGAAAAACACCTGCCACCTACTGTCAAATTTGGTGGAGGTTCCATCATGCTGTAGGGCTGTGTGGCTAGTTCAGGGACTGGGGCCCTTGTTAAAGTCGAGGGTCGGATGATTTCAACCCAATATCAACAAATTCTTCAGGATAAGTTACACAGGGGTTGGATATTTTAAACAAGACAATGACCCAAAACACAGTTCGAAATCTAAAAAAGGCATTCATGCAGATGGAGAAGTACAATGTTCTGGAATGGCCGTCACAGCCCCCTGACTTAAATATCATCAAAGATCTATGGGATCTACTGTATTTGAAGCAAGCTGTCCATGCTCAACAGACATCAAATTTAACTGAACTGGAGAGATTTTGTATGGAAGAATGGTCAAAAATACTTCCATCCAGAATCCAGACACTCATCAAAGGCTATAGGAGGCATCTAGAGGCTGTTATATTTGCAAAAGAGGCTCAACTAAGTATTGATGTAATATCTCTTTTGGGGTGCCCAAATTTCTGCATTTGTCTAATTTTGTTATGATTATAATATTGCATATTTTCTGTTAATCCAATAAACTTAATATCACTGCTGAAATACTATTGTTTCCATAAGGCATGTCATATATTAAAAGGAAGTTGCTACTTTGAAAGCTCAGCCAATGATAAACAAAAATCCAAAGAATTAAGAGGGGTTCCCAAACCTTTTCATATGACTGCATACATAAAATGTACATGTGTATGTATATATATATATACACACATAAATGTGTGTGTGCGTTGGAGTGTTTGTGTGTGTATACTGTATATATATATATATATACAGTATATATATATATATACAGTATATATATATATATATATATACAGTGAACCCTCGTTTATCGCGGTTAATCCGTTCCAGACCGTGATAAATGAATTTTCGCGAAGTAGGATTCTTTATTTATAAATCAAATATTTTCGCAGTTAGAGTATAGAAAACCTGTTTACGATCTTCTAAATATGTTTTTTAACATTAGTAGAGCCCTCTAGACATGAAACAACACCCTTTAGTCACCATTACACTCGTATTACTCAATATATTAGACAAAATAAGAGAAAATAAGACATATTAGACGTTACAAATATCATATTACTAGGCGCACTCGCCTTTTAAGGTGACCGACTTTTATCTTCAATTATTGTGCGCTCCATGTGTACATCAGGTATGTAAGTGTAGAGAATGAGAACATCAAAGTGTCCATTCATAACATCTTTTTTTTTTATCCCCTCAAGTGCCTGTCCAAAGTCGTACAATGTACATGCACTAAATAAGCTATAGATGAGAATAAGCAAGCACCATCTTCCCTGATATTTACTACGCGGTGAAGCATTTGTACTCCATCAACATTAATTATTTCCAGAGACATAATTTTTTCTATTTTTCCAGCGCATCGCGCACAAAAGCAAGGGAACGATGAGAGCACCAGAACTCTGCTCACATTGCGTCGCTTCGTACCTCAAGCCGCAAGTAGTAAGTCTGTAATAAGCGGAATACCACTACGCTTTGCACTCATGGGACGGAAGGACAATCCCGAACGCTTTTCTATAGTAGATTATTGTACTGTACATTTAATTGCACACAACCACTAACCTACGAAGGCACAACCTCAGTAGGAGAGTCTTCAGTGGTGGTGCAGTATCTTCAGCAGGTGCGTTGTTGTCTTCTTCCGTTAAAGAAGTACTAGGAGTAAGCAGTGGGTAACTGGGTGCGCGGCTGAAGAACATCTTGATAGGCAGTTGCTGGCGCTGTCTTTTCACATGCTTGAGGAGGCTTTTGTAGGGTATTGCCATCTTTAATCATATACAATAATTTCACCTTCTTCTGGATAGTAAGCATCTTCCTCCGGCGCTTAGTTTTATTCTCAGAAGGCTTAGAAAAAGCAGCACGTTTAAGAGCCGTCGTAGGGCTTAGATAAAAATTCTCAGAAAGCGTATGCGTAGTGACGTAAGTGTGTATGAGAAAAAAATCGCGATAGAGTGAATCCGCGAAAGTCGAAGTGTGATATAGCAAGGGATCACTGTATATATATATATTGTGGAAGCCGGCCCAGGCACAGACAGGCGGACACGCTAATGTCACCCAACACACGTTTATTGACACTACCCATATTTACAAGGTGCACACAACAACCTCAAAGTCCCCAAAAGTCCTGGCCACAACACAGTGTCTTCTCTTTCTTCAGGCCGCCTCCTTGCCTCCTCCTAAGACCTCATCTTTCTCCTCCCAACTCCGGCCATCATATGAAAGGAGGCAGCCCCTTTTATACGCACCTGGATGTGCTCCAGGTGTCCTCCAGTGACCTTCCGCCGACATGCCCCTGTGTGGTGGAAGCATCAGCTGTGTACCCGGAAACACTCCGGGTGTCCCCGATCCTCTTCCCCCCAGCACTTCTGGGTGTGGCGGAAGTGCTGAGGTCCAGGGCTAGTTATGTACAGGGGCGCCCCCTAGCGGTGACCACGGGCCCCTACAGGGTAGAGCTTCAAAGCACTGTACGCGTAGCCCCCAAAGGAACCAGGGTGGTGGTCTTCCTGGGTGTCCCAGCCTGGTTGCCACCCTAGTCACCTCTGACAATATATATATATATATATGTGTTGTAGATGCCACATGGGCTGGACGAGCATCCTAGCCAGGAGAGCGGGCGATTGCTTACCCAGATGGGAGACTCCTAATAGGCAGATAAGCATCCCAGCCAGGAGGAGAGAAGGAGCAGACCTGGAAGGAAGGATCAGAAAGGATGGACGGACAACCAATTGAAAAGAAAAGTTAGCACTGGAGGTTTTTTATTCCCCCAGCACGCTAGATGGCAGCAGCACCAGATATTGGTACCCAGTGGAAAGCCAGTAGGGCATGCAGGGAAATGTAGTCCGGCAGAACAGCCCTACTGGGGTCACTGGGTGCCACAAGAGGGTGCTTCAGGAAGAAGTACTCCCGGGTCCTTAATAAAAGGGACCACATACCCTTGGCCAGGCAAGTCAGAGCTGGGAGGTAGAGAGGCAACACTACACTGGAGGAGGGCAGTGCAGTGGTGAAAGAAATATTTTTTTGTGCTTTTGTTATTGTTTGAAAAACTATGGTCAATTAACCAATCTTTATTTGAATCTGGGACTGTAATTGTGTGTTTGTGTAGGGGTTTGGGGCTTGCTGACACCTGGTTTCCATCACAAGGTATATATATATATATATATAAATATCAACATAAGTAGAAATATCTGCTTACATTGCCAAAATTTTAGCTGATACTTAATGAATTATTTGATTAATAGCAGCTATTCTCCGACATTCACACAATATTCTGACAAATAAAACCAACACATTTTTTGTCTGTTTGATTTTATTTTTTGATCTTTTTCACTTTATGTTTGTAAATATTGGCTTAGTTTATTCTTTAATAATGATACTTGAGTGACACATTAGATTGGCTATCCATGGTATTTTTTTTTTTTTTTTTGCATTTTAATTAAAGCTTACTGTCTCAGCTTGAACCATCTTACTACATTGACATTATTAGAATGAACTGGACTTCCCTCAGATATTTTTTCAACTGAAGCACTATGATGCTATATCATAGTCATTATTTGACTTTGTGCCCCAAATCGCCACACAGGAAATAATCTTTTTTTGGGGAGGGATTGGACAAGTGTGAATCAGTGTATAATACTGGGGAACATCTTTTATTCCTATTGACACAACATCAAATAAATACACTGATGGTATTTACTGGAGAATTTCCTTTTACATGGATCTTTGGTCATTGCAATTGAAAGCAGTGGAGTAATGAAATGCAATCACCATGTGATGGGGTAAATTATGGGAGCATCACTAAGGCTGGATTTTATTTATTCTTAACTCAATCTAATAAGGTCAATGCATCAGCAACTTGCTAGACATATTGTATATTACCTTTTGATTCTGGCAAAGAAACTGCTTTGAAGTCTAGATTTAAGAAAAAAATGAATGTCCAGGATTGTGTTCAAGTCCCATGAATCCCAAAATATGATGTTGAAATTAACCACCCATCACCCAAAGAAGTTAGGCTTGATTTTGTTTTATGTTTGTAAATGAAAATCAACTAGTGTAAAAAACAGACCTGTGTTAAGCTGTAAGTTGTTTAGCATTTTCAAAAATATTGCATTAGAATGTTGTCCACACAAGGATACTGTTCCAAGTATAGTACAGTATACCATATTTTATAGAAGGGAAATATTGTTAAAATGTTATAAAAGGAGTTCCTGTTAAATATTATCAGAATATCCTGCTTCTACTTTCAACTGCATTACTTAAACTAAATTCTTTTGGTTGTTCCTATACTGTGCCTTTAGCTTTTTGCCATCAGGGAAAAGTAGCTTGGTCTAAACACTTAGTATTTGATTTTCCAACATAGGAAGAAATTGTGAAATAAAGATGAATCCTACCTTTCATTTTTTGAATTGAATCAATCATTACTGTATAGTAGACCTTTAATAATAATATTTGAGCCTTAAAAGTGAAATTCAAATTGAAGGGAAGTGAGGAAACCACTAAAAATTCAGAAACCTCAACACTGTACTTCTTCCATTAATATTTCAACTGGTAATGAGAAATTAAGCACAGGTTAAAATAGCATAAAGCTAAGAAAGCACACAAGTAAAATCTCTGTCTTCCTTCAGGCCATTATTTCCTTCACCTGAATAGTCCATTCACTTTCTTATTCATAGTGGATGAGGAATGTCTCACTGTCTATAAATTAATCATTGCATTTGCTGTCTCTGCTCTGATTGTCATACTCCAAATGTTGAGAAAAAAAACATTTCAGATATCTGAAAAATTATCCACTTTGGTTTTGCTAAAGCAGGTACAGTTGCTGCCATATGCTTAGTTCCTAGAGTCAGAGACTTGTGCTCCATCCAGAATTCATTCCATCATGAGGTGACATCATCATCATTATCACAAGGTCTATTCAGTGAACCAAGGATTAATGGTAATGTTACAGCCTTACTCAGAGAAGGGTGTGAAAGGTCACCACAATGCAGCTTAGTTTCTTGGTTGATGAAATACCATTGGTGTAGCAACTGGAACAGATGGTAAAAGAATAAATGATACTAGATATATTAGAAAGGTTAGAGGTTAAAACCTGAACAAAAACATAATTCAAAATGTATGGGAACAACAATCATGTATCTTTCTGACAAATGAAACCATATAATTGTTTTCATAAAATGAATGTCTAAATCATTTGCAATGTAATACAAAGAAGACTGCTCAATAGTATGATTTTTGTTTTATTTATGGTATATATGTAGTCTGGTTTATTTTTTAATTATTCATCTGGGTCTACTTAAATGTGCAAAGTCATCTCTTGACCATTTGTTGGTGATTTAACCCTTAACTACTCGTACAATTTCTCATCTCATAAGTACTTGCGTGGTGTTAAAATGGCTGTTTATATGCACACTGTGAGGCTGTAATATAAAATATTGCAGTAATTTTAAATTGTACATGTTTTTAATGTAATTTAATACCATATTACTGAATAGTATGACACTAGTCTAGGACTATCTGATGTGAAAGAACTCAAAGGACACAGAAAAAAGGTTTAGGGACAGCTATCCATATACTTAGGCTGCCGTAAATGAAGGATTGTGGTTCAATATATACTTTAGTCCAAAACAAGAACAAACAGACAGACAAACATGGGGGCTTTAAAGTGTGGCAGGTGAGGTGATGTCGTTGGGATAGCAACCAGAACTGACGTCCTTGGATCGGGAACCGAAAGTGATGTCATTGAATCCAGGCGAAATTTCCCGTGGTTGATCTGCCAATGAAAAAGAGAAAGGATCAGTGCACCCTGCCATCCCCTGGTCTGATGTGGAATTACCTTCATGCGCCTCCCATGTATGACACAGCCCAACCCCCCCCCCCCCCCCAGCCCAGACCGAGAGGTTGTGAACTCAAGAAAGAGCATCGCCATTGGAGTGATGAGAAAATTGTCAGTAAATGAGCAAAAATTTTTAAGGCTGCAGGTCTAAAAACTATCTTTTGACCCATGGGTTTCACTCCTTGTGCTAGGCCATCCACTGTAATGGTGCATGGTCTGTAACCAAGACTGTAACATGGCCCACGAGGTAGTACCGCAGCAATGTAATTGACCACTCCACCACCGTATACCTGGTTTCTCGTTCCAGCAATTTCTGGCACAGGAACATGATGAGGTGTTCAACACCATTGATGCTCTGGCTCATTATAGCCAGGCCTATGTCCGAAGCATCTGTCTGGAGTATAAAAGGCAAAGAAAAGTTAGGAGCCTTAAAACAGGCTCTTACGACGGCACCTATTTTAAAGTCTCAAAATGCGGCTTTGGTGTTATCATCCCATACCACACTGTTAGGGGCCGTCGCCTTTGTGAAATTAGTCAAGGGCACCACTCTCTCAGAAAACCATGGTACAAACCGACAGTAGTAACCTGCTAATCCAGGAAAGGCGTGGACCTGCCTCTTAGTCTTCAGATTGGGCCAATTAAAAATGACATCTACTGTGGTACACTGTGGCCTCACAGTACTCACCACGTAGCCTAAATATTTGGCTTTGTTCATCCCAAAGAAACATTTCTTCAGATTAATATGAAGACCGGCTTCCCCTAACGTCCGCAATACTGCTTTTACCTGCTGTAGGTGCTTCTTCCATGTGCTGAAATAGATGACTATGTCATCCTGGTAGGCAGCACTATAGGAGTTATGAGGACGGAGCACTTTGTCCAGCAGACGTTGGAAGGTCGCAGGTGCCCCATGTAATCCGAGTGGAAGGACACGATACTGCCAATGACCACTAGGGGTGCTAAATGCAATCAGCCTTTGCAGAGTCCGTTAAAGGAACCTGTCACTACCCCTTTGTCATGTCAAGTGTGGTTAAATATTCATTCTGTCCTAGTCGCTCGTGGAAGTCGCCCACTTGTGGCATTGGTTAGGTGTCAAACTTGATTAAGCCACCGGAAGTCATTGCAAAACCTCCAACTTTCATCAGGCTTACTGACCAAGATGATGGGACTAGACCAGGAACTATGACTCTCCTCTATCACACCTGGTTCCAACATACGCTTGATGTCCAGTTCCACCTCTACTCTTTTTGCCTTGAGGAGTCGATATGGGCATTCTTGTACAACTACCCCATGTTATGTCACCATGTCATGCTTAGTTAGTGAGGTTTGTCCTGGTCTCTCACTCACCACCTTGGGAACAGACAGGATAACCTTTTCCAGCTCCTGTTGCTCTTTGGTAGTCAAATTGTGTCCGAAATTAAGGTCTGATTTGTGAGTAAGGGCTGGCCAAAGAAGAGGTCAGGCTCCCTGTCATTCCACAGCTTCAGCAGGTTCATGTGATATACCCGTTCACTCAGTCAACGATTTGGTTGCTTCACCAAATAGTTGACAAGTACCTTCCTCTCCTTAACTTCGTAGGGGCCTTGCCAATGGACCAATAATTTAGAGTGGGAGGTGGGAATGAGGACTATGACACGATCTCCAGGGCAGAAGTCCCGTAGAGATGTGCCACAATCATAATAGGCAAAAAGGATGAGGGGGAGGAGCTGGTCTCAGTTTCTTCTATCATCATTGACCACCTTGCGGAGCATCTGTTTGAGGGTCTGGTTGAACCTCTCTACTAGACCATCGGTTTGAAGATGATACACCAAGGTCTTCAAATGCTTTATCTTAACTAACTTGGCAACTTTCCTGAACATCCTGAGGTAAATGGCATCCCTTGGTCCGTCAGAGCTTCCTTAGGGATGCCGACTTGTGCAAAAAACGCTAATAATTCCTGTGCTATAGCTTTGGTGGTAGTTGAGTGCAGAGGAACAGTTTTGGGATATCGGGTAACATAATCTACCAGGACCAGTATCTATTTTTGTCCAAGAGCCAAGGGTTCTAACGGTCCCACTTAGTCAATCCCGATGCATTGAAACGGGACATCAATAAGGGGAATGGGAACTAGAGGAGCACAGTCCCTCCTAGGAATCTAGTGCAATTGACACTCTGGGCAGGATGTGCAAAAGTGACAAACCTCCTTGTTTATTCCCGGCCAACAGAATCAGAGCTTGATCCGCTCAAAGTTTTTTTTGGTGCCCAGATGGGCACCTAGGAGGTGGATGTATACTAGCTCACAAATTTGTTGCCAGTAAGTTTGTGGGACTAACAGCAGTGACCTTACCTCCCCCTCATGTTTGGCTACCTGATAAAAAAGGTTATTTTTTAGAACAAAGTGAGGCCCTTGTGGCATGGCATGTTGTGTGCGATGGCCATTTACCTGAACCACTGCATTTATTGCAAATTTAAGGGAATCGTCATTACATTGTTCCCTTTTAAATAAAGCCGGTGTCTGCTTAAATTGAAAGTGCAGCTGAGAGAGTGGGTCTGTAGTGACTTCAAGGGGCGTGGTTTCATCCCGTTCTGCTGCAGAGCTGGGTGATGACGTCCCATTGTGCGATGGTCCAGGATTTGCCACGTCACTGCTCTCAGCCGGCTCTGTACACAGTGTGGAGGAAGTTTGGGACGAATTTTCCCCATCCATTAATAGGCCCAATCTTTGCTTTTGAGTGGGTTGAATGAAACCGTATTTACTATCGGACCAATCTTGCCGAGCAGAAGATGTGGCCGCAGAATTAAGGTTCGGGACACACTGGTTGGGTTTCATACAGAGATTGCCTGGTTTTCCTACAGTGTGAAGCTGCCTCATTCTTTTCAATGGCATCTATGAGGTCAATCATGTTTTTAAAGATATTCAGGTAGTGCATTCAGTAAGAAAAAACAGGCCAGTTGTTCAACCACCTGGCATTTCATCTTTGTCTAACATATGTAAGTACCCAAGCTGTGTACCAAATGCGCCGCATGGAAATTGCGACTGTGCATCCACTCATAAATCTGGCAGAGAGCATACTATAGGGAAACCATTGCATTAGTGTACTTGTAGTGAATCATGCAGAGGACGGATGTTGTGGATTCTGCTAGCAGGTTCAAGTAAAAGGACATTAGACAAAAATAACTGAGATCGGTGTACAACATACACCAGCGCGAGTAATTAAGGGTTAAATGCATGTGTTATCAATTTGCACTAACACTTATCAGCAACATTGGCTGCTTTAATATACTAGGAAATGGGAAAAATCTATTATCATAATTTAGGAAATATCCTTTACATGTCTTATAATTCATTATTATTGTACATTTAGCCATGCTTTTAAATACATCCGGGAGGAACCTGTATAAAATAAACAAATAGTTTAATTTTGGATTGTTTGAAGCTCTGAAAAATGAACAAATACTCAGTTTAAATGTGGTTTGTTTACCCATTTATCTCTTTGAACTAACTTGATGTACATGCCGTTTCTGGTGACTTCCAATTTGGGAGACATGAATCAAGCCTCCCCTTCACCTTCAACAAAACCTGCAAATTTTGTTCTTCAAACAAATAAAGCAAAGTCCTATTTGATACTGATGATTTCTCTTATATTGATGACCACATCTCTTTTCTTCATCCCCTCACTCTTCTTGCTGCCATTTTCTGTAATTTTGCAGAATAAGTGTCACCAGTGCAGTTTGTCCTTCTAATAGAAGCATTGCTAGAAATTCAATTGGTAAGCACATAGCTCTATCTTTTGCTGTTTTTAGAGAAGGCAAGGTAAACACATGCCACAAATTATTGCCAGTCTCATGATTATGGCATATAATTTTTTTTTCATTTTTTGACTTCGATTCCTGCTCTAGCATTTTGGTTTGTTTTTGTTGCTTTTTCCTGGTTGCTAGACCAGTTTTCCAGCCCCTGATTATATCTCAGTACTGTATGTTCCTTTCAAATATTGTTCATGTTCCTTGTCTTCTGCCATTTGTATACTCTAAGTAAATCATAATAGCAATTCTTCCAAAATACACTTTTGGCTCTACCACTTTTGACCATTTTCCCCATGGCCTTCAAGTGATGCAGCTTTTGTAGGGAGATCCCTGTTGTCCACTGTGGCATTAGTTAGCCTCAGCTCAGTTTCCTTACAGCATTACTGAAAGAGCTTGTCTGCCTGGAAACATTTTTTTATTTAGTTACTTCAGGTTTGGTTTTGTATTTGTGTTTGTAATTTTCCTTTTGACATAGGTATTACATTAATATTTGATCATGGTTCTATTTTGACTTTTTCTTCTGTGTTCTGGACTTCAGCTTTGCCTCTTGTTATGAATTTGTTACATAGAGTTTCCCTAATAAGTGATTTTTTTTCTCCTCTTGCATGATTTGTCTTCTTTTTGCTTATTGTTTTTAGTTATTTTATCTTTTCCTGCCCTGTGGGGTTCATTGCACCTGAAGTGTTAGTGTCTTATTTTGCTGTATTTATTACTATTTTAGCAATTTTAGCTAATTTCATTTTTGAAAATTTTGGCTATTTTTTTTAATTAGTTACTAGAAATAATTATTTAGTTATTACACTTGCAAATTAATAATTGAGTAACAAAATATTTTAATTATTTAATTAATTTATTTATTAAGGTTTGATTTTTTTATGTTTTTGGTATCTTATCCTCATTTCTAAAATAAGGAAAAGACTTGTAATCCCAGCAATGTGTGCCAGAGTTCATTCACATTACAAAAGTAGTGTTTTGGCTCATGCAGTAGGGTGACTTCTCTGCACAATTATTGCACAGAAAATTTCCTTAAGCCATTATTCCCTTCAACAATTTTGTTTTATTTTTATGAGCCAATCACCACTCACTGAATAATAGCAGCTATTAATCTGTATTGTTTGATTGTAGAAGTCACCTGAGTCACAGAAAGTGACAGATGTCCTGTTTCTGTGAAGTTATAAGTGGTTCTCATTGAAATGCAGCAGTCCAGTTCCAGTTGTGACATTCTTATAGAGAGGATGCATTTTGTGTCTAAATGGCTGAATGTAAGGTAGTGCAAAATCCTCCAGATATCTCTGCTTTGTCACTGCAGCTGCTCAGTTTAATGTTGTCTTTCTAATTAGCCATCCAATAAATAAATTGGGGGTTGTCTTGCATTTATTTTGTCACCCAAATACTAAGGCAAGGACTAACTGGCTTCTGATGCCCATGTAACCAAGGTGAACCAGATGCATTGTTTGCTCATCCATTCTTGTTTATGTTGTCAGTTCTGCACTTTTTTGTTTTCCCTGGTTATGATTCTATTTATGTAGTTTAATTTTCAGTTTAAGATGTCTTCATTTATAGTTTACCTTCTAGGATTTTGAGTCTTACCATTCAAGACCCTGAATTATGCATATACAGTATATATATATATATATATATATATATATAGATATATATATATATATATAGATATATATATTGTGAACGCTGGCCCCAGCACAGACAGACGGACATCATATTTTGTTCCTAACACACTGTTTATTTACACTATTTACAATTGTCATAAAGTCACATGAACTCTCAAGCTTCGTCCTTCTGCCTCCCGACTTCCACCAATGACTGGAGGGAGGCGGCCCCTTTTATGGGAACCCGGATGAGCTCCAGCTGCTTCCCGGCACTTGGTCTTGGCCACACCCTGTGTGGCGGAAGTGCCGCTGCGCACCCGAAGCTGTCCGTGTCGTCTTCCCCCCGGCACTTCCTGGTGTGGCGGAAGTGCCGGGCTCCCGGGATAAATAGGCACTGGGGCGCCGCCTGGCGGTGGCCACGGGTCCCTACAGGGCTGGGCTTCCAAGCCCTGTACCCGTGGCCCCCCACTTAACCAGGACGGACGCCCCCTCTCGATCTGGAGGAGGTACACGCCCTCCTCTGGTCCTCCAAGGCGTCCCGGCCGGGCTCCATCCTCGGCCAAAGACCACACGGGATAAACCGGCATCGGGGCGCCGCCTGGCGGTGACCACGGGTCCCTACAGGGCTGGGCTTCCAAGCCTTGTACCCGTGGCCCCCCACATAACCAGGACGGACGCCCCCTCGCGGTCTGGAGGAGGCACAAGCCCTCCTCTGGTCCTCCAAGGCGTCCCGGTCGGGCTCCATCCCCGGCCAAAGACCCCACGGGGAAAACGGGCATCGGGGCTCTGCCTGGCGGTGACCACGGGTCCCTACAGGGCTGGGCTTCCAAGCCTTGTACCCGTGGCCCCCCACATAACCAGGACGGATGCCCCCTCGCGGTCTGGAGGAGGCACAAGCCCTCCTCTCCTCCTCCTGGGACCACAATAATATATATATATATATATATATATATATATATATATATATATATATATATATTAGGGCTGGAAATCAATAAATAAAAAAATAACTAATTAATTGCACAAATGTATGTAATTGATTGTGATTAATTGCATCTAACGTTAAAGCAAGTAATTATAAAATTAATATATAAATTATGAAGTAAATACACACTGAATCACAAAATTAATATTGAATCAACACAAAGAAATAAAAAAATTAACGGCACAGTTTAAACTTAAATATTACCTTAAACATGAACTTTTAACAAAATGCTACCTGACAAGTACTACCTGAATCTGAATGCCTTCCTAAAAGGCAAGTTGAAAAAAAGGCAATAAGAAAAGGAGGCCAATGTATTAATTCTCAGATTTACATAGCATCTGAGATACAGATGTGCCAAAGTAAAAAAATGATCCAAACGACTTTGATTGTACTGTTAAAGACTAGTTTAACTGAAATAACACAAATCTCTTAACAGGGGATACATTTAAACTTGTGTTAAAACCCCACAAAAGCTATCTTCAACTAGGCTGTCCCGCCTTTTAAGGCGACCGACTTTTAAGTTGACCACTTCTTAAGGCAATTCAATATGTAGATCAATTTGATATTTTATACAAACTCATTAATTTGGTTATATTGCATTTGAGCGGTATTACTTTAATACTTGTAGTTTCTGTTATTTTTGTGATGAAATTTAAACTTTTTTTCTACATTGAGGTCGCCCTTTTGAACCCCCCCGGTGAGGCATTTGTACTCCATCAACATTAATTATTTCCAGAGAAATCGCGCATCGCGCACAAAAGCAAGGGAACAATGGGAGCACCAGAACTCTGCTCACATCATGTCGCTTCGTACCACAAGCTGCAAGTAGTAAGTCTGTGATAAGCGGAATACCGCTACGCTTTCCACTCACGGGACGGAAGGACAATCCTGACCGCTTTTATATAGTAAGAAAGAAGAAGAAGATATTGCACAGTCTGGAGTAGAACATCGTCTTTTACCTGGAAAAACAAAACTACAAATCCCATCGTGCATTGCAAAATGGACGGGGCATGTGTGAAACTCCGCGCCTGTGTAGCACTCAAGGGACGGAAGGACAATCCCGACTGCTTTTAATATAGAAAGATTGTTTCATCGAAAATTATGCTCTACACATGTTGGTATGTATAAATCTACAAAATAAACACCAGTGCTCAATGTATTGACATGAGGTGTATCATTGTGAACTGTGTAAAATGAAATTTTAAATATTTAAATGAAAAATGTGTTTTATAGGGCAGCACCATGGCGCAGTGGGTAGTACTGCTGTCTCGCAGTTAGGAGACCCGTGTTCGCTTCCCGGGTCCACCCTGTGTGGAGTTTGCATGTTCTCCCCGTGTCTGCGTGGGTTTCCTCCGGGCACTCCGGTTTCCTCCTACAGTCCAAAGACATGCAGGTTAGGTGCATTGGTGATCCTAAATTGTCCCGTGTGTGTGCATGCCCTGCGGTGGGCTGGCACCCTGCCCACGGTTTGTTTCCTGCCTTGTGCCCTGGGATTGGCTCCAGCAGATCCCCGTGACCCTGTATTTAGGATATAGCGGGATGGATGGATGGAATTTGTTTTATAAAACTTTTAAAGGTAGTATATCAATACGGTACTGTATGTGCATGTAATTCTTTTGGTACACACTTACCTTTTTTGTATTATTATTTTGTAATGTTTAAAAAAAACAAAAGAAATTACATGAAAAAGCCACCCTGAACAAAGCACTGCATTTGCCTTGTTGCTGGGTCTGGATGCGACAGTATTTTCTAACACGTTAAACAGGCTACATTAATCGTAAAAATTAACATGTCAACTTTCCCAGGCCTGATATCCTAATATATGTATATATATTGTGGAACGGAACCCGGACACAGACAGACGGACAACGGTTTTGCACCCAACACACTCATGTTTATTTACAATATTTACAGTAAGTCAGTTCGTGCTCCACCCAGTGCCTCCAGCACTGATCCCCCAAAGTCCAGGCCTCTTTTCCCAGTGCTTTTCTTCTGGCCGCCTCCACTCCTTTCTATGAGCTCTGTCCTCTTCTACCCGACTCTTGCTCTCGAAAGCAGGGAGGCGGCCCCTTATATGGGCTCCAGCTGCTTCCTGACAATCCTCCGTGGACATACCCCCATGTGGCGGAAGTGCCGGCTGCGCACCCGGAAGCCCTCCAGGTGTCCCCAGTCTTCTTCCCCCCAGAACTTCTTGGTGTGGCGGAAGTGCTGAGGTCCAGGGCTCTTCAGGCACTGGGGCGCCCCCTGGCGGTGGCCACGGGCCCCTACAGGGTTGGGCTTCCAAGCCCTCTACACATGGCCCCCAACACAACCAGGGTGGTCGCCCCCTCGTGGTCATACATATTGTGAGGTTTCTAAACTCTTTTGGGACTCCCCCCAATGGGACGATACACTAAAGAGAGTCCTGAAGCAAGATCACTGTGCTGTGGAAGACTGTTTATCTGTTGCCATAGCTACCGCAGGCTCACAGTGCTCCAGCAGCTCGCCACAAAAGCAACTTTGAAAAGATTGCAGTTGTGCTATAAGTGCCTGTCGTCAACGGGTGATGAAAGGAACATTATAGATTCAGGGAGCAGTATTACTTGGCCACTAACCTGGCCACGACCCTGCCTGATTGCTGTGTCTGTGCAAAGGAGGGCGGTAGATCCCGCTACAATAAATAGTCGTGCTGTTCCTGTTTCAAGTTGAATAAAGCTGAGTACTGAGACTTATCCTTGTGTTTTGGGGTGCAAGACAGGGATTCACACTTCACTATACAGTGGAACCTTGGTTCACGAACGTCTCGGGAAAACACGTACAACTCGGTTCACGACCAAAAAGTTCGCCAAACTTTTGCCTCGGTTCATGAACACATACTCAGTATACAAACAAGCCAGTTTCCCTTTTGGTTTGTGCGCGCCGATGATTTCCACACGTGTTGCATTGTTCTCGGTCATACGTGCCTGCCTGCTGCTGAGAGAGAGAGAGAGAGAGAGCCTGCACATGGGTGCCTGCCTGGCTGGTTCATATGCGCCGATTACTGTACTGTATTTAAGCAGAGCCGCTCCCTGTTTATTGTTCTCAGTCAGACGTGTGTGCTTTACCTGCGCTCTCTTTGTGCTCTACAGTATTTTGTGTGCTTTTGCAGTTAACTATGGCTTCTAAGCAAGTGAAGAGTGGTGAGAAGAAAGTTTTGAAGAAAATTGAAATCGAAGTAAAGAAAGAAATTATTGAAAAGTTTGAGTGTGGCGTTCTTATTACTGATCTTGCCGTTGAGTACAAGAAGTCAAAAATGTGACTTTTCTAAAGCAGAAAGAATCTATTAAAGCTGCTGATATTGCAAAAGGAGTTACAGCGTTAACCAGGCAGAGGCTTCAAGTGCTGGAAGAGGTGGAAAAACTGTTTACCAGTTTACTCATTTACCAATTTGAGAACCCTCGTACCCCACAATGTAAACAAAGCCAGACTGCCAGTAATGTGGAGGGCAAACACGAAGGGTTGGGTCACAAGGACTTTGTTTTTGGAATGGCTGCATGAGGCTTTCGATCTCACCAGCTAAACAGCTAAAAACACCAGAAAACCAAGAAATCCATCCATCCTCTAACCCGCTGAATCCAAATAGGGTCACAGGGGTCTGCTGGAGCCAATCCTAGCCAACACAGGGCAGGAACCAATCCTGGGCAGGGTGCCAACCCACCGCAGGACACACACAAACACACCCACATACCAAGCACACACTAGGGCCAATGTAGAATCGCCAATCCACCTAACCAGCATGTCTTTGGATTGTGGGAGGAAACCCACACAGACACGGGGAGAACATGCAAACTCCACGCAGGGAGGACCCGGGAAGTGAACCCGGGTCTCCTAACTGCGAGGCAGCAGCTACCACTGCGCCACCGTGCCGCCCAACCAAGAAATCACAAGAGAGAAAACACCTGAAGGAAAACATCCCTCCATTGTGGAGCCAGACTCTCCCTCCTCTCCACCCTGTTCCTCCTCACTTTATGCCAGAACTCAACTCATGCAAGGTTAGTTTTCTTGGTTGTTTTTGTATTACGGATTTTTCAAAAGTTAATTTTTCAGTTTGTAGCGTGAATTGTTGCAATGTTACTTTTCTCTTTTTTCAAATGTTTGTTTTTTTCCCTGTGCCTAAAACTCATTAAAGTGTTTACATGGAGTTGTTCATAGTGTGATTTGTTGCAATGTTACTTTTCTCTTTTTTCAAAATTTCCTTTTTTCCGCTGTGCTTAAAACTCATTTTAAAAAAAATGTTTACAGCAATTGGGCTGTAAGGCTATTAGCATGAACTCCTGCAATGTTACTTTTTTTGGTTGCTTGTGGTTGGTTTTTAAATAAATTTGGATTTGTTCTAATGTTCCTTTTTTTCCGCTGTGCTTAAAACTCATTTTAAAAAAAGTGTTTACAGCGATCGGTCTGTAAGGCTATTACAACAACAACAACAGCACATCAACATTTATTTACACTCACCTAAAGTATTATTAGGAACACCATACTAATACGGTGTTTGACCCCCTTTCGCCTTCAGAACTGCCTTAATTCTATGTGGCATTGATTCAACAAGGTGCTGAAAGCATTCTTTAGAAATGTTGGCCCATATTGATAGGATAGCATCTTGCAGTTGATGGAGATTTGTGGGATGCACATCCAGGGCACGAAGCTCCCGTTCCACCACATCCCAAAGATGCTCTATTGGGTTGAGATCTGGTGACTGTGGGGCCATTTTAGTACAGTGAACTCATTGTCATGTTCAAGAAACCAATTTGAAATGATTCGAGCTTTGTGACATGGTGCATTATCCTGCTGGAAGTAGCCATCAGAGGATGGGTACATGGGGGTCATGAAGGGATGGACAATGTCAGAAACAATGCTCAGGTAGCCCGTGGCATTTAAATGATGCCCAATTGGCACTAAGGGGCCTAAAGTGTGCCAAGAAAACATCCCCCACACCATTACACCACCACCACCAGCCTGCACAGTGGTAACAAGGCATGATGGATCCATGTTCTTATTCTGTTTACGCCAAATTCTGACTCTACCATTTGAATGTCTCAACAGAAATCGAGACTCATCAGGCCAGGCAACATTTTTCCAGTCTTCAACTGTCTAATTTTGGTGAGCTCGTGCAAATTGTAGCCTCTTTTTCCTATTCGTAGTGGAGATGAGTGGTACCCGGTGGGGTCTTCTGCTGTTGTAGCCCATCCGCCTCAAGGTTGTGCGTGTTGTGGCTTCACAAATGCTTTTCTGCATACCTCGGTTGTAACGAGTGGTTATTTCTGTCAAAGTTGCTCTTCTATCAGCTTGAATCAGTCGGCCCATTCTCCTCTGACCTCTAGCATCAACAAGGCATTTTCGCCCACAGGACTGCCGCATACTGGATGTTTTTCCCTTTTCACACCATTCTTTGTAAACCCTAGAAATGGTTGTGCGTGAAAATCCCAGTAACTGAGCAGATTGTGAAATACTCAGACCGGCCCGTTGGCACCAACAACCATGCCACGCTCAAAATTGCTTAAATCACCTTTCTTTCCCATTCTGACATTCAGTTTGGAGTTTAGGAGATTGTCTTGACCAGGACCACACCCCTAAATGCATTGAAGCAACTGCCATGTGATTGGTTGATTAGATAATTGCATTAATGAGAAATTGAACAGGTGTTCCTAATAATCCTTTAGGTGAGTGTATATAGCACATTTTCATACAAAAAAATGTAGCTCAAAGTGCTTTACAAAATGAAGAATAGAAAAATAAAAGACACAGTAAAAAATAAAATAAGTCAACATTACTTAACATAGAATAAGTAAGGTCCGATGGCCAGGGTGGACAGAAAAAAAAAAAAAACTCCAGACGGCTGGTGAAAAAAAAATAAAATCTGCAGGGACTCCAGACCATGAGACCGCCCAGTCCCCTCTGGGCAATCTACCTAACATAAGTGGAACAGTACTCTTTGTATTTAGGGTTCTCATGGAAGCATTTGATGATGATGGTCACGAAGACTTCTGGCTTTCAGTCCATCAATGTTGGAGTATCATGATGCTTTGAGTAGGTGGTGCTGGCGCAGGCCGCCACCACGAAGAAACCGTAAAAAGAAACAGAAGAGAGAGTAGGGGTCAGTACGGTTTTTAGAGCCACTATGAATAGTTATTATGATGAATTGAACATGCAGAGTATCCGGATTAAGTTAAAGTGAAGTTAGGAGAAGGCCATGTTAAAGTAATGTGTTTTCAGCATTGTTTTAAAGTGCTCCACTGTATTAGCCTGCCAGATTCCTATAGGCAGAAATAACAAGTACAGGTTATTGCTGGTAAGCACAAATGAGACCCAGTATTGCTCTATGCATACAGTGTATTATGTTAGACAGATGGGTTAAATATACCAGCAGGCTGAATTGCCTCCTTATAGTATTGGGTCTCGGAGAGATCATTTTTCTTTGCTATGATACATTTTGAGTGGAGTCCAGGTGTTCTTTCTCTTGTGAGTTTTTCTCCAGGATTGTAAACTTATTTCCAGTCATGTTGGTGTATCAATTATTTACTATGCTGTGCTCATATGTAACAAATCAGTCTGCCTTATACTTGAGTTTTCTAGATCAGTTTTGTACTGTGACAATTGTTTCACTTGATTACTAAATTAGTGGATTTATATAAAGAAACGGTACATTTGAATTCAAATAGCTGATTGATCTTTTTCACAAATCTCTTATTTTATATCATTAATTACTGCAACCTTAAACATTTTAAATTACTTTTACAAAATGACATGAGCAAAGTTGAAATCCCTATGGAGGCAAGCTTTTTGCATACAATATAACTTTACTGACGTTAAATCACCAATAAGAACACTCACAAGGTTCATATGCCACTTACAACATTAAACAAGGGTCAGCTTGTACAATAAGGATAAAAATTGGGCAAGTTTGAAATGAACATTATGAATAAAACCTTTTGTCTAACATACACTCTGATCTGCTGCTATACAGCGCTATCAACAGAATAAGTGTTATAATTTTAAATTCTAAAAGGAGTTCTAACTTGAGTTTACTAAGAAAGCCAATGCAGTTACTATTACAATAGCAGCACTACATGAAACTGTTAAAATTAGTAATTTTGCTATGACAAAGGTGGCATACATGTTTTACAGCAATACTGATTTTCATAAAGCACTAAAAATTAAATAATGTCATATTTAAATTTTTCCCCTAGAAAATAAGACAAAAACAACAAATGAGATCGAGCATCCACTTTTATTAAAGTGTAATATTATGCAAAATAGAGTGGCCTTGACCGTCTCTATTGTCCTTATCAATTTACAGGACGTTTCACGCATAAAACTGAGGACTGCAGCTGCACTGTAGCCTGCAGGGATTCACTGGGGAATTATTTGTTAGTACCTTTGCAGTTCTCATTTTAACACACTCTTAATGCCACGCTCTTCTGAGAAGTGCTGTTTTGTTTTATCAACTGATGAAAGGTGTTTCTGAAGTGCAGAAATCCATGCATATTATCATAGCCCGCTAAATCAATATACCAGTGGTTACATACCTTTATTTTTAGAGGCTCCAGGAGACATTTCAAAAAACTTGCATTTGTTATAACTTTTCTTGTCAATTTTATTTTTCCTCTAAACTATTGTCATTTTGCTTATTTTGTTACATAAAATTGCGTAAATTAACTTTCTCTGTCCTTCTTTAACACCACTGATGTTGATAATTACACAGTTATAAAATACCCATAACATACAGTACATTAGTTAGTACTTCAATAAATATTCAAATTCTAAACTTTTTTTTATATCCTGCTAAAGATGTACCTGAACTTTGTTAGAATTTAGGAGCTATGCAAGCAATAGATGATTACCTACTGTTATATTAATTTTATTTAGGTGTTACACACCAAAAGTGCAGACAGCCTTTTGGTTCAGTAGTGATATTCTGTGTATATTTTCCCCATCTATAAACTAATTTTGTCAAGATGGTATGACTTTTAACCTTAATACTCTTGTAAACCAAGACTTAAAAAGGTCTTATCTATAATGGACAGTAGCAAGTGCTAGTGAAGTGAACATACTGTAAATAGCGAGCAAAACTAGCATTGTGAGAGAAATAACAGATGAAATGAGCAGAAAAAAAGGTCCTTACTGTCACAAATTTTCCCTTTTGCTAGTTATCGAAGTAAGCAGCAGTGATTCATCATGAAGATTTTTTTGTCTTATCCAAAAGCCTATATTCACAAACATGTACTGTCATCTTATATAGGGGCGACACAGTGATGTGACACATCTCCTGACTTCCTTGTACCAACCATAAACAGCAAGGCCACTGCCATGAAATGTCCCCAAATAGGTGACAACAGAGAGAAAGAACAAAAACAAAATGGATCAGAGAAAACAGAAAAGGAAATTATGTTAAATTATCATTTAAATAGTAAATGTAAACCCGAATTTTAGAATAAAGCATGCGTGACATTTCTGTAAAAAACTCAGGCAGTAAAATCTTCGGCAGACTACAAAGCATGAATGTACAACATAACTTGAGTCCATGAATGAAACAAAATCTAAAGCATCAACTATTGGTATTTATTGCAAATTAGATTTCATCAAACTGCACAATAAAATAATTAAAGAGAGAGGGCTGAGAGACGTCATTCTTTGAGATCTGGCAATTTTTATACATTACTTTCACATGGGACAATTAATTTTCATTTGATTTTATTTACTTTATTAATCCCAGAGGAATAGTGTCACGTAAGAATGTATATGAAAGACGCAGGTCTTCTCAATTTGACCAGCTAAGACGTTGTCTTATTGAGCAGATTCACTGTTCATTGCTGAACTGCCTTGGTTAAACACAATCGAGATAATGACATCGAATGACATTTTGTTATTGATCCTGGTTAAAAATGTTAGTATTTTAACAGCCATTATGTATTTATTTTGATGTTCTGCACTGATTTGTTACTTACAAATACCAGATACACACATTTATGAAACAGGAAGTGTTAAGTGCAACGTTATACAAATTTTTCTCAATACGTTGTCAGGCAGGATATGCATATGGTGTCCTTAATATGCGAATATCATTTAGAGGTGGAAAAAGGACTTTATCATATTCCTAAACCCAGTGGAGAGGCAATTCCAAAAACCATGGAGATACTGTGTCCATTTTTATGTCTGAAGTCATGGGTTAAAAAGCTCCATCATGGCAGGGCCTAAGGAAATGATGAGATTTGTTCAGGAATGCAGACAAGTAAATAATGTAGGTTTGTCTTTCGTTTTCTTAACAATATTGTATAGAAGTTGGGGTCATTACCTCATAATTGGCAGACTAAAATGGTTTTCAATTTTGAAAAGGGGAACAAGATCAGTTAATGATGGGTCATTTTCCTAAACCTTCCAGGGAATGTCTGGTATTTTTGAATGGATACTCTTTTGAAATGTCAAAACCTCACATGCAAGAGGAACACTGTGGAATCTGCACAGGTAGTTTGGTAATGCTGTGTATAAATACTTTATGGATTTGGAAAAGTTTATGATGAGGTATCTTGTGAAAAGTGCTAAAAAAATTATCTTCGGCAGAAATAGTGCAGTGTACTGGGAGTAAATTGTATTATGAGACTTTTTTGCTGAAATTTAAAGTCAACACATGACTTAAATGTGGAAGAACCAGCAAATTAAGTATAATGCACTGTTTAAAAATTCACTATAATGTTGTGCATGTCACGTCACGATACGTAAACAAAACATAACATTCTTAAACATGTTTAATCCAGTTAGGGGTCATGGGTGGGGGGCCAGAGACTTTCCAAGTTAAATCAATTAATGTTTGGGTAATTAATTTTTGGCTACAGTTGAAAGCAGCAGAAATTATATTAGATTTTCATGTGCAATATTGAGAATCCTTGTTTATCATACTAATTTTACTACAGAGTAATGGACAGCAGGGAATATTCTTCTCGACAAGATGATAACTGTACTTCATACTGGAAGAATACAAAGATCCCACCTCCTTGTAACATAGAGAAACCAAGCTGGGAAGCAAAGATTAGGTTTCATGTGGGGGAAAAAAACAAAAGCCAGAAGGCACATTAGTCTTTATAAATAAACATACTGCCAGAATTTATTTTGTGATCACCTCATTACAATATTTTTAATTAAAACAAAGCTGTAAATATTTTCTCCTGGCTCATCAAGTAAAACAAAATAAACACAGACGTTCGGCAGTATAATCCTCTTGAGTTACCTTTCCTTTATGAAGATTTTGTTTTGAAGCCAAGCTGGCTTGGGCAGTAAACATAACAAACCAACTTTTGTAACCCCTCTACAATCAGCAGTAGTACACAATTGAATGATACCTCTGGGTATATGGAATGAAGAACAGAAAATGTTAAAAACCTTCATTGCATTGTGTTCTACTGTCCACAGACTTTTTACAATGATATAGAAATGTAAAATTAAAAAATAAATCATCAGACCTTACAATACAATAAAGAGTACACATCATAAACATGCAAATATTACATTGTAGTTGAATTTTGGCAGTGATATTGTATAATAACTATTACTTAATGAATTTATTATAAGATGAATCCATGATGATAATATTATAATACAAATTAATATATATATATATTGATAAAACAAAACAGTGAAGTTACTCAGCTATATTTAAACCAATACTTCACTAAGACTCATACAATATCCTTTCTTTGTTAATTTAAAAAGGAATAGCAATATAATCCTCACTGTTCAAAACAAAGCCTAAATATAAATTATGCTAAGAGAAAATGCTGACTTTGAATGTTTCATGAAGTAATCTCTAGCCTGATTGTCCAGTGGAAGACAGCTTTTTCAAATGACAAGCCTGCTGTGCTAAGATGATTGAGCCTGCTTTCACTCATCACTTTGAAAATTAAAGCATATATTTCTCTGTCAGAAAATAATATATATCAATAATACTGCCTGACACAGCATAAACTTGTTCAGTTTATCAATATCATATATTCCTCCTTTTTCCCCTTTATGTAATGCTTCTTTAGCCTATGTCAAGTTTATACTTACATTAAAGTCTACCTTCTCATATGGAATATAATGTGCGATATTCAGTTCTAAATGTTAAATGCCTTTTAACTAATAATCAAGACACAATTTTCCCGTCATTCCCATAGGATTTAAAACAACTTATTTATAGATTTAGCTTGGTTGATATGTAGGGTTGGGTCCTTCCCCAGTTTAGAATAACCAAATTAGAATATCTAGTTTAAATATATGAGTAAAATATTTCAAGGGGAATAAAAGTACACTATTGGCAGTGGCAAAAAAAATCTTGCTCATGGTACAAGCCAGTATATTATGGTTAATTCATTCTGCAAACAAACTGGAGGTTTAAGATGGAGGTGGGGTAAATATACAAGAAAAATAAATGATTACATGGTATTACAAGGGCTGAATCAAGATTTTAAATAAATAACATGGAATAATCAGGACTATATCGATGAAATGCCATGATCTTAGTTTTTTAATACTAAGTACAATAATACCACTGTTAACAAATCCTCTCAGAATAAAGCTCCTTCATGATGAAGTCAGTAAAATTTGTGCATGAGCAAGTTTCTAAACCCATACACTAAAGTGCTGTGATAGTCGTTGTGTAAACTCCATACATAGAATAGTCATTGGGTAACATCTATACTGTGAAATGTTAAGTTATTATACATGAGTGTTGTTATGTTACATGTACTGCAATTATATGAATGTCTTTATAAATTATTATTTGTTCAGTATTTCCCAAAAATGTAAAGCAATATCTTTAGCAACTAAAATAGAGATTATAAAGAGGGTGAAAATTGGTGGAAAGAAATGCCATGTACAGTAACAGAATCAGTGGGATAAGCACATAGCCATGAATGAAGCTGGTATAGAGCATCGAAAAGGGGACATGGGGCTCCTCTTCTAAAATCCATTGTTCTAAGTGGGTTACCACCAGCGAGTCTGCTCAAGGATTTAAGTTTGTATCAGTCAACAGGGTTAGGGAAATTTAGGCAGATGTGTTGCCTCTGACACCAAGTGAAGTGTGAGACATGAGGCAAAGTCAGCAGTGTGAACGTACAGTAAGTGAATTATGCAAATCAGAGTGAGTGGAGCTGCATGGAAGGAGCTGTGTGAGAGGATGGCCAAGGAACTAGGTAGCAGGGGTCATCTACAACAGCCCTGCACCAGGATCATTGCAATTTGTGTTATGGTAATTCCAGTTACTTCAATGGTTATAATAAGAGGTCCATGGTGAAGCACAATTTTAAACAAAATTGAGTCCTGGAGTGTGCAGGCTTTGCACAGGTGTGGGTATATGTGTTCTGGCGCCACTCTGAGGTTGATTGGGGTGCTTGACTAATTGCGCATTCATATGCAAATTCAAGTGTGCCAGTCAAGTGCTTACACCTCAGAGTAGATGGAGCACCTGCACCCAATCTGGGCTATATAGGGAGCATGCAAGCAAAGCAGAGGGGGGGAATGAAATCAAAAACAAAAAGGAGAGTAGAAAGAATGAAGGATTGGTGGTTAAGGATGGCAAAAGAGGTGGGACTAGGAGAGTTTGTGTCATGAAGAATGGAGACAGGTGAATGGGAGTATGCCTTGATGAAATGAGTGGCAGGCCTGTGTGCGAGTGCTGGGCTGGAGAAGCGGTGCTCCTTAGAGCAACAAAGGGGAGTAGGAGCAGCCCTGTCATGTAGCATTCGTTTATGGACGCCGATGAACTGGTTGAGGGAGAAGTTACTGGGGATCATCTGGGAGTCCTACTGATGCAGAAGGACTGGTAATAGGACCCTGAACCCAGGTTGAGTAGATGACTGCACCTATCAGCAGGTGTCTCCTCATGCTGCAAGGAAACGGAAATGAATCTTGATACTAGCACTTATGGTAGTTGTCAAAAAACTATTCCAAATGGATGCCCAAAAGGACAGGCATTTTACACTTGTAATCATGAACTGAATTCTGCCTGAATGTAATGGACAAAATGCCATACCTACAGAATAAGCAGGCACTGGATCTATAACGGGAAGTAATCTTGATCCAATCACCAGAGATTACACTTTCCTTCAAAATCAGGTGACTTCCTTCAAAAGGTGAAAATTCATTCCATGTTTGGTGTTGAAACCTAAGATTCATTCTCTTTTTGGGAAAGCTGACAGCAGACGATCCATTCTCTTTGGGAGCTGAAAGCTGATGATCTGTTCTCTTTGGAACAAAAAGCCAAACACTGTGGAGTAAAAGCTTTCAAACTTTTTTTTTTTTACTTCAAAAGCTACTCTTCATAGAGTCGTGGAGCTGGACTACCTAAACTAGCTCTAAGTTTAATTTTTCCAAGTTAAGCTCTGTACCAGTGACTAACTTCAGTCTAAGAAAACTGAGTAGCAGCATTTTTTCAAGAAGAATACTTCAACACCTACACTTATGTACCAGAAACATTAACGCTTTTCCTTAACACTAGAATCCCTGAACCCTATGAAAAAACTAATAATCCCAGCCCACCATAAATTCCTTCGCACCTCTCCATCAGCATCTTTTGTTTTGTAAATGTGTTGATCAGCACAAGTGGCAAGCAGCCTGTTGTCCCATCTACATGACGGAGCTCAACTGAGGCAAAAAGTTCTCCCTGCTCAAGCCAAGACTCCTTTATCTGCGTCAGGGGTCTGGAGTTGTATAGGGTAAATAATACAGTATATCATTATTTGGAAAACATGCATTTCATGCGTGTTCCATGTGATCTAGATAAGTGTAGAATGAAAGGAAATGCAAGGCAAGACATGCTGAACACATACCTAAAGCAGAAACTTTTTCCATATTATACTAATTATTTATACTATTTCTTAAAACTGAGTGTGCTTCAGTTACCTTGACATCAGTCTAATGGATTGGAAACTCCCGTATTGTGAAACATAAGGAAAAAAAAGTGAAAGCCTTACCAAATTATTTAATTATTGGCATTGCCAATGGCAAAACTAGTACATAATTAACTGATTGATTAACATCAATCCATCAAGTCTTCTTCTCACATCATAATCATTTCCCACAGGAGAGAAAGGACAGGCTGAAGATATCTGAAAATGTCAGCCTTCATACAAATGTCTTTAGTACATATGATAAAAAGCAAATGACTCCAAATAGCAACTTAAGTCACAAGATATCTTACAAATAGGCATAAATATGAGATTTCCATCTTTCACTTTTAAGGACCTTTGGGAAAAGAAATAACCCTGAAACCACTTAAGTATATTTATCCTTTCACCTGCCCTTTCTGAGCTCTTAAATAGTAGCTAATGCTTAACAGTGTCAAAAGCTTTCGGTAAGATCAATAAACTGTGTTATACACACACAATTGTCACCTACAGTAGGTCTAATATAATCAATAACTGTTATTGCAGCTGTGATTTTATTGTGTCTTGGCCTAAAACCAGATTGAAAGGAACTCAGAAACCCAGCTTTTTCCAAATATTTTTCAACTGAATGGAAAGTTATTCTAAGTCATTTGATCAGTCAATAAATTTAAAACATGTCTAAAGTTATAAGATATACAGTGGTGTGAAAAACTATTTGCCCCCTTCCTGATTTCTTATTCTTTTGCATTTTTGTCACACAAAATGTTTCTGATCATCAAACACATTTAACCATTAGTCAAATATAACACAAGTAAACACAAAATGCAGTTTTTAAATGATGGTTTTATTATTTAGGGAGAAAAAATCCAAACCTACATGGCCCTGTGTGAAAAAGTAATTGCCCCCTGAACCTAATAACTGGTTGGGCCACCCTTAGCAGCAATAACTGCAATCAAGCGTTTGCGATAACTTGCAATGAGTCTTTTACAGCGCTCTGGAGGAATTTTGGCCCACTCATCTTTGCAGAATTGTTGTAATTCAGCTTTATTTGAGGGTTTTCTAGCATGAACCGCCTTTTTAAGGTCATGCCATAGCATCTCGATTGGATTCAGGTCAGGACTTTGACTAGGCCACTCCAAAGTCTTCATTTTGTTTTTCTTCAGCCATTCAGAGGTGGATTTGCTGGTGTGTTTTGGGTCATTGTCCTGTTGCAGCACCCAAGATTGCTTCAGCTTGAGTTGACGAACAGATGGCCGGACATTCTCCTTCAGGATTTTTTGGTAGACAGTAGAATTCATGGTTCCATCTATCACAGCAAGCCTTCCAGGTCCTGAAGCAGCAAAACAACCCCAGACCATCACACTACCACCACCATATTTTACTGTTGGTATGATGTTCTTTTCTGAAATGCTGTGTTCCTTTTACGCCAGATGTAACGGGACATTTGCCTTCCAAAAGTTCAACTTTTGTCTCATCAGTCCACAAGGTATTTTCCCAAAAGTCTTGGCAATCATTGAGATGTTTCTTAGCAAAATTGAGACGAGCCCTAATGTTCTTTTTGCTTAACAGTGGTTTGCGTCTTGGAAATCTGCCATGCAGGCCGTTTTGCCCAGTCTCTTTCTTATGGTGGAGTTGTGAACACTGACCTTAATTGAGGCAAGTGAGGCCTGCAGTTCTTTAGAAGTTCTTTGTCCTGGGGTCTTTTGTGACCTCTCGGATGAGTCGTCTCTGCGCTCTTGGGGTAATTTTGGTTAGCCGGCCACTCCTGGGAAGGTTCACCACTGTTCCATGTTTTTGCCATTTGTGGATAATGGCTCTCACTGTGGTTCGCTGGAGTCCCAAAGCTTTAGAAATGGCTTTATAACCTTTACCAGGCTGATAGATCTCAATTACTTCTGTTCTCATTTGTTCCTGAATTTCTTTGGATCTTGGCATGATGTGTAGCTTTTGAGGTGCTTTTGGTCTACTTCTCTGTGTCAGGCAGCTCCTATTTAAGTGATTTCTTGATTGAAACAGGTGTGGCAGTAATCAGGTCTGGGGGTGGCTACGGAAATTGAACTCAGGTGTGATACACCACAGTTAGGTTATTTTTAACAAGGGGGCAATTACTTTTTCACACAGGGCCATGTAGGTTTGGATTTTTTCTCCCTAAATAATAAAAACCATCATTTAAAAACTGCATTTTGTGTTTACTTGTGTTATATTTGACTAATGGTTAAATGTGTTTGATGATCAGAAACATTTTGTGTGACAAACATGCAAAAGAATAAGAAATCAGGAAGGGGGCAAATAGTTTTTCACACCACTGTAAGCTTGCATCCAGAATTAAAATGACTTAAGTTCTAAGTCAGTTGGTAACTGATGTTATATACTATTTGAAATTCACCCTTAGAGGATCTGTACAAAACTTTTTCAAAACCTGGCAGGATCTGTTCAATATCATTTTAGAATAAGCATTGTGACAGATAAAGGGCGCTATTGTCCTCTTGAAACCTCGGACAATACGTCAGACACCAGATAAAAGTCCAATTATTATTTATTTGAACAATATTACAGTGCATAAGCACCCTCCACTCCACAATACTCATCCAATACAATAATAATAATCAATAAACTCATCCACCTCTCCCAGACGCGTTGCCATCCTTCCACCCAGCTCAGCTCAACTCTCTAGGTTTCCCACAATGTCCATGTGACTAGGAACACTTCCGGGTCAGATAAAAAGTCCTTTTCTTCAACCCAGAAGCACGTCATTTCCTCTATCCACGTGATCAGGACGCACTTCCGGGTTGTAGTGAAAATACTCCTTGTTCCTCCCTGCAGCGTCCTCTAGCGTTGCCCATGGTATCCAGCAGGGCTGTGGATAAAAACTCCATAGTCCAGGAATCCTTGCTGGCCTTCGTGGCACCTCTATGCTGCAGGGAGGTCTCCATCTGGCGGCCTGGGGGTATTGACCGGGATGAATGGCCGGCCGTATATCACAGCATTTAAATTGAGGAAGCAGGTTCTCTCCCCTCTTTTACTCCATTTATCTTTACTCTTTTATTAATTTATCTATTCACTTATTTTTACTAGCATAAAGTTTTACACTGCTGGCCTAGCTCTCTTTCTCAGGGGTAGGGGTTGATTTGTTTAGAACCCTTTTTTTTTTGTAAAACTTGAGTTACATGTATGGAATGTTATTTGATTTTAATAAAATCAATAAAATTATGTACAGATAAAAAAAATAAAATGACTTGTTATATTTCTAAAGTTAACATTGGCTTAATAAAAAATGTGCTTAGTGCACTAAAAATGATCATTAAATGCAATGAGCATTAGTTCTATGTAATTTTCTTTTTGCTTCCTTTAACTTAAAAGTGAAACTAGAAATATTTGTTTTGCATTGAACTCGCTTTACACGTTTTCCAAAAGTTTTGATCCCAGTTCAATGATGCAGGTCCCAGTGCCAGTAATGACAGTACTGGGCACAATGTTGGAACCAAATGTAGATGGAGTGTCAATCCATTGCAGGGAACACACATTTAATAATTAAGTATTAAAGTAACTTTTTGCGATCTTCACACACGTTCTTGGACAGGCAACATGGTTTAGTGGTTAAGGAATCAGACTAAAATAAAAGCCAAACTATGTGATCCTGAGCATGTCACTCTTACCTTAGAAAGTAATATAACTTGACTCTGTGCCAGAACAGTGACTGGAAATGGCCAATCAGTGTAGAAAAATGCTTCATAAAATAAACTGTTTGTTTTAAGAACGCTTTCAGGTCAGTTCTTCCATGTTTACATCGGTATTCATTTATCTGTTGATATAAATAACCAAGGCAGGAAGTGTTGTATATTATCAATTAGAACTGCTTAAATGAACGCAATGAACAATACAAACATGAAGTGGAAAAAGGAGCTTCTGTGGCTGGTTTATCTGCTGTAGACCATCCATCTATCGATCCATCCATCCTTCTATCCATCCATCTACTGCATAGATCCACTAGTAAACTGAGTGCTTAAGAGAAACCAGCAAGTTGAAAATTGTGTGAAATTAAAATTGTTGGCTGAAAGTACTCAGTGTTAGTGTGTAAGAGTGAATGTACAGTATTGTTCATAATGGCAATTCTATTTGTGTGTGTCCTATAACTGAGCATGCCCTTTTAATTAGCTTGTTGATTCGATGGGCCTCTCTTGAAGTGATGTTAGTAGCCTAGCACACCACAGCATAGACAACTGCAGTGGCCATCTTAGCGTTATAGAAGATGTGAAGGATGTCACTTTCACAGTCTCCTAAGGAAAAAGAGCCTGTGCTACCCTTTCTTATATAGATCCTCTGTGTTTTGAGACCAGTCCAACCTGTCATTAATGTGGACACCCAAGTAGTTATAGGAGTGGACCACTTCTACATCCAGTCCTTGAATAGTGACTGGGCATAGAGGCTTTTTAGTGCTGTGAAACTCAATAACGAGCTCCTTGTTTTTGATGATGTTAAGATGCACACAATTCTCTTTGCACCAAGTAACAAACTTCTCCACTCATATACACTGTTTCATCCCCTTTATCAATACACCCATAATGTGCAAAATCATCTGAGAATTTCTGCAAGTGACATGACCTGGTGTTATTTGTAGTCAGAAAATGTACAGAGTGAAGGAAAAAGGAGATTGGACTGTTCCTTGTGGTGATCCAGCATTGCTCAAATTTGTATCAGGAACACAGTCCTTGAGTCTCACAACCTGCAGTCTCCCCAACAGATTATCCATTATCTAGGACATCACTGGCACATCTACCTGCTTATCTCTGAGTTTACATCTTAACAGGGATGGCTGAATTGTAATGTAATTTATTCACTCATTTACTCACTCACAAACTTACCAACTAAAACACTATTTCCCATTTAGTTTAAAAAATGAAATTTAGAAGAATGGCATATCTTCTACTAGATATCTACTAGATCAGTAGCTATCTTCTAATATATCAGTATTTAGAGGTAAACACCCACCCTATAACAGAAACAACTGAATACTTCAAAATCTCAAAAATACATTGACAGATTTGACAGAAATTTGGTGACATTGTAGAAAAAGAAAATAAGCAAATATATATATATATTTTTTAATTTGTCAATATCTTATATATAGATGTCTACGCATGGAAGTTTGTGTGTCTGTCTGGCCTCGAAGTGAGAGGTGGAGTCGGGGTAAGGGCTCCACATCAGAGGAAACAGAAAACCCGCTAGCAACTAATAACACAAGCGAGGCCAGCACGTCAGCAAAACAACAACAACAACAACAACATTTATTTATATAGCACATTTTCATACAAACAGTAGCTCAAAGTGCTTTACATATTAAAGAATAGAAAAATGAAAGACATAATTATAAAAAATAAATCAACATTAACATCGAATAAGAGTAAGGTTCAATGGCCAGGGGGGACAGAAAAACAAAAACTCCAGACGGCTGGAGAAAAAATAAAATCTGTAGGGATTCCAGACCATGATACCGCCCAGTCCCCTCTGGGCATTCTACCTAACATAAATGAAACAGTCCTCTTTGGATTTAGGGTTCTCACGGAAGGGCTTGATGATGATGATGGTCACGTAGACTTCTTCCTTTTAATCCGTCCATCATTGTTGGAGCATCATGAAGCTTTGAGTAGGTGGAGGTGGCGCAGCCACCACCACAAAGAAACCGGAAAAAGAAACAGAAAAGAGAGTAGGGGTCAGTACCGATTTTAGAGCCACCATGAATAGTTGTTATGATGAATTGAACATACAGAGTATCAGGATTAAGTTAAATTACGATTAAAATGAAGTTATAAAAAGGCCATGTTAAAGTAATGTGTTTTCAGCAGTGTTTTAAAGTGCTCTACTGTATCAGCCTGGCGAATTCCTATTGGCAGGCTATTCCAGATTTTAGGTGCATAACAGCAGAAGGCCGCCTCACCACTTCTTTTAAGTTTTGTTCTTGGAATTCTAAGGAGACACTCATTTGAGGATCTGAGGTTACGATTTGGAATATAAGGTGTCAGACATTCCGATATATAAGATGGGGCGAGATTATTTAAGGCTTTATAAACCATAAGCAGAATTTTAAAGTCAATTCTGAATGACACAGGTAACCAGTGTAGTGACATCAAAACTGGAGTAATGTGTTCTGATTTTCTTTTCCTAGTTAGGATTCTAGCAGCTGCATTCTGCACTAGTTGCAAACGATTTATATCTTTTTGGGTAGTCCTGAGAGGAGTGCGTTACAGTAATCTAGTCGACTGAGAACAAACGCGTGAACTAATTTCTCAGCATCTTTTAGTGATAAAAGAGGTCTAACTTTACTTATGTTTCTTAAGTGAAAAATGCTGTCCTAATGATCTGATTAATATGTGATTTAAAATTCAGATTACAGTCAACAATCACCCCTAAGCTTTTTACCTCCGTCTTGACTTTTAATCCTAATGTATCCAGTTTATTTCTAATAGCCTCATTGTATCCATTATTGCTGATCACTAAAATTTCAGTTTTCTCTTTATTTAACTTGAGAAAATTACTATTCATCCATTCTGAGATACTAGTCAGACATTGTGTTAGTGAATCAATAGAATCGGGGTCATCAGGTGCTATTGATAAGTACAGCTGTGTGTCATCAGCATAGCTGTGGTAGCTCATGTTGTGCCCTGAGATAATCTGACCTAACGGAAGCATGTAGATTGAGAATAACAGCGGACCCAGGATAGAGCCTTGTGGAACACCATATTGGATATCATGTGTCTTTGAGTTGTAATTCCCACAACTAACAAAATATTTTCTCCCTGTCAGGTAGGATTCAAACCAATTTAAGACACTGCCAGAGAGGCCCACCCATTGACTAAGGCGATTTCTAAGAATGTTGTGATCAATGGTGTCAAATGCAGCACTCAGATCTAAGAGGATGAGAACAGATAAATGGCCTCTGTCTGCATTTACCCGCAAGTCATTTACTACTTTAACGAGTGCAGTTTCTGTGCTGTGATTTGTTCTAAAACCTGACTGAAATTTATCAAGAATAGCATGTTTATTTAGGTGGTCATTTAACTGCATAATGACTGCCTTCTCTAGAACTTTACTTAAGAAGGGCAAGTTAGAGATGGGTCTAAAATTTTCAAGAGCCGAGGGGTCAAGATTATGTTTCTTAAGTAGGGGTTTAACTACAGCAGTCTTAAGACAGTCTGGGAAGACCCCAGTATCTAGGGGTGACTGGACCTCAGAAGAAAGACAACGTCACTTAGCTGCTAATGTCGGCAAACCAGTATCCCTTTTACTTTTCCTCCTGTTGCTAATACACAAGCAATTCAAGCACACATGTGCAAAATGAAACCTCAGAAGAAAGACAAAATCACTTAGCCGCTAACATCAACAAACCAGTATCCCTTTTACTTTTCCTCCCGCTGCTAATGTACAAGCGATGCGAGCACGTTGGCAAATTGAATCCTCCTAGGAAAGAGAAGCCCAGAGTAGTTCCTTTCAATTACCTGACATCTCTACATTTCAAGTTTCTAGGACCCCTGACTTTTTACAGCATGGGCTTACACAGCTAGTTTATTTATGTTATGCTAACTTACAAGCTCTGTGCTGTGCTCAGAGTGTGCTTTATGGAAATTAAAGAGGCAGCAGAAGTGTTTGACAAGCTAAGTGATTAGCACCACTAACCAATAAACAGTAGAGTAGTGTCCTGGATGGGAAAAAAGAGAAGTGATCACATTCTGATATGAGAAGAGGAAGTTCTACAAAGCTCAATGGTTAGCAATTGCTAAAGCACTGTAAGGTATCTATCAGCTTCTACCATGGTTATCTGTTCTGCATTGTTGACCTCCCAGGGGTGAAATATTGAGCGCCGCAAAGAAGTCTTCCAGGTACAATGAGCAAAGTGAGGGTGTTGAGGTGTCAGGTACCGGAAAGTACTCTCAGATATTGGCTGGGGGGTGGGGATGTCATGTCTATGTTAAGTATGGAGTACTGAGGGGCACCAACACATAAATGGTGATCAAGGGGTGACCCATGGAGTTTTGGGAGCAACAGATGCATTACCAAAGGTGAAAGGTGTGATAAGAGATGTGTGGCTCTTCCCAAATGCTTTGTGGGAGGGGAGTGAATAGCATAATAACAGCTGCACACAGAGAGAACATAGTGCAGTTGGCTGATTACCCGTTTTATTTAAAAAGAAATAATATATATATATAAATATATATATATAAATATATATATAAATATTTAGTGGCATCCGGCTGGGTTATGTTGGGGGCCACGGGTAGAGGGCTTGGAAGCCCAGCCCTGTAGGGACCTGTGGCCACCACCAGGCGGTGCCTGAACAACCCTGAACAACTCTGGAGCCCAGCACTTCCGCCACACCAGGAAGTGCTGCGGGGAAGAAGACAGGGGACACCCGGAGGGCTTCCAGGTGCGCAGCCGGCACTTCCGCCACACTGGGGCATGTCTGCAGAGGAGTGCCGGGAAGCAGGTGGAGCCAATCCGGGTTCCTATTTAAGGGGCCGCTGGAGAGAGGACTGGAGGCGGCCAGAAAGAGAGACACGAAGGACTGTGTGGCTTGGACTTTGGGGGATCGGTGCTGGAGGCACTGGGGGTGCACGTGAAGTATTACTGTAAATATTGTAAATAAAGGGTGTGTTGGGTGAACATAAGATGTCCGTCTATCTGTGTCCGGGCCAGCGTTCACTATATATATATATATATATATATATATATATATATATATATATATATATATATATATATATATATATATATATATATATATATATATATATATATAAAATTGTGTTTTGCAATGACCATCAATAAAAGCTGAGTCACTTTGAAAAGTAGGAAAAAGCAGGAATTGTTCTATGGGAGGAATATTTTACTAATGGACAATTATGTATAGCATTTTCAAGAGTAAGCAGCTCCAGTGACCTAATAATATCATTATTACCTATTATTTGAGTTACAATTGGCTACATATCTTTTGTTTTTCCAATTGAAACACAGGCAAGTGAAGTGACTTGCTCATGACTAAACAGTTTCAGTAGCAAGAATTGAACATACAAATTCAGAGTATGGGGTCCAAAGCCTTAATCACTACATAATACTACCTGCAAATATTAATAATGATTAATTATAATAATATTATTATTATGATAGAAGACACAATCCTACAGAAAGAAAACATTTAGGGGATTACACAGACATGTTTTTATCACGTTAGCAATGTGCTGAAGAAGTTGGAAAGGTAAAGAAAATGTTAGGTTATACTGTAAATAAACTGTTGAATATGAATCTAGGGACATTATGCTTAGACTACATTAGGTACAAGTAAGACTGCATGTGAAGTATTGTGTGCATTTCTGGTCAACACGCTACAAAAAAGCTATAGCAGCACTTAAAAAAGCTGTGCAGAGGAGAGTGCATCCCAAGCTCAGAGAATTAAACCTGTTTAGTCTTCAGCAGAATTGCCTGCATAGGGACCTAACCCAGTCGGTCATTTTCCAACCTGCTATATCCTAACACAGGGTCACGGGGGTCTGCAGGAGCCAATCCCAGCCAGCACAGGGGGCCTAATCCATGACTTCAAAATCTTTGAATGTATTGATAAAGTACAGTAGATGCAGCAGAATTCTTTCATCTTAAGGGTAAATCACATATTTGTGGATACCACTGGAAATGAACACATTGATTACTAGTCCATTTAGTACCAGGATGCTGCTATATAGGTCTGTGCATTGTAGTGGGCCATTGTGAAAGAGAGCTTATGCTGGACACTATCTCCCCTGCAAGGCTAGAAGTCTGCCCCCCAGCTTGCAGCAGGGCCATGGGTTTGGAGCATGGAAGCTCAACCCGGCTGGGGCCTGTGAGTGCCTGGGTGTTTCCTCAGCCCTATTTAGCAGCACTTCCACCACACCCAGAAGTGCTGCCGGAAGAAGCTCATTGGACATCTGGAGTGCTTCCAGGTGTCCAATAAAAGGAGCCAACCACCACTACTCAGGGAATGAGAGTCGGGAGGAAGTGAATGAAGCTTTCTGGGAGATGACTGGAGGCAGAGAGAAGAGGGAAGGAAAAGACTGTGCTGTCATTGTGGACATTATTTGTATATTGCTTGGAAATGGTAGATGAAAAACAAAAGTATGCTGTGTGACAATTTGTGTCCTGCCTGTCTGTGTCAGGTTAGGGCAGATGTACGCGCTCTGATGGTCAACAGCATGTGTAATAAATAATTAACTCTTATCAAAACTCTTAAAGAAATGTATTAGAAAGTATCAGTTTTATTATCAACAGCAACTCTGACAAAAATGTAAAGAAATTGTTAATTACTTTTTTCACCAGTAGTATAACCAAAACTCTCCATTTGAATGAGAGTCCTAAAAGCATGGCATCTTGCAGAGTTCAGGATTAGAAGAGCATGTGCCACAAATACATGTTTCTTTTGTGCTGTCCAGGCTTGTAGCATATAACACATATAGAAGTTGGTGACAGTTTGTTCTCAGTGGATGGCAGAATGTCCATGTACTGCTGGCCTGAGAATCATGACATTTTGGATGCCTTCGAGCCTACGATCCACATTACTACAAGATCCTACAGGTTTCATATCATCCAATTTATAGTCACTATCTTGATAACTGATATTGTCATCAAAATATTTATCTTGCTACAAATCTAGTTGTTTCAGAACATCAGCAGCTTTATAACTTTTTTGAGAAGACATAACTGCATATGGCTGGTGCCCTGCCCAGGGTTTGTTTCCTGCCTTGCACCCCATGTTGGCTGAGATTGGCTACAGCAGACCCCCGTGACCCTGTAGTTAGGATATAGCGGGTTGGATAGTGAATTGATGGATAACTACATACTTTCTATTAATACCACTATATTCCGCAAGCTGCTGCCACCAAAAATATATACATAAATAAATCTATGACTGTCCATGAGATGGAAGCACTACAATAGGTAACTGAGACTTGGTAGCATAGCTCACCAGCAAGCTGGCTGCATCTATAGTGGCTGTATATTGAGATTCGACTTCTCTTGTATGCTGCATTTTGACAGGCTCAAAGACATACGACCTAACTCATACCTCATGTTTGAAGTATTAAGGGGAAGTGAATTTAAGACTAAAGCCAGGAAGCACTTCTTTATGCAAGGAGCTTTTGAAATCTGGAACAAACTACCAAGACATTGTAGTTGTAACAGAAGCCTTGATAACCTTTAGGAAGTATCTAGATAAGATATTGAGACAACTTAGCTACTAGCTAAAAAAAACAAGCTTGATGGACTAAATGGTCTCCTCTTGTTTATTAGATTTCTCTTGTTTCTTGTGTTTCTCTTCTGTCTGTTTGCAGCAGGGAGTTAGGAACTAATTCTAAGATCTACCTAACCTCTGTGTCAGACAATGAGTCTGGTTTAGGCTCCAAAATAAAATATTAAAAGAAAAAGCTTGTAAAATCAGGAAACTTCGAAAAGCCTCTAAACTTGTCTTGCCAAACTCTGCAGAGGCTGCAAATTTTCATCTTGTCTTTTATGCTGATTCTGTATTTGAGCCATTATCATAAATCCATAACCCTTATATTTATTAATACAGTAAATGGTATTCTTGTTTTATTAAACAACACTGCTTCAGTTACACTAATGTAGGTCTAGCACCAGGAAACCCCACCTACACAGAAAGGTAAGAAAATAAAGTAGGATCTTTTTGTCCAATTAAGTATTGGCATTACCAAAGGCAAAACTGATAATTAAGTGATTCTTCACATCCCATTGTTTGTACATTACAATATCATAGATGCTTTGATGACAACACCTATTATTTAACTCCTACAGATGAATGTCAAACACAGAGCAATAGGTGGTGGAATAGTCATTTAGTTTATTAATTATGCTTTTCCACCTGTTATTTATTTGTATGTATGGAATATACTATACATCTACAAGATCACACTGTGATACTGTATACTTTATTCATTTGTAATGTGTTTTCTGATACATAACCTCTTTCATATTTTCAGTTCACTGAGATTCAGAAAACATTTCTATTTTTTGTGTAAGGAGATTCAAAAAAATCGATGTGGCAATGTGCCAATGTATCTTCCAAGAGCAAACCTAGCCGCACAAAACCATATATTGTATAATCTGCAGGTGCGCCTTTTAAATATATTTTATGATGTTTATTTTAGCTTCTGTTAATAATTACCTTTCTAGTGAATGCTATTAGAATGTGTGTTAGAGAAGAGCACAACTTCTAAATAAACAATGCTTTTAATTTATTTCCAAAACTTATCTTTGCAATAGTATTTTTTGTTACGTGCCTTCATTAACAATCAAATGGAGAGTGAAAATGTAAAAGCAAAATGAATAAACCTTACACATGCCTAATATAAAAATGAAAATTTAGCAAGAAAAATGTTTTCAAACATTACATCTGAAGCTTTAATGGGGTCTCATTCTGAAAAGCCTTTTCAAGCTATATATTTATAACAAAATTCCCTTACATCTGGCCCCATGGTTTCTCCCACTGGGAGTAAATTTAAACCAAGACAGACAAATCCATTTTGCTTCTTGAGAGAAAACGTTTGTAACCGCCACCAAGAAGAGATCCGCCTCTGCAAGTCCCAATTGTTGTGTAATTGTATAACACTGAATCCCACACAATAGAAGCCCATGTTGTTAAAGCAGTTATCTATAAAGGGCGATTGAAGCCACCTACTCAGTTCACCCATGGAATATAATTTTGATAACTGCTCTCTTCCTCCCTAACCTTTTCTCGCTCTTCAAGTTTAATACTTAGTGGCATTGCTATCTGAGTTCAAAGCTATTAGTTCACTTTTGTTACTGCGATGATAATTGTGTAAATGAAATTACCATTGTTTTGCCACTTCCCTGTGATAAGAAAAGAGTGCTTCCACAATGCATCTATAGTGGATACAGTGGAACTAATTGCAGCAGCCTGTATTTTGTCTTTCTTTAAATTCATATTAGGAACATTTAACCATGACAGTAGAGACAAATCCAATTAGGTTTCAAATTGTCACTTGAAGCTGATTACATTTATTAATTCAGTTCTAAGTGTGTGCTCTACTCAGTTTTTTTAAAAATGGCAAAGAATGAATATAACACAAATTGTTCCCTCACTTTAATCCTCACAATCAAATTCTTCTCCATCCTTAACTGGCTTGTGAAGAAAACAAGCAAAAAACTGGTTTTACTCTGGACAAAGTTCATATACAAGTTTGCATCAATAAACAATGCATACACACAAATATTTTAAGGATCAGAAAGGAAGGCTGCCGGTTCAAATCCAGCCAGAAGGAATCCTATTCCACTGGGCCCTTGATCAAGGCCTTTAACTTAACCTGAAAATTGCTCTGGAGCACTTTGTATAATGGCTGACCCTGCACTCTGATCCTAAAGGTCATCAAAAAGACAATTTCCCCTCAAAGTATATAAAAAAATCAAATAAGGGTGACTTCTTACTTTAACAGAGCATGTTAATTTAGTTGTTTTTTTATTACACATTTAAAAAACAGTTTTCATAACTAGTGTCCCTGTGAATTCAATTCTTGCCATCATTTCAATTCTTGCCATTCTTGCCCTCAATTCAGGCGGTACAGGCTTGCCTGACTCTTAACTGGATTAGGAGCGCTGGGATTGTTCATTTCTGAAAGTGTCTGTGTGGGTGTACGTGTTATGGAGCTCAAGTAGCGGAGAAACAGAATGTGTGCTCTCACACTCTGTATGCTGGTGAGGGGAGGTAGTTCTAGGATGGTTCAATTCACTTTGGAGTGGCAGCAATAACACTTCACAGACGTCAAGTGTCTTTGTCACTTCTCTTTACTGAATATTCAGTAGCTTAATAGTATACCAATTAATATAGAGCATTTTAATAATTTGAAACGATATTTATACAGTATAATATAATTTACTGTTGGCAATTACAGAATGAGGCAATCTAGCCTCTATCAAACATCAAAGAAAAGAAAAACAATATTTTTTACTAAGTTCTACTAACTTAAAATGAACAAAGTTTTTGCAAAGGCTTTGCAATTTGTTCCATCTCTCCACTAGTGGCTCAGTCCTTATTGAAAACGATTAATCTCTTCGTCCTGTTGTTTAATAGGTCTGTGTCCAGTGTCTATAACAGTAACTTTTAGCTGAGGCTAGAGAAGCATGCAGATCCCTAGACATTGTTTTAAAGTTTTTAGTGACTTCATCTAGCTGTAATTCTTTAGTCTCAAAAGTAATTAGGCTGCATATTCTTTTCTGGGGAAATTGACTACTGTCCATGATTTTTAATATTTGAGTACAGTTGCTCTGTTCGTGATTCATAGATCCCCAGAGTTCGACATATTGCTTTGAGACTCATAAACAGCAATGGCTTTTTCCCCAAGGTTTTCAGAAATATCTCCTTATATTGTGATGTACCCATAAAACACTTGAATTGAAAATTTCATTCTGATGTTCAAACTCAAAAGTATTTGGACTGTTAACCAGTAGTGTCAACTGCATTGCGGGCACATGGGTACTCCCCACCCCTCATTAGATGGCACTGTTGTGCAAAAATTAAACATGTAGTAAACTCAACAGAATCATTTAATTCATAATTACAACAATTGTATATCATAAAAATATTTATTAAAAGGTCAACTTAGACATCTTTATCAAATGTTTTTTTTCAATATACACAATGCAATTTCTTATCTAGAAAATTACTTTTTTCTAAATATGTAAAATTTCTTTGTGATGAGTGGTGCAAGCTTGTGTAAGGGTTGCTGGGGCAAGCCTTTGGACCCTGTAGTTTTCAAAGTATATCTTTTCTGGGGTCAGTGCATGGCCAGCTGGAACTATACAGTTTGCACTGGGACTTAAAGGATAGGGCCCCCTTTAGTCAACCCATTTCTTGTGACAAAATATAAAGTATACATGACCTTGTACATCTTGCTGTTTTGTAGTAGTCATCCTCATTAACATGATTCATGTTGATTATTTATGTATAATATGATATAGCACTTAGCTAAATTGAAAAATTGGACATGTATGAATATTAATTTGTTTCTACTTTCGGGTTAAGTATTTGTTGCTGCTTGGATCTATTTTAATGCTCTCCATTGGTAGCTGTACTGTATGACAAATGAATACATTGATAGATTTTTATTATATGTAATATTTTATGGAATTATTCGACTGACATTTTATTAGCGCTGATGCTGGTAGCCAAATACATTGTGAAACTCAGTGTCTCTAATTTATAAGAGTTTTACTGGAGGCTACTCTGATCTTCCATAATTAATGCCATGTGGTCCCAAAGATTTTTTCAGTGCCACATTCACTGCCTGCAGATGCACACTGCCAGCTTGGTCTAAAACTAATCCTTTGAGGTTAGAAACAAACAACATCTGCACTTACTTTCTTCAAATCTATTTGGTCCAAGCCAGAATCCTTCCAGAGAGTTGCTGAAGACTATGTACACAGACCAATGAATTTAAGCAGAGGAGCAGGTATATTCTCTCTCTCTCTCTCTCTCTCTCTCTCTCTCTCTCATTGTGATGTCTTGTGCCCACATCTTTGGGCACCTTCTATTTTCCAAGACATGAACTTAGGCTGGACCAGGGTGAATGAATAGACAAACAAGACTTTATAGTCAAAAGAATACCATTAAAAAAAAAAAAACAGAGAAATAAAGTGCTCCAAAATTGTGCAAACAGTGTATGGAAATAAATAAGTCAATAAAAAAACAAAACCATAAATTTCCTAAAATCGTGCCTGTTTAAACAAATGGTATCTTGGGGTGGAAATAAATGATTAATGCATGAAATAAGTTAAAATCACACACATGATTCTGTTATGGAAAGGTTTAGCAACTAACTGTTATTAGATTATAGTTGTAAATATGTGCATCCCTAGTTCACCAAATAAACTTCACTATCAATCTATATCCAAAACTATCAGAAGCTTTCTTCAAAAGAAAATTCCACTCTCTCTCACTGCACAAACTCATCCTCATCTTCCAGCTGGTGCCTGCTGATTACAGCTATAATCATTTTTCCAACTAGCACACACATTCATGTTAATCCCACAATAACGAATTACGTTGCCAGGTTGTGCTTTAGTCATTACAAATTAACACAAAAATCGCTCCCCAAAACAGCTACTCAGAATGGTTCCTCCTTTGTAAAAGTCCACAATCACTATTACAGTGTCTCTATCCCAGTGCTATGGTGGACGTTATTTATGAAATTTTTATGTATTTTCCTCAGCTTGTGGGAACTTTTTTTTTAACCTCAAGGAGTCTGTTTCTGACATTTGCTTTGTGTTTAAAGGCTCCTAGGAAATGTTATAATTTTTTAATGTGTTGCATATGACATCACAACAGCGACCATTTAGGTTGTGCTTGACTCCATTGATTATCCAAAATCTGGATATTTAGACTTTTCAGGGTGTTATTTCTTTAAGAGTAATGTTGGTGGTAAAAGACTTATCTTTTGATCAAGTATTTCAATTTTTTGGCTCACTTTTAGGATTCATTTGATATATCATTTTGACTTTCCAGTTATGCACTTGGAATGTTTTCTTACCACACCTTTTCTTCTGGTCATTATCATTAAAACGCCTCTCTTTTCCCTGCAGATTGAACTCACAAGTCCATGTGGCCCCTCCAGAATTAATTTGGTAAAAACACCACTGCTGTTAACTAAATCAGTCAAACAGCTGAAACATATTCCTATATTTGATATTTGTTAGAAGGATGTCTATTTAACCAAAAACAAATTTTTCAAGTCTTGATAGCTGCAAATTTCCATTCATCAGCATATGTCAGGATGGTACTCTGCGATAAAAAAAAAAACAAAACCTTATGCTGCTGAGCTTGCATAAAGTTGGTAACAACAAATATAAGTACAGTGTTGTAAAATCAGACCAATCTGTGAAACTTAATGGAAATAGCACACAGTATATAGTGTATATTGTAAGGTTTCTAAACTCTTTTGGGACTCCACCCAACAGGAAGACATGCTGAGGAGCATCCAGAAGTGCGATCGGCACATCTGTGGAAGACAGCCAACAGTTGCCGGGCTCCCAGCACTGTAGCAGCTTTCACCAAATTCAAACCCGAGCCAATCGCGTTCACACTATAAGTGCCTGTCGTCAATGGGTGATGCAAGGAATTATATTATAATTACAGGGAACAGTATTACTTGGCCACAATCCTGCCTGATTGCTTTGTCTTTGTATAAGAGAGTGGTAGATCCCGCTACAATAAATAACCATGCTGTTCCTGTTTCAAGCTGAATAAAGCTGGTTTTGCTAAATTACTGAGACTAAGCCTTGTGTTTTAGGGTGCAAGACCGGAGCTCACATGTCACAATATCAAAGAATGCCCAATAAGGTATAAGACAGGTAGACCTAGGTCATCAAAACTGTGACTTTGCCTGTTATAATTAACTGTGGACTCTCCCATAATTTTCCTATTCAAGAATGCTATTGACTGGGGTTTTTGATTATCTCTTTTCTATTGTCAAATTGTCATATCTCATCTCAAGGACTTCACATTGTTAGGATCTGTTTGTGTCAATTAAATTTGAAATTGCTCGATTTTTCTGTATGTTTTATGTAGGTTAAGTGTTGAGTTCTGTTATTATGGTAAGGTTTATCAGCTTACTATGATTAAATTATGGTTGCAAATCTGTGCAGGAGTTCTTAGCCTATACTCTGGACTTAAGTAACTTGAATTGTTGCATTATCAGAGTTGCTTTTGTTTGATTGAAAACCAGTGAGTTATTTTGACAATAACTGATTTTCTGGTGACAGAAGCAGACGGTCACATTTCTATCAAAAACAGCAAAGCATATTCAAACAACTCAATCTATAAGTCACTGGAAGTACCATGCTAAAAATACTCTGGCTTCTATAGAGTTTTTGATATATTTAATGTAAAGTACAGTAAAAAATTATTACACAAAAGATGAACCATTATGGTGAGTTAATGTAATTAAATCTACCTTTGCAAAGAAAATATCTTTATTAACACCATAATAACATGGAAGTGTTTCTGTGAATGCCCTCACTTCTACTTACACAATCACATTAAGACAAGTATTTACTAGGACAAAATACATCCATTATCCAACCCGCTATATCCTAACTACAGGGTCATGGGGGTCTACCGGAGCCAATCCCAGCCAAGGGCGCAAGGCAGGAAACAAACACCAGGCAGGCACATCCACACACCAAGCACACATTAGGGACAATTTAGGATCGCCAATGCACCTAACCTGCATGTCTTTTGACTGTGGGAGGAAACCGGAGCACCCAGAGGAAATCCACACAGACACGGGGAGAAAATGCAAACTCCACGCAGGGAGGAACAGGGAAGCGAAACTGGGTCTCCTAACTGCGAGGAAGCATCTCTACCACTGCGCTGCCCAGAAGCAATTCACTGTTTGTGCAATACTTCTAATCTCTTACAGTCCTTCACACACTACTAATTTGAAACGTGCATGTTGACAACATTACTCATAAGTGGGTATGCTACATGTTTCATATAAATGGAAGTACTCATTTTAATGAAGTTATCTACTGTTGTTTTCTTCTGTTATTGACTTTGAACAAAGATTAATATAATGTAATGTTGTCAATATGTGAGCCAGTATTAGAAAGTTTTATCTGCAAGGGAGTAGAAAGTAAATTAAACCCCATCACTGTTTGTAATGATTACACCCTATAAATCATTGTATTCAGAAACACAATGCAGGTTAGCTGGTGTTTGATATTTAATTCACAAGAAAGAGGGGATAAAAAAAGGAAATATAGTGTGGAGGAAGTGTTTGTGCTATTACTGCTCATGAAAAGAAGTGTAAAGCAGAAGGGTCAGCATTTGAAAATTTTATCTGTCAATGAGGAGAAAACGTATTAATAGATAATCACTGCATAGACGTAACAGTCACAGGAGTAACACTCAAAAAGAAGTACGGATAAGGCTAGCCAGCACTTAAATGTGTAATTCGTAAGCAAGACGGTTAATAAATATAATCTGTCATGACAAAGAGACAGCGTTCACACTAATAAGACTGAAAATGATAATAAGGTTTAATCAGTCAGAAAGATGGGGAATGCATTAATAAATCCATCATAGTGAGTCAATATTGGATAGAGACAGAGGTGTGTGAAAGCCAGTCTATATAAGGAGGGACTCAATAATTCCCAGAATTGTTCAATAGCCCAAGAGTAGGGTGTAGTTACTGACTATGCCGCAAGGTATCACATGCCTACAGTCTTGTTCATCAGCCTGTGAAGTGGTATTGTAGACATTTATTCTACTGTTGTATGTGTGACTTTTTATTTATTTATTTTACAAGCTGAAAGCACAAACATCATGATAATGATGATCACATTTTCAGCATTAATAAAGGGTCTTCCCACAAACAGACTGTTAGTCAGCAACATTCACTGAACTGCTAAGGTGTCTGCAGAAACGCATCACAAAATGACGTCCAGAGCAGTGGTGCATGCAAAACTACATCACAGGAGACATTAGACATGCTAACAAAAACTGAGCAAAGGGACAAATAATAGCATCTCAGGGGTAATATTTTGACAATGACTAAAATGGAATTGCTTTAAGTTGTACATATGTACTGTGTATATATATATATATATATATATATATATATATATATATATATATATATATATATATATATATATATATATATATATTTTTTTTTTTTTTTATTTTATTTAAATACTTAAGGAAAAGTTTGGGCTACATACTTTGCAGTTATTAAGGACAGAACTGAAAATAGTCCATTCCTTTCACACTAACTTGGGTTCAGATTAGAAGTGCCTATTAACCTAACACTCATGTCTTTGGAGTATGAGAGGAAAATCTGGATACAGTAAGGGAAGAACGCACAGGCAGCCATAGGCCTTATGATTCATGCTCAGGACTTTGGTTCCATAAACCTAAAGAATCAACCACTAAACCATCCTTCTGCCTGCAGGATCACATGTTAACTAAAATAAACTGTGAAACATGGCAAAACAAAATCTTAAAAGAATTGTCACATACTCTTTAAAGAAGCATATGTAAAATACAAAATTTAATCTAGGGCACTCTGTGGCAATTCAAACCTTGAATGTCCTTATATTATAAAAACTAAGTATAAAAGCCATGCAGATTACATACTTTAACTGTTGACTAGACAGCAAATGTCCATAAATCTAGAGATGTCTGTACTCTTTAGACTAAAATGAAACAGGTTGTCAAAAGAAATCCCAGTAAGCAGTATAGGAAAAAAGTTTACAATTACAGTTTTCAATCGGTAGTAGTAGGGTGTTGTATCATGTTAGTTATTATGGATGCAATGAGAAGTCAAGCGAAATCACACCTTTTATTTGTTAACTCAACAGATTACAATGTGCAAACTTTCAAGGCAACTGTGGCCCCTTCTTCAGGCAAATTTCAATTATAATAGTGAATCAGTTGCTCCAATAACCAAGTTTATTTTGAGAGATATGGCCCAACGTTTACTCAAGTTAAGTAGACTCTTTGAATTACATAGCACACATTCAAGTTTAATTAGTGTAATTCATTCAAATATATCTTTAACAAATGTAAGCAATGGTTAAAACAACACTAAATATCGTTTAATATTTACCACAAATATTTTTGCTGCATCTTTTGACATTAAACAGGATATATAGATCACCCTGTAAAAACCTGGTGGCACGACAATACAATACAGTACAATTTATATTTGTATAGCCCAAAACCACCAATGCTGTCCACTTGCAGAGCCACAGCACCATACGTCACCGCAGTTTTTGACCCGCAGTTGTAGACCCGGAAGTGACGTTTAAGCACTGACTTTGTAAAATTACTTTCGGAAGGTTTCGGCCGGTCTCGGCAAAGCCCGGAAAGTAACGTTGGGTCAAGGACCCGTTCAGAAATTAAAAGATAAAACTGAGAAGGAAAAACAGTACAACAAACTAAATAATACACACCTTTGTGAAGTTCAGAAGGTTTCTGCCATTACGTTGTGTCATACATCAAAATAAACAATACGGATCGTTTCTGTGAAATACACTATTAACATTTACGTTGTGTTCGGGTCTGTGGGAACCATTTAACATGTTGACAAAATTAAAATCGTTAAGATTTGTGTTATTTGAAAACAGTTTTTCGTTTACATTCATGAAACAAAATATACAATATAATTACAATGTTTGCACCACGTTAGATTTTAGTAAAACGTTAATAATAAAAGTGATTACATTTTTTAAAATGTACTATGCATGTGTGCAATATTGTACTAAACCAATTTAGAATAAACATTTTAGTCAATCTAATGTTTTTAAACATGTTTGTGAAGAAAACGGCAATACATGTTATACACTGAATTATGCTATATATTAATAGCCTTACATAGAACTGATCTAGTTTTTGTCACTTATTATTATAAGCCACCAAACAAAATATTATTAATAACCCTAATTTATTTATATAGCACCCTTCCTATGTCCAAAATTCAGAAAGAACAACAAGACCGATTTAACATTGGCTACAAATATCTCCACTAAATAAAGAAAAATAGAAGATATACAAAACATTCAAATAGAATAAAAGACAATAATCCAGACTAAAATACAACATATAATACTACAACAAATTTTTGAACAAATAACATAATTTGTGATAATGCAAACCCCGAGTACCTGGACAGACAGAGGGAGTAAACTGAAAGAAGGGGCAGAATGTCAGGTCTGTTAAATGTCTTCTTAAACAAATGAGTTAAAAACAAATGAATGGAGTCAGTTGATGTCATTAATTTCAGGTGGTCAGTCCACAGTCAGGGCGCTATATACAGCTGAAGGCCCTGCTGTCACCCACAGAGTGCAGGTTAGTGTGGGGCACAGAATAAGATGACCTTAGTGGGCAGGTCAAGAACAGAATTTGATATTCAATCCTGTAAGACACAGGGAGCAGTGAAGGTGCAGCAGGATGGATGTGATGTGCTCGCTGTTGGCGGTCCGTGTCAGGACTCTTGCAGTTGAGTTTTGAATTAGCTGTAGCTGTGATATACGATTAGAAGGGGCACCTGCCAGTAGTGACTTACAATAATCAATGCTGGATGTGATAACAACAGGGACAAGATTCTCACCATAAGAAAATGACAGGAATGAGCAAACATAAGAAAGGTGACACAGGTGGAACTTTCTTAATATGGCTTACATGGGTGAAATAAGAAAAGGAGGAATCAAAGTGACACTGAGATTCTTTGCAGTAAAAGAACGTCTGATGAGATCATCACCCAGAATGGTTAAAGAGGAGCTTGTTTTCTTAAGTTACACTTTAGTGCCACTTTGCAGGAGTTCAGTTATGTTGCAATTTAACAGAGTTTTGCTCTGTTCAGGTTTTAATTTTAATTTCATTTCACTGGAGCAAGTTGTGAGCTGAGAAGGCTGTGATGAAGTGTCACTTTTAACATTGAAACAGATCTAAGCATTATCTGTATAAAAACGATAACCCAGTCCAAAGCTATGAATAACATGCTCAAGGGGAAGCACAGAGATACAGAAGAGCAGAGGATGTCATTTCATTAACAAAGGGAAGTCAGATGGATGAAATCCTGTGAGAAATTAAGGCATGAGGGTTACCCTGGACATGACATAAGCTGCATGGCCACAATGCCATGTGCATTAACTTTTTCTTTTACACAATCTGGGACAGTAGCTCCTCAAGAGGAAGGTAACAATGCTTAGCACAATAAGGACAAATAAGCCAGAGCTCCCATCTCAACTGCTGGCCACAGAGAATAGGCCAGTGAAGACCTTCACATTTGTCTTAACAAATGACACATCCTTGGTGCACAATGTGACCTGCATAGAGATAGGAGATTCCATGGCAGAAAAAATAATGGACTATAATGCTACAAAAAGAGGAGTGGGGAATTTAGACAAAACATTACGCTGGATGCTGGCCACAGGCAATTTTTTCAACATATTGAACATCTCATAAAAGATACCTTTGTCATCTTGACAACCTTGAACTGTGACTGGAACAGGGAGAAGGAGACAGAGCCATTTTGAGGAGCAGGGTAAAACATTGGTGACACCTCACATGCTACTGGGACAACATGTGCCAAAGACCCCAGCATACAGTATACAGACATTGTGTTGATTCAACAGTCCAATCCACAGAGGAACCAATGGCGGCACTTGTAGTGTGTATGCATAGTGAGTGTGTTTGTGTGTCTCACTGTGTGAACTGTACAGTTATTACAGTATTGTGTAGAAAATGAAAATATTCAGTTCTGCTTCATAAACACACAGAATGTGATCTGAGGGTAAAAGCATGTATGAAACTGAAAGATGAATTACTGTGTAATCATTTCATACATGCTTGAGCATGCTGTTCCCAACTACTAGCATCAAGGATGGACCACCTGAAAAAAAATAGGACACATCTGTGAAGGACTGGTAATACTTGGGAGTGATGAATCCTTGTTTTTTTGTTCCCAGTAGATTATATTCCATTATACTTTAGTTTTTCTGTGTGTTTATATTTTTTAACATTATGACAGTGATGTCACCACGTTCCCACTGCATGCGTTTGTTCTAGTCATCATTGGCGCCACCATTTCTTTCTCATGTGCTGTTTCCGAACTCCCGACACTAAATTGTTTCTTTTTTGTTGCTAGGAGCTTATTTTCCAGTATTAGAACATGTTGCTCAATCTTAACTCTATGAGGATGATGTCACTACAACTCCACAGTAAGCATTTGTTTCAGTCATGGGTGTCACCATTTCTTGACTCGGATTGCTGCCATGGTCATGTTGTTTATTAGCACTGGCATCCAAGGCCGGTCACATAACATATCACTTTGTGATGCAATATCAGCTGTGAAGTTTAAAAGATAGCCTCACTGTAGAAACAATGTCCTAGATTTCTTCTAAAAAGAAATGGACTTTTGTGTTTAATTAGAGAGTAATAAATATAAGATAAAAACTTTTTTAATTCAAACTTTGACTTGCAATATATTGTTATCTTTGACATTTAGATAGATAGATAGATAGATAGATAGATAGATAGATAGATAGATAGATAGATAGATAGATAGATACTAGTTTTTTCTGGTTTTTTTTCGATGTGTACCAACCTTCTGACAACAATTCTGACTTTTTTATTTTGATCTAGTTCATCTACCAGCCTTTAATCTTTCAGTCTTTTGAAACTAGTGTACTTTGGGTCTAAAACTAACATTGTACTTATGTAACTGTGAGAATATAAAAGCTACTGATTTGTTAAGCCTTGTTAAATCCAGTTAATTTGGAGTATCATGTGCCATGTAATTTTGAATTAAAATGTGTATACAGTTGATTCAGAAAATATCCAGACCCCTCACTTTCTGCACACTTCATCCATTTAAAATTATATCTACAACAAAATAAATTGCCCAATATTGCACATTCTGGAACCCATAAAGACAAAGTGAAAATGTTTTCAGAAATGTTTGCACATTTATTAAAAATCAAAAATTGAAATCTTTCAATCATGTAAGTATTAATGGTTGACTATTTTGTAGAATCCAGAGCTTTGAATATAACTTTATATATATATCTGTATATACAGTGTTTATATATGCAGTAATAACTGCAACTAAACATTTCCGGTAACTTTTGATCATTCCTGCACACCGGCTTGGAGGAATTTTATCCCATTCCTCCATACAGAACAGCTTCAACTCTGGGATGTCAGTGGGTTTTCTCACATTAACTGCTCGATTCAGGTCCTTCCACAACATTTCGATTGGATTAAGGTCTGGACTTGGGACTTGGCCATTCCAAAACATTAAATTTATTCTTCTTTAACCATTCTTTGGTAGAACGACGTGTGCTTAGGGTCGTTGTCTTGCTGCATGACCCACCTTCTCTTGAGATTCAGTTCATGGACAGATGTCCTGACATTTTCCTACATGAATTCTCTGATATAATTCAGAATTCATTGTTTCAATGAAGGCAATTTGTCCTGGCCCAGATGCAGCAAAACATGCCCAAACCATGATACTACCACATCTGGGATAAGGTTCTTATGCTGGAATGCAGTATTTTCCTTTCTCCAAACATAACGCTTTTCATTTAAACCAAAAAGTTCTATTTTGGTCTCATCCGTCCACAAAACATTCTTCCATTAGCCTTCTGGTTTGTCCACGTGATCTTTAGCAAACTGCAGATGAGCAGCAATGTTTTTTTTTGGAGAGCAGTGGCTTTCTCCTTGCAACCCTGCCATGCACACCATTGTTGATCAGTGTTCTCCTGATGGTGGACTCATGAAAATGAACATTAGCTAATGTGAGAAAAGCCTTCAGTTGCTTAGAAGTTACCCTGGTGTCCTTTGTGACCTCGCTGACAATTACACGCCTTGCTCTTGGAGTGATCTTTGTTGGTCGACCACTCCTGGGGAGGGTAACAATGGTCTTGAATTTCCTCCATTTGTACACAATCTGTCTGACTGTGGATTGGTGGAGTCCAAACTCTTTAGAGATGGTTTTGTAACCTTTTCCAGCCTGATGAGCATCAACAACTCTTTTTCTGAAGTCCTCAGAAATCTCCTTTGTTCGTACCATGATACACTTCCACAAACATGTGTTGTGAAGAGCACACTTTGCTAGATCCCTGTTCTTTAAATAACACAGGGTGCCCACTCACACCTGATTGTCATCCCATTGATTGAAAACACCTGATTCTAATTTTACCTTTAACTGCTAATCCTAGAGGTTCATATACTTTTGCCACTCACAAATATGTAATATTTGATCATTTTCCTCAATAAATAAAAGACCAAGTATAATGTTTTTGTCTCATTTGTTTAACTGGTTTCTCTTTATCTACTTTTAGAACTTGAGTGAAAATCTAATGATGTTTTAGGTCATATTTATGCAGAAATATAGAATATTCTAAAGGGTTCACAAACTTTCAAGCACAACTGTAGTTGTTAGAGATATCAATAATTAAGAGACATGGTTCACATTTCAAGGTGCACCTCCCAGCATGCACAAGAGTACATTTTATGGGATGTTCAAAAAGCAAAAGAGATGCACGTGTACTACAGTAGTCATTTCCGCGTAGAGAAACATTTGTTTGTGATAACTAAGAGTCAGTAGTGTCCCGAATTTCTGAGAAGTGAGCATTAATGAGCAGAGACCACACATACGCATACTGTATATACCTAGTCAAATACAGGTGTATATCTTCAAATAAGTAAGTCAATTTCATTCTGAGCTGCTGTGTGGAATTCACTGCATCATTTACCAGTGTCCAGACCAAGGTAATAATCGTAAACTAAATAGAAAACGAAGACTAAAACTATTAATGAAAAAACATTTTCGTAAAATGAAATAAAATAAATAACAAAACAGATGAAAAACTAAAATGATAAGAAACGATTTCACTAGCTTAAAGACTAACTGAAATAAAAAAATAATTTCTAAAAAAAAAAAATCAGTTTTCGTGATCATGTCTGAAAGAACGCGGCTGAATCTGTTTTTGCATTTTCATAAACTTCCGGTCCTGCCCTGTAGGTGATGAAATTCAGCATATAAACTTTATCAGACCAGAGGGTATCTGCGATCAACATGTCCGGAAGAAAACGACACAGCGCCGTATGTGTCGAATAAAATGCTGAAAGCAACAACAGTAAATGCATAGTGTTGGAGCAGGGGGCGTTGTGTGCTGTACGGATTAAAGGTAAAAATCTAACAAACCTTAAAGTGCACCTTAATAGCAATCACAAATTAGCCTATGACATATTTCTGGGTAAAGAAAAAGAAAGGATGAAAAGCAAGTGCAATTTGAGTATACATGCACGTTCTAGTACACATCATAAAAGACAGCAGACATTAACATCGTGTTTGCAGAGGACAGCAAATTGGGGAACAAACTCAGCTGAACACCAAAAACACGAAAAAGCCCAAGTAAACTTGTTTATTGAAACTGGCATGTCTACTAGGCTGTGTGACAGGCCTTCATTCAGAAAATTTGTTTCCTCTCTTGATCCCAAATTTAGCATGCCACGTGCTGCACGAATAAATGCGCTCATTGTACATAAAATGAATACAGCAACACAACGTATCAAAGAAATGGTTAATACTTTTTGTTTCAGGTAGCAAGATTGTGGCATGTATGATAAACGGTCAGCAAACCATCCAATATGTATCCATTGTCTCTCTAGTCTGTTATATTTGTAATAATATAACACATTAGCACATTTATACAGCACATTACATTTTAATTACTCTTGGTAAAATAGTAATAAATTATCATATTTAAAAATTTTTTATTTTGTAGTGTTATATTTATAGATTAAACCTAATAGATGATTCTGGAGGCTGGGTGTAAAATAAATAATAAAAATTATTATTTATTTCAAATGATTCAATGTAGCTTTAAGTTTTTTACAAGACTAATTGAGCAGTTATTTTCCAGATTTGGTGTCAATATACAAATTATAAAACTAAATTTGGAAAAATTTTATTAGACTGCATCAGGCATTAGTACATAGTATGGTACACAGTAATAATTTAATAAATATTTTATTTTAAAAAAATCACACTTTAAAGCTTTTCTGAATATGAGAAGAGAAAAAAGGCCAGCGAATTAAATGAGATCAGTTACAGAGGTAAGATGAATCTTTGACTGTGAAACTGAACAAAACAAAATCCTGCAACCACAGTGGTAACAGATAGATAGATAGATACTTTATTAATCCCAAGGGGAAATTCACACCAATAGTGAATAATAATAATAAATAAATAATGATAATAATAATAGTGGCTTTGAGAAAAATTATAATTTAGTTATTCTATGATGCACTAGGAATAAGTGATTATTTTGTTTAAACTTCTTACCTTTTTATTAGAATAACATTATTCTCTGTTTGTTTCTAAAAGTGTGGCCGAACACGGTGGAACAGTACATTTGACATACTGAAGCAACTTCTGGAAACTAAAGCTACACTTAATTAGGTTCTTGATAAACTTGGGATATATACACTGTTGACCAGTGATTGGGCCAAGTTGGAAAACCAACTTAAAGTATTGGAGCCATTTGGCATGCACACAGATCAGCTTCAAACAGATAGCCAGTCTCTGTCAGAGGTGATACCTTCCCTGCTAAACCTGGAGGCACATTTCCAGTCAACTAGTGGAGAGAAAAATTTGGCACAAGCTCTTCTTAAGTGTTTGCGCCAATGTTTTACATGTCTGTTAGATCCCATTAGTGACCAGTTTGATCCAGTCCCTGCAGCCGCATGTCTAATGGATCGAACTGTCTCTCTAACCCTACAGTCTCCTGAACTAATATCTTTGAAAAGAACAGCAGAGTTATTTGTATTGACTGAGGCAGCGAAACACAATCACACCATAGAAGCACAACAAGATGAGTCTACACAAACAGTAGCAGTTTCAGCAAACATCACAGTCCTTCAGAAATAAAAGTACTTGGCTAATAAAATAATTAGCTTAAACCCTGAAAAACAGCCTTGGCCATCTGAAAGTGCTCCACATGAAATGCAGAAATATCAGGAGGAGGTTAGGCAGGGGGATTTTACTGGAAATCCTCTTCAGTTCTGGCAAGCCAGGGTGGCTGTGTATCCTAAACTTAGCCCTGTGGCTTTGAACCTTGTGTGTGCCCCGGCCTAACAAGCATTTGTTGAACGCATATTTTCAGTTTGTGGACAGTTGTCATTTGGATTGCGAAACAGAATGACCACTTCTCTAGAGCACAGAGTTTTCTTAAAAATTAACAGAACAATGTATAATTGAATCAGTCAGGCTGTTTTGTATCATTGTTATGGTGGGGCTTTAGTAAATTGTGCAAAGGAGAAAGAAGCATTTGTTGTTTCAATTATACCATTTAAATTAGGATTACTATTTTGCATGCAAAACTGCAGTGTGTTCCACAGTCAGTTCAAATTCAGTATCTAGGTTTATTTTTGTGTTTTTTAACTGGACATACCTATAGGTTTACACTGACATTAAATAAATGTTATTTCTAAAATTATTAAGTCTACAGTTCTCGCATTGTAAAAATTGCTTTAACCATACTATAATTACTAAAACTAAAACTGAAACTAATATATATAAAAATAAAATAAAAATGATTTTGTGAAATAAAAACTAAACTAAAACTAAATATATGGCATAAAGGGTAACTAAAACTAAATTAAAACTAAAATTAAGACCTAAAGTAATGTAAAAATAAAAACTAGCAAAAAAAGTCAAAACTATAATAACTCTGGTCCAGACCGACACTCCAGAGTGAACACTATAAGTCCTGACAACACTACAGATACAGTAGTCCTTTGCTACAAATTTTGGTCCTTCGAGCCGGATAGCGTGTTTACAACGGAAGAAGGATGTCAGAGTATCAGTCCTACAGTGATCTTAAAGAATCTGAAGTTCAGTATCCTGGTCAAGTTCCTTTCACATCTGTGGCCCATACAGCACGCCCATCACCTGATCAGGAAAGGTATCAACAGCATGCCAATAAATGCTACATCCCAATGAAGTGAACAAGTAACTTTACAGCCTTATCTCATACCTGTGATTTTAAATTTGAATAAGCAGTTTAATAATATTTAATATTTATATATTGACAAATGACAACACATATTATATTTTTGTTCTTGTGATTGTTAGATTCCTGTTTATAGGTAGATTGATCTATAAGGTATTTTTCCACCTACTCACTTTTCTAACCTGTTTATCCAGGGCATGGTCACCGGGCAGCTACAGCATACCTTATCAATCATAGGGCACAAGGCACAAACACCTGGAGGGGGCACCACCCTTCTGTAAGACGGACACAAACACTCCCCCTCACACACACTTAGGCTAGTTTTGGCAACACAAATCCAACTAATGTCTTTGCATGTCTTTGGACTGTTACAGGATACCAGTGCAAATTCAATGAAAGGAGTACCTGGATGTGAACACTACCACTGCACCAGCCCATAAAGTATACAGTATTTGTGAGTCCTAATTTATTCATTCCTACTCCAGTCCCTACTTCAATATTCCTTATTTTCACCCATATTATGTTTTTTTTTTTTTATTAGCCATTGCTCTATATCAGACTCCTGTGTTTTTCACTGCTTTGGAGAGTCATGTTTGTTAAAGGGAATTTTTTTCTGAGTGCGCTTTTTATATCAATATGGATGTTCTTCATATAATGTTTATGGACAGAGGTGATGGATATTTGGAAGAATCTAGCACAAGGCTTCCATTTATGATTCTTTTCATCATGACCAATGAAACTGCTACAACAGCCTCCCAGCACCTTCTTACTTTCTGAACCTGACTCCACATATTAGGAGGTTATCTTTAAAAGTGTAGGCTACCAAAGATCTAAAAAATTTGGATTATTAATCATCTGCAAGTCCTCACGATTCATATTAATTTGCTCTCCCTTCTTTTCACATCATTACAACAGGACAAAAACAAAAATGTGTGAAAAATGCCTAGTTTTTCCAGTTGCAGATCACAAACCTTTTTGAATATGGAAAGCTCACACATTGCATGAATCTTTACTGTCCCTCAGGCTTTTACTGAGACACCTAGCATGATAGCTTGATAGGCACAGGATGTGAAAAGCAGTCTGAGCTAACCTTAAAAGGACCAATGAGGAAGATACACCAAATAGTTTGATCATATCTATTTGGATATCTTGCAGCTTAACCACTTGTAGAGAAACATCACATACCTACCACTGTTTTATAAAATTCTACAGTCACCAAACATTGCAGCTTCAGGTCTGCTGGGTTAATGAGAAGAATGACCTTGCTGTCTTATTAGTGTGAATAGGGAATTAACTTTTAGTTTATAATTTATTATCTCACATTTTAAATGCAGAAACAAAGTTGAGTCCATTGTAAAGTGAAGAGACTTTCCAAAAATGTGCCTGGAAAAAGCTGTAAAAATAGCTACTGATTCGACTTCAGTGGAAATAAACTTTTCCAATGCTAAACTAATGCATATTTAACAGAACATTTCAGTGCTGTTTAAGATTAGAGTGCAATGGCCTAATTTGACTGTTATTGAATATTGAATCTTCATGACTCATGGAGGCATGCCATTGCTTAAAGCACCTAGATGATTATAAAAACTGCAAATATATTCACAACCTTTGACCACACTTCAGGCATTTTTTTAAAATAGCTGCTTAGTCTTAAATTCTTTGTAACAAAATGAAAATTAAGAGAGTACAGCAGGTTTGAAGACATGCAGGTGATGAGATAGTAGAGAAACTTTGCATTTTTTAAATAAAAGTAATAATTTGTTATAATAATAGAGTAACTGCATGGTTTACATAACACATGCAGTGCATTACAATTATGCTATTCAGACTCTCTGTGCAATGTTGTAGGTAAAGAATGTTCTTCATTTATGTTAATATTGGACTTCCATCACTCTGCCCCTGTTTACAACTATGTGTCAGGCTAACTGACAACTCTAAATCTGTCTGGTATTGGAGAGCGTGTGAGTGTGACCTGAGCTGGACGTGTTCCATTCATGTTTTTTTTCTGTCATGCTTCAATTCTGCTGCCACTAAGTAAGCAGGTTAAGTAAATGGCTGGTTTGATACAGGGGTATAGACAGAAATTAAAATATGGGAGGGCACATAATAAAATCAGGTATGCGAGTCTAAGACCAGCCACAATTTATACATATTTAATTTAACCAAAATATGCCAGTAATAGTTTACTGAGTTTACAGAAGTAAAGAACTTCAACAGCAACAAATGACCAGTAAATATCAGTGTGCCTACTACAAACAATACAAGAAACACAAAACCACCACTGGTGCACAGCTGAATTAAACCAACAGTAGCACCATCAACCATTGAAGCGTATCCACCTGGCACAAATTGATCATTACAACATTGGAGAATACCTCAAAACAAAGCCACAATCTGAGTGAGGTCAGGCCTTCCCTTTCTGAAGTGTCCAACAGTTTTCCACGACAGCCTTGAGGCCATTGATTAGTCTTTCTCCATGGCCTCTCCAAAGTCATCCCATGCTCGAGCTTCTGCAACCCCTTTTGCAGGAGTCCTCTTATCTTTTTGATACCTCTGAACTGAGTCAGATAATTCAACAGAGATCATTTCCCTTAAGGCCACCTGCTTCTTCAGTCTAACAGCTTCTTTCGCCTCTAATGTCCACCATTGGATCACAGGGTTGCTGCCATGAGATGCCTCAGCTGCTTTAAGAGGATAGTGTTTACTAGATACTCCCATGCTTGAGATCTTGAACAGGGTCCATTCAAACTTCATCTCGTCTACCTCACACAGCATGCGGGAGAATTTTTTTCAGAGGTAGGAGTAGAACTCATCACAAAAGGAAATCTCAGCCAGATATTTCCAGGACACCCTAACTGCTTGTCTAAGTTTCCCAAGTATAATCAGTTGACTGCTCTGCCCCTCTCTTTAACCAAGTGTGTAAAACATACAATATGGTCTTAGATCAGATGACACAAGTACAAAGTCTATCAACAAACAAAAGTGTAATCTGATACACTTGTTTGTTGACTAGCACAGAAATCCAATTGCAACAGACTATCTTAATCCAGATCCAGTAAACTGTTACTCCCAATCACACCCCTCCAGTTATCTCAGTCTTTCACAATGTAAGGATTAAAGTCACCCAGCAAGGCAACGAGTCACTGGATGGTACCCTTTCAGGCACCTGCTTAGACTTAAATTCCTTGTAACAAAGTGAAAATTAAGAGAGTAGAGAAGGTTTGAAGACAACATACCTAAAAGTAGTAATCTGTCATAATAATAGAGAAACTACATGGTTTACATAACATATGCAGTACATTTCAAGTATGCTGTTCAAACTCAGTGTGCAATGTTGTGGTTTGCACTGTGCCTTCTCTAAGAAGGCTGAATACTCTAAACTGTTATTTGGTATATCAGCACAAAAAAACAGAATTTTCCTCTCTGACATCTGTAGCTGGATTAAAGCAACCCTCTCATACACTAGAACAAAAAAAAATCCAATTCCACAGCCTTCAGCTGGGGGCTTGTGAGTATTTCCACACCCACCCAAGGGCTTTTAATCCTCTAAACTCCAGAGTAGGAGAGAGAACTGACCCCTGATGAAGAGATTTGGTTCCAGAACCCATGCTACATGTGAAGGTGATACCAAATAAATCTAGCTGGTACTTTTCCACCTCCCGGTACCAGTTCAAGGTCCTTTCCAGTGATGTAATGTTCCAAGCTCCCAAAGCCAGTCTTTATTGCCAGGGTCTAGTCCGTCTAGGAATTTCCTGAGTATGCATGCCAGTAACATGACATTTTACAAAACTGACATTTTGTTTAGCAGGGGCTAAGCCCACAGGTCTACATGGCCATTTAGAGCTGAGCTCAGGCTGGGTTATGTGGGTTGTTTTATGGACAAAAAAATATTATGGTTTTTCCTCATATACAGTATATTAAAATATCAAAGAAACAGAATAGAGGAGGAGGCCCTGCAGATTTACAGTTATTCTTTACAATAATTTTAAATTCTTGTACATAGTTTTGTAAGCAAATGAGGATAGATGTGTGTATGTTCAGGCATTGAAAGTGCTTCGTCTGAAAAGGTATGTTAATGATAAATTATTGAACCTGTCAGGTAGCAATGTACGATGTTTGTTTTTTTTTTTTCATCCTCGACTTTCACCATTTGTCGTTCACCATCAGTGAACCAGCTCCTAATTTTAGCCTGATGTTGTGGTTTGTGTGGTTAGCACAGCACAGAGCATGTGTCATTGATGCATGGAATGTGTTTCACTGTCAGCAGTGGCCATGGGTGTAGTTCCTGTTATGACTGTGTGTATCACTTTGTTTTGTGGTTAAATTCTTATCTTTTACTTTTGTTGATGAAACTGTTCCCGTCAGCAACGCCCATTCCTCCATTCTGTTTTCTTGCCAGTCATGAGGCATCCACACTTGGCCGTAGTTTTCATGTCAGCCATGTCATGCAAGTGAGTACAGACATGCATTTATGTCTCTTGCATCTTTACTTCCCAATAGGGGGACTCAAATTAAATTGTCAGGGCTGTCATGGACCATATGTCAAAATCATGGGATGTATTGCATGACTTTTTGCATGGCAGACAGTCAACTACCTCTCATATTTTTTTTTACATATAGAACATTGTTAATCTTTGTCTTTCTTGCTCATTTTATATTTTACATCAGTCTCCCAAATTTTAAAACTGTTCTGAAAATGATGGAACAGCTAAAACTAAAAATATTCACCGGACCTGTGAAAGAGTGAGAGGGAGGAATAGAGTAAGAGAGTGAGAGATAGATGCTTGTGGGGTGTTGGTAAGGTAGCATTCATCTGGCATGACACAATCTTTTCCAAAAATCCATCGGTCATGACATTGGACAGTCTCCATCCAGGTGTCAATCTGCTCAAGAATGTGGGGAGTGAAAAAGGGCTATGATCTCAGACGACACAGGTGGGGGACACAGAATGTGAGATTGATGCAGCGTGAGTGAGGCAGGACAAAAGAATGTCTGCAGGAGCACTGAGGGACAAAGTGATGGAAATGAAATGCAGTCTAGCTTGGAGAGTCAGTTTTGTTTGCTATGTAACTAATGGCCCCTTTTTAAAAGCCCACTCCCCAGCCCTCTGGCTGAGAAATGCAGCACTGGTCTGTTACTACATTGACTCAAGAGCACTTTCATGCAACAATTGCATAATATTCCAGTGAGATTTATTTAAAACTGCAAAAGGCAATTTTCTAAATTGGAAGGGATTTTTATTTATTTATTTATTTATTTTAAGAACATCAACCTTAGTGGGAGTGCTTTCATCCCCACTATTGCAGTCTGGCGGGCCCCCAGTTTGAAAACCACTGTCCTATAGTGTTCCTGCAGAAATCTCTGAGGAAACATTGGTCTTAAAGAATATAAATTCATGTGACAATACATGTTTTAAAGTTCCCTTCAGCTAGCTTTAATGATTTAAGGACATAATAATTTGAGTTCCAAAATAACAGGAGCATTTTCTGTGATAGAAATATCTTTTTATTTGCAAGATTTAATAGAGGTTAAAAGTTATTGTTGATAAAAAATAATTGAACTATTAACTATTATGTACTAATGGGGAAAAAAGAACAGTATCTTAAATTTGTATATACAAATCTCTTTGGGTCAGAGAGATTATGTTTCTTAATAAACTTAAAATACAAAGGACGCTCAAAAAGTTTCCACACTTTTTTTAACTCTGTTTTGAATTTCAAAAACAAATGAAATCACTTTTCTTCATAATCATCTTCATTTGCGATGCAGTTTTCCCAGCGTTGAACCAACTTTTTAATGCCCAATTACTGTTCCTCCCGCCTTCACCATTTCCAACGAAAACATAAAAGTGCAAAAACTTTTTGATCGTCCCTCTTAACATCTGTTGAAGACCTCAGTAAATCTGGATTCAATATGCAAAGTCTTCAGGTATTAAAAGGCTTTTGCAAACTCATTTTGGGAATTAATATAAGAACCTTAAGCATGAATTCTTTGTCATCCATCCATCCATTATCCAACTCGCTATATTCTAACTGCAGGGTCACGGGTGTCTGCTCGAACCAATCCTAGCCAATACAGGGCACAAGACAGGAAATAAACCCTGGGCAGGGCACCAGCCCATCGCAGGGCACACACACACCCACACACCAAGTACACACTAGGGACAATTTAGGATCGGCAATGCACTTAGCCTGCAAGTCTTTGGACTATGGGAGGAAACCGGAGTACCTGGAGGAAACCCATGCAGGAAACCCGGGTCTCTTAACTGTGAGGCAGCAGCACTACCCACTGCACCACTGTGCTGCCCCCAGTTTTTGTCATGTAATTATCAATTTGTATTCTCATATATTCACCAACACCATAGTATATCAAGCTTCAGAGTTGCTTACTACATCTGTAGCTACAAATTGATTATTTTACATTAAAATGCCCACATTGCTGATTTTCTTACTATAAGTTAGAATGAAAAATTTGACCAGGTCAGTCTCTTTCTCTCTGAAATTGGTACTTTTGGGGGTCTATGCTCTTAATAATATGAGACACTGCAACATGTATTAATTGATCAGCACTATACTGTACTGTTTCTGCCTTCTAGGGAATATTTTCTGATATTAGATGAAAAAAGTGAAATATTTTCAGTTTTACCTATATCACCAGTTTCACATCTTGATATTGCTGGACCTAGCAACCAGTAAAATAACTTGTAATCAGAATATAAGTTGAATATGTCTCTGTGCTCTGTGCAAATATTTAAAATTTGCTTTTCTTTTCTTCTCACATGTACAGCTAACACAAAGCCAGATTTAGTATAGGGCTCCAGCATTTAGAATTGCTAGGCAAGCATCTGAAGACAAGACAAGTTTAGAAAAACTGCAGATGGGCAACGTGCACTATTTCTGTGTGCTAGAGTACGCATGAAATTGTATCCTCTCTTTGCCTTGTTTGGAATTGTATTATTCACCTAAGTGGGGGCCTGCACATGGAAAAAGAGTATAAAGTCTTGGAACATTGCCCTGCACACTTTTGAAGCCGACGGAAGGATGGGAGATAAATGTCATCCTGAAAATCCTTTTAGCGCAGCGACAAAAATGGCAGACTGTATACATCGAGCTCCCACTTTGATAATAGTCTTGTCACGGCTTCCTTCGTCAGTTATGCCACATAAATCGTCATTAAAGAAAGCTGTTATTTCTCCTATGTGATTTCTTACCGCCGTATCACTAAGGGAGGATTATCACCTTTTAATATTATATCTATATAGTTTCAGGTTATGTAACATGCCACAATTAAAAAATAACTTATTCCAATCAGTAACTAGCGCGCCCTGCTGGATAGACACCCAAAACAAAATAACAGAGTGGAGAAAAACTCTCTAAGTTCAAGATCAGATATTTCCTTGTCTTTGTCCACTGACATGCTAAGACACATGGCACACCCAAAGGATACAATATCCCCTCAACAATGCTCCATAAAATATATCAACAATTAAAAAGTCTTCACAATACAGCCCTAGTAGAACAGACTCAGAATAAAGTGAACAAACACTTAAAAAAATTAGAGAGAGAGAGAGAGGTTAGGAGCACATACTGATTCAGTGCATTGCCGCACCCACCACACAACACACCAACTCAGGATCCAGATTAGGACCCGAGTGCAGCCATGCAACGGGTGATACCTCAGCACCACACTAGTTCAGATGTAGAGGAAAAAAATAAAAACAAAAATCTGCAGCTGCTATACAGTGTACACATCAATTTCAGTACTATATTAACAAAAAGGTTTTAGAGAAATGGGAAGTAAAAAAGGCTTATGAATGTAATATAGCTTTTTATAAAATTGTGCTGGATCGCCATTTAGACCTGCAGCTTTCCTACTTTGTACAAAATGTGCAGCATCTTGGATTTTTACAGAACTGAATAGTTTGTACAGCTTTTCTATGGGCAGTATACCAAACTTCAACAATCTATTTTATCAAGGAATTCATTGGCATAAGAAATCTTCGTTGTAGTCTGATGTGTATACAGAATAAAAAAAAATCCTTAAATATGTCAGTTTATGTTCACTTCAGTTCCATCTGTGCTGTTAATTGCATTCCAGACTTCCTTTTAATAGATTTGTTGAACTAAAATCTTATTAGCTTTTCCCCCATGCTCATAATAAGTATGACATGATTTAAAAATTACTTGCTTTGTTTCTCTTGTGGCCAAAAGAATTTTTTTTTTTTTGTGGAGCATATCATTAGGCAAATTTCCATATTCTTGGTCTGAATTAGAAATCTCAATAATTAGTTTTGATGTCTTTCTATCTTGCAATTTATTTTTATGCAAAACACATGAATGATTTGTCCCCTCAGAAATACTTTGAATGTATTCCCACAGATATTGCTGGCGATGCACTGATCTAATCGAAAGTATCAATGACTGTAAAAATTAATTTTTTAACTTAGATGCCATAGTTTGGTTTTACAGCTGATGTGTTACCAATGATACCTTTTGTTTCTAGATAAATGCAGTCTTTTTTCCCAAAATGTTATTTTTAGAGATTAAGCACATCAGTAATGCTTTTGTGTATAAATACAGTTTAAATTTCTTGTATTTTATTGTTTTTTAAGCTTTGGTTCCTTCTTTATCAGACTGAACCATTATGGAAAAATAGGGAGAGATTCTGATACACTGTCAGGACAGCAACAACCATCACAGCTAACCTGTTGTGGCTCACAAATTGTGATGTGACGGTAGACAAGGCAGCTGCACTCAAAGTTCCACAACTCCTCCAATCACTGACAGTACTGAAAAAAGTACTGAAATCATACAAAAAGTATGTATGGTTCACTAGTATCAGGAGAAATCCAGGTCTCTAGTGATCTTCAAACAATTCTTAGATGACCATACTGTAATACTAATAAAAAGGCAACTAAGAATATAAATAAATGGAAGAAAATACAAATGAACAGACTTCTTGAAATTCATAAGCCTGCTGCTATACATGAGGGGAGAATAAATCCACGCAAAGTGAGGGACATTTGGAGGGTAAAAAGCATATTCCGGCTGTCATTCCCTCAAGGTGTTATGGGCAGAGACAGTTTTCTGTACATTACCTTAAACCTGCACATTAGCATGACTGACAGGAAATCTGACACAAGTTAGCATGAATATCTCTGTACACTGAAACTATTTTATAATATTAGGGCTACCACATGTAAAGCAATATATCACAGGCAGCAAATTCAAGATTTATGAAAGAATGGTTGCCAGAAAGGCTAGAGTGGAACTCAATTAATATTTAAATAAATGCTAAACCCACTAAGTTAGAGATCAAACAATTTGTTCTGCCTCAAGGGATGAACCACTGACTTTAGAATGTACAGTGACATGTCAAGGTTTCTATCTTCTAAAGTACTGTCGTTTGATGTTGTCATATCTCTTGATAAACAAGGGCATTCTCATTATCCTATGATAATTTTTACAATATTCCACTTTTTTCACAAACCTGACGACTATTTGTTGCTTAAGACACATCCAGGGAAGGAAGTGTTAAAGTCACCTCAATGAAGAGAAGGAAAATGGACTGCACACACAAATCTGAGCAAATTCACACAAATTGCTCCCAGTCAACTGTAATTATGCAGTTAAGATGATAGATAGATAGATAGATAGATAGATAGATAGATAGATAGATAGATAGATAGATAGATAGATACTTTATTAATCCCAAAGGGAAATTCACATAATCCAGCAGCAGTATACTGATACAAAAAACAATATTAAATTAAAGAGTAATATAAATGCATGTAAAAGCAGACAATAACTTTGAATAATGTTAGCATTTACTCCCCTGGATGGAATTGAAGAGTCGCATAGTGTGGGGGAGGAACGATCTCCTCAGTCTGTCAGTGGAGCAGGACAATGACAGCAGTCTGTCACTAAAGCTACTCCTCTGTCTGGAAATGACACTGTTCAGTGGATGCAGTGGATTCTTCATGATTGACAGGAGTTTGCATAGCGCCCGTCACTCTGCTACAGATGTTAAACTGTCCAGCTTCATTCCTACAATAAGATGTGGATATTGAGAGAATGGCAGCTTTTAAACACTTTCTAGTGGAGTGGTGTCATTGATTAAAGAGTGACCACTGCTTTCTTTATACTGTTTACCAACCATAAGAGCACATCATATTCAAAAACAGTAGAAATGCTCAAGATAAGACATATTCACTGAACTTTATTTTTAACCCTTATTGGTTGTGTTATTTTATGATAATCAGGCATAAAGAATCACAGATCTGAACTCATTTTTTTTTTTTGCCAAAAAGCAGATTGATCATGACATGTAACTGACACTCTATAACAAAAAATATGCTTAATGGCACATAATTTGTTAACACCTTTATTAAAATGTACAGGATTACCTGTGATAAGAATACAAACACACATTGTCTCATTAACCAACTTCCTTAAAACCGTTTTATCCCAGAAACTGCCTCTGGTGAAATATATTTCAGGGGGTTATGATACCATCATGACTGGCCGTGTTCAAATAACTTGAGATAAGTAATATGTCTCTATACATCTCCTTAAGCATGTGATTAGACACGATGCAGAATGTATACACTAACTTGAAGTAATGCTCACATCTATAGCAGAGCCAAGGCAATCCAGTACTACTTGGTAGGAGATAGTAATGGCCATCTTTTCTATGGTGGCTCATTTTGTTTTTGTAAAGAAAATAGACTGATCTGGATATTTCATCCCCTATTAACACTGTTTTAGAAATTGTATCGTGCTTATTTTGGGATTTTATTTAATATCTTTCACTTGTGTTACTGGTTCAGACAGAGTCCAGTACTGATGGTTATCATTTGATTCATGACAAACTACACAAGGAGATAGGTGTCAGTTTCTGCATCTGTGTAATCAGTTGAAGCCAAGGATTGCCAAGTCAACTCACTGCAAATAATTCCTGAAGATTGCACAACTGGGTTACATCATTCGGCTTGTTTTGTATTGGGTACACTTCAACAATGTTGCCAATGCAGAGAATCTTCAAAAGTCATCATTGTACCAGGAGGTTTGAAACGTATCCCTTGCATTAGATCAGGTTTTCTAGCCATCACACATTCATAGAGGCAATTTTTTTAAACTGATGGTAAGTGGAACTACTGTTTGTAAAATGCAAGTTTTATCACTGTCAGTCAACATTGTGTTTTTGGCTTACCAAACATTACAAGTGCAACTGACTGCACTCATGTGCAAATAATGACACTGCCAAGCATAATTGGTATTATATTTTGGAATTTTATTTCTTCTGGCAGCTGTCTTATGCGCATTGATTCTACTGTAGCTTATTCTAGTTGCCAGGGTAACCCTTCCTGTTGTAGTGGGCACAGCACCTGGGCTTGTCAATTATTGGCAGTTGCAGCAGTGGGTTTAAATAGCTGCCCGCTTTGCTGTATCTTTAGTTAAACTGCAGATTAAAAAAATAATAATTAAAAAAACAACTTTGCTAAACCTATCACAAATAGTTCTTGTTTTCTGAATTAGTCTCTTGGGATTCTGACTTTTGTTTTCTCCTTCTGACCTTTATCTTATTCTTTTGCATCGTTTTTTCATCACTTACCGATATCTCCCTCTCTTTCTGTCTTTCCTGGTTTGCACTTTTAAAAATCTTATATAAATAATTCCATATCCTAAATCCACAAGTACGTCCATTTAAATGACATTGATGTGTATGTCCGGTTGTATTATATAATCTAGTCATTCTGATGAGGGTAAACTCCTCAGTGATATTGAAAATTGGGCACCACACCAGTGGCAGAAGCTGCAGCTTTTGTTTTTAGCTGCTAAATGTGCAGTAAACTATTTGTTTACATTTAAAATAGATATGCTAGTAGTTCTGAAATGTGTTCTTGAATATAATTTTCACTTGCTGCCAAATGCGCTTCACACCAATAACATTTCTACTGAATGCATAATTGTTTTAAGTGTTTGAAGTGCGACATTCCCAAACTAGTATGTTTAAAATCAAACTGGGAAATTCAAACTATCTTTTAATTTGAATAATGCCATTAACATTTATTTATGCAATGCACAAATTAAAAACTGTAATTACTTTGGTGTTTAATCAGTCTGCTATACAGATTGTCACACAGCTTCTCTCACTTTCTTAATAGCGAATACATTCGTGTTATTGTCGATCAAGTGCTATTTCTTGGTCAGCTGCTGAAAAGATCACCACTAGCCCTGTTATATTTTCTTCTTTTTTATAACAGCTAAATAAAACTATTAACTTTTCCAAGATATTTCATATTACACCATGCAATCCATCAGCTTCACATATAAAGCCAATGGTACAAACTCTGTAAACATTCCTCTGTTTTTTGTGCTTTTTGCACACTATAATAAATATTCTCACCGGTCAGTTCTTGAGGCTGCTTAAATAATACGAGTGCTATTATCATCATGGATTGGCTAAGCACCATCCTGAGTTAACAAGAAGCACTTTGAATCCATGGAAAACACTGAGTATTGATTGTGCAATTCTTCAATATCCTAATTTCCTAAGCGTCCTTTGTGGAATATGTTCCTGGTGTGCTGTTTTCCATCAGCAGAGACTCTCACACTTTCACTCCGAGGCAAGCATTTGTCCATTCCATAGCTGATTCCATGTGGTAGGACACCAAATTTGTTTTAGCTTAAAAGGCTTGGCACAGCATCAATCTTAAAGCAGTGCATTAGCTTTATACAGTCATCAGATCTACATATGCCAGCTACATTAATGCATGCTGACATAGCATATAACAAAATTTGGTCCTTAATCTCTTTTATTTCCTTGAATCAGGTTTCTTTTGTGTTTCATTAGTTGAAAAGCTCTTGACATTCATTTCATATAAAAATGTTATTGTTTAAAATATCAACCCAGTGGGGCACCACCAATGCTCTAGTTTTGTAACTGCCATTGTTTTGGAGTTTTGGATAGTCAGGAAAATCTTTACCCTATAACCACACTTCCAGAAAAAAAAGTATGAAAGTGCTAATCCATTTTCATTTCTCTTGCCATCCCAAGTTGAGTTTCCCTATTCTAAAATGTCAAAAACCAGAAGTGTTGCAAATTTAGGAATATTTACATGTACATAATGAAATAGCTTGGGGCACACTTGATCATGAATGAAAATGCAGCCAAAACAGGTAAATAATGACTAAAGTATATAAATAATTCATATCATCAAGCCATTATAATGTGTGCTGATGTGACTAACATATTAAACCTTAAAAGTAATAAATATGACTCTATTTTATTTGCCTTTAAAGAGATCCAATGATGCATATTTGCTCTGAAAAAACAAAATGTCTGTACAGGACTTTCCAGAATACTTTCAGTTTTATAAATCTGACTCTGGGTATGGAATTTTCCACTTGTGGCCTCCTATGTTTGTTTCTTTCTTTTCAAACAGGTCATGTGCAGCACTTTTGAAGGGCTGCAGAGGTTTTAGCGTTCCCCACCATCTCAATAGTCAATAGTCAAGCAAGGGATGGTGCTTTGTGGCAAATGCTGCTTCACAGGGACCCCAACCCTTGAGTTCTAGCTTTGTGGCATTTCACAAAGGGCAACCTCCCCTCCTCTTCAGTTGCTGAGTATGTGATGCTTCACAAGTGACTAGACACCAACCCCCCTTTCCTGCTCAGAATGAATATATCCATTTGAAATCTGCACAAATGTTATTCACATCTGCTCAGCAGTTAAAAAAATAGTAAGAGAGAACATTTGTGGCATCATATTGGTACTCAAAACATTTTGAGTTTTGGAGCATTGCAAATTGGAAATACTCAACCTGTACATGCTCTGCTTCCCCACAGTCCTAAACAGGATGACTAATTAGAAAAATGGATGGTTGGGTATACTTTGTTTGAATAACTTTGAATGTGTTTTAACTAATGTTTATAATCTTTTGATTACTCTTCATTTAACTAACCACGTTGAAAGATTTATTGTTTCTCTCTTGCTGTATTAAACCTGTAAATCTGTGTAGCCCCATCCTATTTAAGAACAGATTGAACTGGGACAAAATAACTGTCTTTCTACATGGATTCCTCTAAACAAGGAATTAAGTCAGTATTTCTATGGATAGGAATTTGCTCTTAGAAAAAAATAGACTGACTCAGGCTTACTGTCCTTGACATCATATGCCGCAGCAGCAGATCAGTGGATGAACAATTATTTTCTTCCTGCTGACATGAAACTAAAAAGTGAAAGTGACTGAAAAACAAAAGCCATCAACCTTTAAATTTTTTGTTCATTTTCATTCCTTCTATGCAGGCCCATTCCACTCGATTATATGATGCATATAAAATTAACCTTTTTAAATGAATCTGTTAACACTAGAAGTACCATAGCCAACGTCAATTGACACTGTGATTTTTTTAAACCCTTAATTACTTCATTAGTGCGCATGTCATGCTCTTTTCTCTCCTTGACTTTTTCTAAATGACTGCACTGCAAATGCCCATGTAATTGTAACTATAAAATTCTGTTCAGAAAAAATATGTGATTAGATTTATTTTGAAGACCACTTTAATAGCCACAAACAATGGCATTAAATAGTAGTGTCCAGGTATTAATGCTATCTCTCTTCTCTAGCTTCTTCTTCAGCTTCTTCTTGAATACATTTGCATATCTGTTTCATCTCAAAATAACCAGTTTAGGTGCCATTATCAAGGATTCTTTGTTGCTTTCCTTGGGTCTGACTTATAAAACACGGGCAAGCACAAAAAGAGGCTTGAAATGTGTGTTCGCAGCTTTCTGCACAAACATTGGGATTTCTAAAGAAAACTTGATGGGAGAATGTGCATAAATTTATAGCAACTCTGACGCATCCATACAGAACATTACTGAGAAACTAGGAAAATCAACACCCTTGATCAAGTAGAGAAATGCAGCCATACTAGTTAAATGAACACTCACTTGTATAATTTATATCATGTTAATTCATGACATAGCAATCATATCACACAAACAAAACTGACAATTATTATGTACACACTGTATTTTTGTTCCCTTTAAAGAGGATCGATGTTGCTTATTTGTACTGAAGATCTTTTTTGTATTTTTGTCAAATTATCTCGGCAACCTATTTTCACTTCTCAGGGAACTGGTTGACAGGTTAGAAATAACTCAGCCAAGCTTTACTCCATCATGCCTGCTGTGCTGGAAGCCGTTATCTGACCGACAAAACACTGAATTCAATTTTAGCATGGTGTGGGTGCAAATACATAAACATGACATTCTTTTGCCAACGTAAAATGGCAATTTACAGTAGCATCCAGTTCGCTTTACTGCACTCATATTGCAATAGGGATATCTAGCAAGAATGATGTTGCTTTTGTTGAATGTAAGTGACATTCCATTAACATACAAGTAATGCCAATATGAGATTAACAAAGACCGTGGCTCTGTGGCCTGGGTCAACCTGTGATTCATTTATTTTAACAATAATAATAATACATTTTTTTTATATAGTGTCTTTCCCATTCTCAAGGCGCTTTTGAGGCAAAGTAGTTTTGGCACATGTGATGGTACTGTACATGGTAGCTGGTTGAACATAAAGTAGAGGCGCTATAAAGCCACTCATTATTTTCCGTGGTCTGTTGAGGTGTGCAGCCAGATATTCCTGAATGCAAGTGTCAGGGTTTCGATGCCTCAGGAGGGAGGCCGCTCATGATTGTTCTAATGTTCGTAAAAATGTAACCATTGATCATTTGTTTGTCTGTCATTTTCCCCAGCCAACAAATTGATTAAAAAAGTAAAACAAGGCTGCTTGGTACAATGAACAAAATGAGAGAAGTGCTGCAGCCCTCCACAAAAGATGTCCACAGAACTTTACTCAACAGCAGTGGTCATGACTAGGCCAGATACGCTCACCATCTATACATACAAGCAAACAAAGTGGCAAACTACTATTGTGCCAAGTGTGTAGTTAGTTACCTGCTATATTTCTTATTCTTATCTAAGCATCTCACATTACAAAAACTCACATTTGTACAAAGGTAAATCAAAAAGTAAATGTGGTATGCGGTAAACACAACAGATAGAAGCTGATGCAATATAACAGGTTTGTAAAGTCTAGGCTTATGGGTAATTTGAACACACACAATGCCATAAGTCTAGATGAAGCCAGGGTTAAATGAACAAAGACACTCCGCTGCAGAATTGCACCATTGTTGAACAATGTGCTATAGTGAGATTTCTTTTAGCAGAGGGAGTGAAACCTGCTGCAATTTATGGATGTTGGCCCAGCACAGAAGTGAAAAAATCTTGATTCAGCGAAAAGCTTATGAATAGGTAGAAAGATTAAAGCAGGAAAAAAAGGGTAATCAACAAAGCTTGATCTGGTCAACCATTAACATTGCACACACAAGCCCACATTTACATGGCAAATGACTAATCAGAGATGACAAATAAATTATGTTGTCCATGGCTGCTGCATATTTGGATATCTGCTATGGATCTGAACTTGCCATAGTGCTAGATTACTTGGAGTACTGTAAAGTGTGCAAGTGTAATGAAACAACAGCAACAGCAACTGGAGGTTGCAGTCCAAAACAGTCTTCCTGCTGCATGACAAAACATATTCCCAAGCACCAGACACAACAGTAGAGGCAATGCAACAACTGCAGTATGAAAGTCTTCCGCATCCCTCCTACATTCCCTATCTAGCACATCTTCAGCTCACTTAAAGAGACTATACACAGTTGAAGTTTCACATTTGATGCTGAGATTAAAGAAGCAGTGCAGACTTGGATTCAGGAGCAACCAAAAAGCTTCTACTCCCAGGGAAAGAAGAAGTTAGTGGAATGATACAAGAAGTGCATCAACCTGCCTGGAGACTATGTGTAGAAGTGATATAAATGTTATGTTCACCTGCTTACAATTACTTGTATTAAAGGATAAATTGTCTTTACTTTTTGATTATCTCTTGTGTATTTTATCATTATTATAGATAGATGTGGATGCACTCGACGAGATGGTAATGCTCTACAAACTGACAGGAGGGTCACAGGTAGCTAATCGAAGTATTTTATAATCTACTAGACCTGCTTGTGATCCATTTCTATATTTTCTATCTGCAATGTATTAGCAAGAAAGAAGGCAAAAGGCAGTTTATGTGGCTGTAATGTTGAACGAGAACGTTGCATGCTTCACAACATCCCTCTTGCTTCAGGCTGAACAACACAATGCTATGTTGTCAAATGTAGCCATAAAAAATGAAGAAAACCATGAAAGTGCCACCAGTTTGTTTGTGGGAGCTGCTCAAAGAAGTCACAAAGAATATGTTCTGACTGCTGATGTGTAGTGTAGTCACCCAGCATGCTATTTGTGATTTACAGACGTTTACATTAAACTACATCATGTAAAACTGTGAATCTTTAAATCTTTTCTCAGAAAAAGAAAACTTTTTAATTCATTTCTTTATAAATACGAAAAAGGTTTTATGCCAAGCATTAGTACAACCCATGAAATATTCATTTGTTTTATAACTGAAAATGTATACATTTTAACAGAAACTATATTCAAACAAGAAACTTTGTTTCAAAAAATGTATTTGTGCATACAATCAGACTTTTCATGTATTATTGTTAAACAATGTACTGTTTTTAGTAGTAGGTCAGCAGTGATGCTTTAATCAGGATAACGAGCTGGTGGGCCATTAGTGAAAATGAAACGTCTCAGATCAAACTTGGCATAGCCTTGGTGGTCTTAGTACTTAAAAAATGTGAAGCGGTTCTAGTGTTATATTATAACAAATGTAATCTGCAAGAGGCATTATACATTGCTGAGGATAAAAGTGTTGGTCACATAGATGATTATCTGCATTTATACAACTGCAATGCTATGATCCCCACCCTAGACACTGCAGTGTCCTTTACTCATTTCAACTAAAATATTGCTCCATAGTTAGTATTGTATGCTTCAACTACATGTTGTTGTAGTTAACAAATTTACATTTCACCAACAAAATTCAACATTTCAAGCACCAAAACTCTGTACTGAGCATTTGACAACTTTATCTTCTGAAGATTTTTTCCCCTGATAAGAGTCAAAAAAATGAATAGAATGCAAAACAGACTGTATTTTGTTTCCTTACAGGCCTATAGCAGTAGAATATTTAATTCAAGTTGATGTGAGATAAAAATATTAAAGCAGTAAACTGGCAAATGATTTAATTTTTTTGATTTGAATGAAATTAAAATGTGTTCACAGGCACACTCTTGGCAGATGAACCTGTGCTGAACTTAAGTGAATGTCTTTTTATCATTTCTTTCTAAAGGAAACTTGCATACATTTGACATTAATTTATCATGGTTTGACAGAAGGTTTGAGTATGTTACAAATTTTTTTTTGTGTTATATGATGTTGAAAAAAAAGGCAAATCTGTAATTGTTCACTAGACAAATTATGCTGTTCCACCTCATCTGTATTCCATATAAAGATGAAATTGTCAGGAAAAAAGTCAATAAGGTGTTATTATTTAATGTCAGAAAAAAGAATACAATACAACTGTTATGATTCATACTCTTTAAAATCATTTTTACACTGTTGGATTTTCTTTTTTATTTACTTTAACTTTTGAGGTTTTTTCATTTTGCATTTATTTATTTACAGTGCCTAGAAGAGTATTCCCACATTCCCCTTGGAGGTATAAAAAATTGTATTATTAATTATATTTAATTGGGCTTATTTGACACTGATAAACAGAGAATGACCCCTTAATGCCAACGTGAAAACTGATCTAGGAAAAGTAGTCTAAATTAATTACAAATATAAAACACAAAGTAATTGGTTGCATAAGTATTTGCCCCTTCAAGTATTTATTAGATGCACCTTTGGCAGCTGTTCCAGCCTTCAGTTTGTGTTCACAAGTCTTTGCACATCTGGTTAATGCCATTTTTCCCCATTCTTCTTCACTCAACTGATCAACACAACAACAAAAATATTTATTTATATAGCATATTTTCATACAACAATGTAGCTCAAAGTAATTTACAAGACAACAGAGGCAAAGTTTACAAGAAAAGAAAAACAATTAAAATTAGGTTACAATATTAAAGAATAAGTTACAACAAAACAAGGTAAGGTCAGATGTATAAGAACAGAAAAAACAGAAAAAGTACTTCAGTTAGGCTGGAGAAAAAACAAAATCTGCAGGGGTTCCAAGGCCAAAAGACTACCCAGCCCCCCTTGGGCATTTTACCTAACATACATGTTCCTAAATTAAATGTCTTAGTTTTCATGTTTCATATGATAGGATTTGATGAAGTTGGTCTCATAGACAGTTGAGACACCTGCCTATATTCCATCATCTCAGGAGCCTTCTTGGTGGCTTGATCAGGTGGTGGTGGTGATTGGTGCCAGCAACAGAAAAGACAGAAGAAAATAGTGGGGATTAATACAGAAAGTGGATCCCTGAAGATTATGACAGTTCTATATTCATTAAGTCTATTAGGTATACAACTGAAAACAGCTATGAGAAAGCCATAATAAAATGGCATGGGGGAACAGGCATTCTAAAATATAGGATGGAGAAAGATTATTTAACACTTTATAAACCATTAGTAATATTTTAAAATCAATTCTGAATGGCACAGGTAACCAATGTAACAAAGGTAAAGCTGGTGAGATGTGTTCAAATATTCTCTTTCTAACCAAGATTCTGGCTGCTGCATTCTGCACTACTTGCAACCAATTGATATCTTCCTTAGGTAGTCCTGTTAGGAGTCCATTACTGTAATCTAACTGGCTAAAAACAAAAGCAATTTTTTAGTGTCTTTCATTGTTATAAGAAGTCTAACTTTTGCAATATTTTAGTGAAAAAATGCAGTCCTAGTAATTTGGTTAATATGCGATTTAAAGTTTAGGTCAGAGTCAATGATTACCCCTAAATTGTTTACCACTACCTTGATTTTTAAACCTAAGAGATCAAGTTTATTTTTTTCCCTTGCTATATCCATGTTTTCTAATCACTAAGATTTGGGTTTTTTTTTATCTGTATTTGTTTGAGAACGTTACTACTCATTCATTCAGAAATACTGTTAAGACACTGGATCAGAGACCCAAGAGCATCAGGGTCATCTGACACTATCGATAAATAAAGCTGTGTCCACTGCATAGCTGTGATAGCTCATTTTGTGCTTTGACCTAATAGAAGCATGTAGGTTGAAAAGAGCAGCGCACCCAGAGCAGATCATTGTGGTATGCCATATAAGATATAATGGGTCTCTGAAGTACATTCACCACAACTAACAAAGAATTTTCTACCTGTTAAGTAAGAGTGAAACTTATTTAGGATCCTGCCAAAGAGGCCCACCCACTGTCTAACATATATTATAAGAATACTGTGCTCTATGGTGTCAAACTCTGCAGTCAAGTCTAAGCAAACACGAACAGATATACTGTCTCTGTCCACATTAACATACAAATCATTTACTACTTTAACCAGTGCAGCTTCTGTACTATGGTTTGTTCTAAAACCTAACTAAAACTTATCAAGAATATAATGCTTATTCAACTAATCATTAAGCTGCTTAATAACTGTCTTTTCTAGAATTTTACTAAAAAAAGGCAGGTTAGAAATTGGTCTTTAATTGTCAGAGGAGTCAAAAATATTTTTCTTGAGCAGGGGTTTAACAGCCATATCTAATGATGAGTTCACTATGTTATGTACAATATCAATATGGACAAAAGCCTGTTGGTAGTGGGTCAAGGATGCAGGTAGAGGGCTTCAGTTGAGAAATTATTCTACGTAATTCAGGTCCATCTATTCCACTGAAAGAATTTAACTTGCTTAAAAGGACATGCTGGGATTCATTTGGATTAACTTTGGGAGGCTGTACTGTATTATTTCTAATGTAGTTTTTGTATTTAAAAAATATAGCAAAAGCCTCACAAGTTTCACTAGTAGTTTTTAGGAGGCATTCCATTGAGTGAGCTGGGATTAAAATGCGATCAATAGTTGAAAATAAGACTCTTACTAGTATTATCATTTATAATTTTAGAGAAATAAAAATGCCTCTCAAGGGTGACTGTGTTGTTATATTCGGTTATTTCTACCTTCAACATTTCATAGTGGACTACCAGTTTAGTTATTCTCCATTAACCCTCAGCTGTCTTTCATATTCTATTTAAATGAGTCTTCCAAGGTATAATAGTGCTTATAGCAATTCTTAACTGTTTTTTAGGGGACACTGTGTCAACTGCAGCTCTTACCTTGGCATAAAGAAATTCTACATTACTGTTTACACTATTAGCACTATTGAGACAAACACTATAAGCCAAGTGATTGTTCAGAATATCAACAAACACTGAAGCTGCAGATGTATCAAGTTTCTAACAATATGCTTCTCATTAGTTGTAGTTATCAGTATTTTAAATATATATAATATGCAAAAATAGTCTGATATACCAACCTGCCTCATTCCAACTTTTTTTATTTTATTGATTTTATTAAAATTAAATAACATTCCACACACATAACTCAAGTTCTACAAAAAATAAAAATAAAAAAAAGGTTCTAAACAAATCATCCCCGCCCCTGAGAAAGAGAGCTAGGCCATCAGTCTAAAACTTTTTGCTAGTAAAGATAAATGAATAGATAAATTAATAAATGAATAAAAATTATAGAGTAGAAAGAGGGGAGAGAACCTGCTTCCTTAATTTAAATGATTATTCTAAAATGTTATTGATTAGATCCTGCCAGGTTTTGACAACATTTTGTGCAAATCCTCTAAGTGTGAATTTTATTTTTTGTAGTTTCAAATAGTATATAATATCAGTTACCCACCTACTTAGAACAGATGAGTTAGGATTCTTCCAGTTGAGCAACATAACTCTACGTACCAGTAGTGTTGTAAAGACAATTACAGTTTGTTTGTCCTTCTCCACTTTAAGCCCATCTGGAAGTACACCAAACACTGCTGTTTGTGGAATAGGAGGGATTATGACACCAAAGCTGTCTGACAGGAATTTAAAGATTATGGTCCAAAATTATGTTAATTTGGTGCAGGCCCAAAATATGTGGCCTAGTGAGGCTGGAACTTGATTGCAGCGTTCACAGGTTGGATCTTACCCTGGAAACATTTTGGACAATTTTAAATGAGAGAGGTGTGCTCAATATATAACTTTGAGTTGAATAATTCTCCCCGTGACCCTGTGTTGGGATATAGTGGGTTGGAAAATGACTGACTGACTGAATAATTCTATGCTTTGTGCATATGGCACTCGAGTGAATTCTGTGCATTGCTATGTTCCACTCCTTTTCTGAAATGTCGAGTAAGAGATTCTTTTACCAATGTTCTCTTGGATCTTTGAAAGTGAGGAACTGTAAAATAGTTTTCTATATTATGGAAATGCTGTCTGAGTCCTCAAGACTGAGCAATATTTTTTCCGGCATAGAAGTAGGTGGGAGGTGAGGAAAAGTAGGCAGGTCCTGTTTATCAAAGTTTCAGATTTGAAGGTAGTGAAAGAAATGTGCTGCTAGAAAGTTAAATTTGGAATGTTATTGTTTGTAGGATGCAAAGACGTTGCCTATGTACAGATCTCTTAAGTGATTTAATCTCGAATGTTTTCCAGGCATTAAAAACTGCCTATGTTTGAGAGGGTGAAAAAAGGTGGTTCTCATGCAGAGGTGCCAGAGATTTTCTATCTTAAAATACTTCCTACATTGGTTCCATATTCTGAGTGAGTGAAGCACAATTGGGTTGTTAGTCATGCCTTTTAATCTTTTAATCCTTTTAAAATCACTAAATCCAATGTGTGTCCTTCCTTTATGTGTGACTTGGCTGATGTGCTGACTCAGATCAATAGAGTGGTGTAACATAAGGATTTCTCTTGTTTTCAGGTCCCACTGGTGGTCCATATGAAAATTAAAATTGCCTACAATTAGAAACTTGTCATAGTTAGTTATTATTATAGATACTACGTCTGAGAATTCCTCAATAAAAGACACATTATAATATTTAATTGGCTCAAGGAAATACTCACTAAACTGCCACCCTTTTTGCTTTGGGAAACTGAATGAGTAAAGCTGTAATTTGGAGGTGCTGCATCAATTAATACTGCTGCACCATATGAGCTGAGAGAAAGTCAATTTTCCTGTCACTGATAAGATCATTAATTTATGTAGTCTTGCTGGTTAACACTAAAATTTTATAAACCCTCATTTATGGTCACGGAGAGCTGAATTTTAATTAAATTATTTGTGTTTATGCCACTTTGTGCAGATTTTTTTAATCTATGGTCTGTTGTTGTAGTTCTAATACAGTGCACATGTATAGGTGACATGGTAATTAAATTATTCACATTTATACCACTTTGTCTGGGTTTTTTAGTTAGACTATGGTTGGTTATTATAGTGCTAATACAGTGCATATCTAAAGGCAAAGAACTACTACAGGAATTATCACATCCTAACACAGCATTATACAAAACATCCATCCATCCATTATTTAACCTGGTATATCCTAACTACATGGTCACGGGGGTCTGCTGGAGCCAATCCCAGCCAACACAGGGCGCAAGGCCGGAAACAAACCCCGGGCAGGGCGCCAGCCCACCTCAGGGCGCACACACACAAACACACACCAAGCACACACTAGGGACAATTTAGAAATGATACAAAACATTAGGACTAAAATTACATAATCAGGAAAGATAGATTACCTTTGAGATGTTTTTGGAGAGGGCCCATGCACTGAATCTGTTAGGATGCAGACATCTTGTCTGAAAAAAAATGGTCTTTCCCAGAAGAGATCCCAGTTGTCCACAATACTGATGTTTTGTCTTTTGCAAAGTCTCTCAACCACTTGTTCAAGGATAGTAGTCAACTATATGCTAAACTTGACCATCTAACCAATGACAAAGGACCTAAAATGATTCTCACAGCCAGGGTCCTCTCTTTTGTGGCCTGAATTAGTGCTGCAAAGTCCATCTTTAGAACCTCCGACTGTTAGTGTTAAATGTGATTTACACCCACATGTACACTGTAGTACAATGGTCCTAACAGCCCTGTCCTTGTGCTTCTTGATCAAGATCTGTAAGTTTGCATAGGGATTGTAATTAGCAGCCCTTTTCAGGTTCAACCAAAATTCTCATTTGGATTGACATCTGGACTCTGAATTGGCTACTTCGGGACATTAACATTGCAGTTTTAAAGCCATTACTGTTCAGCTTTGGCTTTATGTTTGGGGTCATTGTCTTACTGAAAAACAAATCATCTCCCAAGTTGTAGATTTCTTGCAGATTGTATCAGGTTTTCCTCCAGTGTTTGCTTATATTTTGCCACACTCATTTTACCTTCACAAGCCCTCCATGACCTGCTGCAGATGCTTCATGGTGAGGATGTTGTGTTTTTGATAATGTGCAGCATTCAAACATGGTACTTAGTCTAATGGCCAAAAAGCTCAATTTTGGTCTTGTCAGACCATGAAACCTTCTTCCAGGTGACTTCTGGGTCTCCCATGTGCCTTCTATCAAACTTTTTTTTTTACTCACATAAATCTGCTATGGGTGAAGCATTCAGGCAATGGTCGTTGCATGCTTAGTCCCTTCACTTTAAGCCACTCTAGCTTGCAATTCCTTCAGAATTATTATAGGTCTCTTGCAGTGCCAGTGCTAGGTTATTTTGCACCCAAGGCCAAGCTTATTAGTGCGTCAACCAAATGTTTGGTACCTAACCCATGTGGCTGGGTCCCCCAGCTCCCACCATGATCTGTGCCCTAGGCAAATGCATAATTCATCTTAATGATGGTGCCGGCCCTGGTTGCTTGGTGGCTTCCATCACTAGCTGCCTTCTTGCATGCTCATTCAATTTGTTTGGATGGCCTGTTTTAGCCAAATTTACAGCTGCGCCATACTTATTCTATTTCTTAATTACTGATTTAACTGGACTGCATTGGGTATTCAGTGACTTAGATATTTTTTTGCATTCATTTCCTTATTTCTGCTTTTCCACCACCTTTTCATAGAGATACTTGGAGTGTTATTGTGTCTTCATTGTATAGGTGAAGCCACAGTACTAACATACCACACATTGGACCTTCTAGACTCTGATGCCATTATACAACAATTAACTGAAACCCCTTAATTACAGACAGGTGATCTGCATTTGTCTAATTATGTACATTCTAAAACCATTTGACTGCAACAGTGATGATTTACATTTGTCATATTAAACAAGGTCAATTATTTTGTGCTTTATATTTGTAAATAATTTACACCACTTTGAAGGATCTGTTTTCTCTTTGACATTAAAGAGTCTTTTTTCTGTACATCAATATCAAATGTCAATGTCTGATCACTGTTTCTGTGGAATTTGCATGTTTTTCCTGGTATATGTTTGTTTTTTCTCTTTGTACTCCAGTTATTCTCTTATATTGCAAAGGTGTTGAGTAAACTGGACACTCAAGTCTGTTCTGATGTTAATGAGTGTGGGTATACCTGTGTTCTCGCTATGAGCTTGAAGTTACTGGGAGAGGCTCTGCATAATCTGGGTTTAGAAAATTATTCATCCATCCATTATCCAACCTGCTACTAATGTGTAGATATTCAGTTCTTTTGAACAGCATGGTAAATCTTTAACACTAGAATTACCAGAGCCTACGAAAAAACTCGTCCCACCTTAAAACGCTCCTCACCTTTTTATCAGCATCTTTGGTCCTTTAAATGTGTTGATAAACAGCAAACAGCAAGCAGTCTGCTATCACATCCCCCACCGGCGCACAGTTTTCTCAGCTCAAGTCAGTTTACCTGCGTGTCAGTTGCTTAGAGTTGTATAGAGTGAGAAGTCAAGCAAAATGACACCTTTTATAAATACTATATCGTTATTTGGAACACATGCATTTCATGTGTGTTCCGTGTCTACAACGATCTATGTAAACATGATACCTTTTTTTTAAGCTGCTGAGCAATTTTCATTTGCCTTATGAGCCATCTCAATTCATTTGTGGTTCACACTTGGGTGGTGAGGATTCTTAGAGGTTTTAGAATTATTTTTGTATTATTAATAAACTATGACATTAAGCAATTTTCAGAAAAGAAGTTTTTAATTTTGCTCTGACTTTTTTCATTAAGTCACTTTTTCTTTTCATTGTGCATCAAGGTACATTCGTGCAGTCCCTATATGTTTACATTAAAACTTTAAGAAACATACTAAAGAAGCTTTATAACAGTTTTCAGTGGGAAAAAAATAAAGATGATTATATTTACCTCCCATTATATCTTTTGGGGAAATGTTAAGATTCAATCAGATGAATAAAAATGATACTAAAACCATAATTTGTCCTGTAAGCCTACTAGTTTTTCTCTGAGATTATACAGGAGTGGCAGGGGTCAAGTACCTAAGCACACAGTTGGGAATAGTTGTCATGAAACAAGACAGGGTTCATTAATTAGAAAGTCACTTAGGCATTAATATTACTTTTATGAAAAAAACAGAATTTAATGTCGGGGTCATCAAGATTAGAAAAAATAATGTTGACCAATACTAAGGTGTTTAGACAACTGGGAAATGTACAATTACAAACAAGAAATGTGCAGGGGTCACAACAAAGTAGACCTTATCATCACACCAACTGCTTCTAAGTAAATCTGCAGGATGCACACATAAATCATAGTCACACACAAAAGGAGGCAAGCAGACTAAAATACACACAGTAGGTGACATATTAGGTTGGATTGGCAAGCTGTGCAGGCCAGCAACATACACACAAAAAAGGTCCACTGTCTTACAAAAAATGGCTTCTTATACCAAACTGGAGTTTGGCAATCTTTGATATGTCAAGGGCTGGCAGACTCCACAGACATTCAGCCATTCAGTTGTATTAGAATTGTTCCCACATGGAAATAATTTAAGTCCATAATAATGTATTTATTAACTGATCAAGAGCTGAATTATGAATTCAAACTGTTTTTCATTTTTTTTTAAATGTGATCACCCATGTGAAGATGCAACTCCCTTCACAACAATTTAGTTTTATATGTGCCCTCACCAGCTTTCTGTCCTTGTATTGGCTCCCGCCTGTCTGTTTCTTTTACAGTTGCTTACTTGCTGTTGCTAGTTTAAAAGCAACAAGGAGGGAAAGTAAGGCAAATATTTTCAAAAATAAACTTTTTTGCTGCTGGCTGGGGATTAAAAATGTGTGTTTTATCTGGTATAGAAAGCAGGGGGCAGGAGGTATACATGAGTTCACACCAACACAATCTCGTGAGTAGGTGAGCATGTGTGCATAAGCAAAGTTAGCTCACCTTTTTAAACAGGCATGGCACACATAACAGGAGAATGGATCACAAGGACCCTTGTCAGTTATTAGTGGGAGATGCCTAGTGAGAATGTAATAGGAGGTCTGAAGCTGAGAGAATCAGAGGTCGTTCAGGTTGTTGCTTATGGGCGTAAGCTTGTTTTGTTGGATGTGATGGGCTGGAATTCCATGGTATCAGAAAGCTTAATGACCCTCTGAGCTTTATTTACAGGGATGGCAAAACAAAACTAGGCCTAACTAAGAGAAAGCTTAATGTACTCAGATATTAAGTGCCCAAAATGGAATCAAATTTGAGTGTGTGCAATTTTTTTAAAAAATATTTATTATTCATTTTTATAGTACATTTTGCTAATTATTTTTTTTTTTCACATTTTTCGAAAATGCACTTTTTGAATTATTTAGGTAATTATTGAAGTATTTATTGCACAATAAATTGCTTTTTTTTCTAATTGTAGCCATGTGTCCTCCTTTGTTACTGTTCCACTGGCCTCTGTCCCTCTATCAAGTCCCTTGGGTCTGCCAGATTTATTGGATGAGGATCCGAGGGCCTGGCAATCCAAGATTCACTAGACATTTTCTGTGTACAAGGCAATGGACAATACTTTATTTTTAATGAATTAATGACCTAATAATTTGATTGATTAACCTCTGTGGCTGAGGTTATTGCAGTGATCAAAAAGTGCCATAGAGAGAAAGGCTTGGGGTAGATAACAAGAAATTTGGAAAGTGACAGATATTTTGGGGTTGTTTTTGCTGAAACTTTTTAATATTGTGTAGAAGACAGGGACAACACTGAGACTAGCAGACTGTGGCGAGTGTCCCCTTCTTATCATGGGATCACACTTCTCAGACTTCCTGGTAAAGCCGTCACTCTAGGGTACTGGAATGGAGACTCCCTCCAATAGTTGAAACCAAGATTCAGGAGATGAAAAGTGTAGCCTGTCCATCTCTTTGACCTGAGAAATTTGTTAATCCTGTCCATGTATGTATTGTGAACATGGAAAAAGCTTATGACCATCTACCCTGTGAAATCTTCTGGGAGGTGCTGCAAGAAATTTGTATACTTTAGCCTTTGTTGTGTGCCATTTGATTCCTATATTTGGTAAAAAAGAGGTGTATTTTCAGTATTAAATTTAGACTGTCCATTGGACTCTGCATTGTCTTCTTGACATCCTTAATCTTTAAATCATATGCATATCAATTTGCAGAAGAGTCAATCTGAAGGAGATTAAAGACTGCTAAATGGTGACAGGGGAAAGTGTAGTTAGACAGCATAGGATGGTGGTCTGTAGCATGACTTTGGAGATCAAGAAGAGGAGGAGAGTGAGGGCAGAGCCAAAGATCAAATGGTGGAAATTGAAAAAGGATGACTGCAAGGCTGAGTTTATGGAGGAGGTAAGACAGGCACTGCGTGGCAATGAAGAGCTATCAAACATCTGGGCAACTACAGTTCATTTGATATTTGGACTTCAGGCTTCACACATTACTGTATAAACTTCATGTCTACATTTTGTCAAATATTACTAAAACATGAAAATAGTTTCCGTTTTAATGATGTGTTTACATAGATTGTTGTAGACATGGAACACACATGAAATGTATGTATTCCAAATGACAATGTATTATTTACCCTCTACAACTGCCACTGCTCCAAGATAAACACTGAGCACTGAGAAACTTCTTTGTGAATTGAACTGCGACGGTGGGTGGGGGATGGGAAAGCTGTTTGTGCTCATCGACACATTTACAACACAAAAGATGGTGATGGAGAGGTGTGAACGGATTTAAGGTTAGCCGTGATTACAAGTGTTTTCATAAGCTTTGGTAATTCTAGTGTTATGAAGTCTTGGAAAGTGAGAGGATGCCTGAGGAGTAGAGCAGGGTACTGGTACTGATTTTTAAGAATAAGGTGGATGTACAGTAGTAACTACAGGGGGATAAAATTAATGAGCCACAGCATAATGTTATGGGAAAGAATAGTGGAAGCTAGGTTAAGAAGGGAAGTGATGATTAGTGAGCAGCAGTATGGTTTCATGCCAAGAAAGAGCACAACAGATGCAATGTTCGCTCGAGGGTGTTGATAGAGTATAGAGAAAGCCAGAAGGAGTTGCATTGTGTCTTTGTGGACCTGGTAAAAGCATATGACAGGGTGTCTCAAGAGGAATTGTGGTATTGTATGAGGAAGTTGGGAGTGGTAGAGAAGTATGTAAGAGTTGTACACGATATGTACGAGGGAAGTGTGACAGTGGTGAGGTCTGCAGTAGGAGTGATGGATGCATTCAACATGGTGGTGGGATTACATCAGGGATCGGCTCTGAGCCCTTTCTTATATGCAATTGTGATGGACAGGTTGACAGATTAGATTAGACAGGAGTCCCCTTGGACTATGATGTTTGCTGATGACATTGTGATCTGTAGGGAGATATGGAGAGGTGGAGATATGCTCTAGAGAGGAGAGGAGAGAAGGTCAGTAGGAACAAGACAGAATGCATGTGTGTGAATGAGAGGTCAGTGGAAGAGTGAGGATGCAGGAAGTATAATTGGAGAAGGTGGATGAATTTAAATCCTTGGGATCAACAGTACAATGTAATGGGGATGATGGAAGAGAGGTGAAAAAGAGAGTGCAAGCAGGGTGGAATGTTTGCAGAAGAGTGTCAGATGTAATTTGTGACAGACGGTTATCAGCAAGAGTGAAAGGGAGGATCTACGGGATGGTATTTAGACCAGTTTTATTATATGGGTTGGAGATGGTAGCACTGATCAGAAAGCAGAACATATAGCTGGAGATGGCAGAGTTAAAGATGCTAAGATTTGCATTGGGTGTGACGAGGATCGACAGGATTAGAAATGAGTATATTAGAGGGTCGGCTCAGGTAGGAGAGTTGGGAGACAAAATCAGAGGGTGGAGATTGTGTTAGTTTGGACCTGTGCATGGGAGAGATGCTGGGTATATTGGGAAAAGGTGTTAAAGATAGTGCTGTCAGGCAAGAGGAAAAGAGGAAGGCCTAAGAAGACGGTTTATGTATGTGGTGAAAGAGGACATGCAGGTGATGGGTGTGACAGAGCAAGATGTAGAGGACAGGAAGATATGGAACAAGATGTGGCAAATCCTAACGGGAGCAGCCGAAAGAAGAAGAAGAGTTGAGGTCGTTAGGAAATATAATTAGGAATGAGGAATAGAATTAGGAAGCACACTGTGTGCCTCCCACAGGGTGTGTATGAGGCACATCACAATGGGAAAGAACCAAAGGGCAGACATATTAAAGACATCCTCTTGACTGTCCTGAGAGTGTTTGAGGATTCACCAGGAAGGACTAGGTGAACTTGTTCAGGATAGGAATACCTTGGGTCTGATCCAGAAAGAGAGAGGTAAGAAAATTCTGGACTAGAAGATGAATCCATGCTTGCTGTATTATGAATTTGCACCAGCAGATTATCTGGTGACAATTTCGAATAGATTGATGCACAATTACACGCCTTTACAGCAAACTTTAGAAGGCCTTATGAGTCAAGCACTGAATAGCTGACCAACCACGAACTATAAATTTGAGTAGCATAGGGCATTAATGCTCACATCAGCAGACTGAGAGGTGCTGTTTGCAGCACATGAGGATTTTTGGCACATCCTCCAAAAGAGGTGCAATACAGCAGGAGCAACTGTCAATAAAAGAGAAATGCTATGGAGCAATATCATTGAAAGAGGGAATACATAAAACAGATAATCAGTGAAATATGTCTGAACTTTGTGTGGTGAATTACTGTATTGTGCAAAATGTACTCCGACAATGTTACTTGACTTGAAATGCTATGTGTACTGAAGTAATCACTGCATTCTGTTCTTGAAATGTTAATAAAATTAACATTCTGTTCTTGAAATGTTAATAAAATTAACAAAGTGTAAAACTCATAGCATTAAGTGTTCAGAATGCATCAAATTGTTCTAGTCATTACTGTAGGAGATATTGAATATTTTTCTGCTTGCATTGTGTCAACAAGAAGGCTTGATTAGACTTTAATGACTGGACACTTCGTCAGATGTTGTTCCTTGTTAAAATCTAACTTGATTTGTTTAAATTTATATATTTTAAAGACCATCTTTCACTATTAGGTCCACATAACACGATCAAAAGCCTGAGGGCTCAATTTTGGAAGTTGTGTAGCCCAAATGTTTGTTTTGTTGGTTCATGACAAATGTGTTATTTACTTATTTAAATATACTCTTCTGTTTTTTGTAGGGGGTTTGTTAAATGAGACAGATAGTGGCATATTCCAGTTTAAAGCTTTTGTTTTGACTTACAGTTCTCTGAATGGTTCTGCTCCTCAATATCTCCAATCTTTCACCTCTTATTGTGTCTCCTCAATAAGTCTCCAGTATGCCTGTCTGTTTGCTGACCATCCCTGCTCTTGCCAGACATGCCAAGACTGGACAATGCTTCTCTATTCTTTCTCCAGTGCTGTGGAATGATCTTCCTTTATCTATATGAACTGAACCCATTTTACTTCTGTTTAAGCAACTTTTGAAAACGCACATTTCATGTAATATTTTGGAACTGCTTAGTTTATCACCTATACAGCAGCTGCTGTTGCACTGACATAGAGTTTAAGATAATGACTTTTGTCTTAGTCTAGCTGCAGGTATAATTATATAGTAGTTCTACCCCATTGTGCTTGCTTTTTAATCTTGTTCTCTGTTGCTTTTGATGCTTGCACTTTCATTCTTTTATGTATTTAAACTTGCTTTGTAAGTCACCATTAACACTAGAATTACCAGAGTCTACGAAAAAACTCATAGATCGGTCCCAGCTTAAATCGAATAGCACCTCTCCATCAGCGTCTTTTGTCCTTTAAATGTGTTGATAAGCAGCAAGCAGCCTGCCATCACATCACCCACCGGCAGTTTTCTCAGTTCAAGTCTGTTTACCTGCGTTTCAGTTGCTTGGAGTTTTATAGAGTGAGAAGTCAAGCAAAATTACATCTTTTATAAATACTATATTGTTATTTGGAACACATGCATTTCATGTCTGTTCCGTGTCTACAACAATCTATGTACAGTAAACACATCGTTAAAACAGAAACATTTTTCATGTTTTTGTAATAATTGACAAAATAGAATAGAATAGAAAATAGAAAATAGAAATGTATAATGTGTTAAGCCCGATTTCCAAATATCAAATAAATGCTTTTACAAAAGGTACAAATATAACAGAACAAGTGCGCTTCTATTCAAGAATATAACTGCAGAAAAAGAACCCGCGTTAGGGTGCGACATTGACACGCATTTACTACGACTGCTTTGGTGGCGCAACGGTATCAACTGTTTGACTGTTAATCAAAACTTCACAGGTTCTATACCAGATGAGTCCAGATCTAAACACTAGTGTGGAATAATCTATAGCTGCAGGTGGAAGCTGCCGTCGCTGTGGGACGGATCTACGAGTTTTTTCGTAGGCTCTGGTAATTCTAGTGTTAATAAAGGCACCTGCTAAATAAATAATTTACTAATTTTCTAATTTCCTAATTTGCTTGAACATTCTAGTTGATTTTGTCACCTCTCCCATCGTGCTAAGTATCATAGTTCACTTGCGATACCAATTTATTTGCGCAAATCTGAGAGACATGCAGTGGACCGAGGGGAGGGGGGTGGGGCCCTCCTCACTCACGCAGCAGCCTCAGGGCGTATCTTACATTCGCTTAGCTAGCGAACGAGAGAACTGCTTAAGGGATTTAGTTCAGGTGTTTTTCTAGAATTTGCTTGAACATTCTGGTTGATTTTGTGACTTCTTTCATCACGCTAAGAATCATAGTTCACTTGCAGGAGCGATATTTTCGTGCTAATCCAAGACAGAGGCTGCTGGCTGAGGGGAGAAGGAAGCGTGACATCAGGATTGGGGAGCTGGTCTATCTCTGGACACGTTCTGGACTGTACATTGCCTTCGCTTAGCTAGCGATACCTTTTTGTTTATTGATACGCAGGGGATGGCTAGTAATGTTATAAAATACAGTCTTTGTCTCAGAATTTAAATATGTATTTGTTTACCATGATGGTTACTTAATCTCTGATACTTAATTGACCCAGGAACTTTCATCAAACAATATTATATTCTATGCAAATTAAATTTTAATAAATTAAAAAAAGAATTACTTAAGTGGGTCAGTATTTTAGTGAAAATTGTCACAGGATTGGAAGTTTCATTAAAAAAATACTTGAAGAAATAACACTGATACATGCTCAAACTTGTAGCAAAAATGATACCAAATAAAAACTTGGGTAAAAAAAATAAAAATGAAGGAAACGTTATAAAACAAAGTACAGTAGTTAATAATAATTAATTCTTTGCATTTATATAGCCCTTTTCTCATTACTCAAAGCGCTCAGCAATTGCAGGTTAAGGGCCTTGCTCAAGGGCCCAACAGAGCAGAGTCCCTATTGGCATTTATGGAATTCGAACCAGCAACCTTCCAGTTGCCACCGCAGATTCCTATCCTCAGAGCCACCACTCCGCCTTGTAATATTCTATAACTAAAAAGTCCTTGCTAATCAATTTATTATCCGTTATTCACTTGATTTACAATTTTTGTAAACTTTCTGGTTTCTTTGCCAGTATACAAACAGCTTCTAGAATGCTTAGTTTGCTTTTGTTAAAGTCAGTTTTAATTAAACTGAATATGCCAATCAGTGTACACAGATTGCTTCCTAGCCATTCTGTATTCTTAATTGAATTGAAGGAAAAGCAGAAGATTCAGTGGCCTACTTCTGTCATGAATGCCCCGCTGCTTGCTTAGAAAATAATGAGCAGGTATGGTTAGATATATGACATTTGCTTATTCTTTATGACTGTATTGTCTTGAAGAGGAACCCCAATTATATCCAAGTAGATGTAAAAACGAATTAGCAAGTACAAATCATTGGAAATCACTTGTACAACCACGCACACTCATTTCTCACCCAGTGTCTTCCCCTCCTGAAAATATTTTATAGTGCAACCATTTCCACAGGAAAGATAAATTAATCTAACATATGTAAAAGTGTTCATAGGCATAATTTTTCTTATATCTCTTTACGTCAATCTGTAGACTGAAAGATACTACAGGGCAAAATATATAAAACAAACCAAAGCCGGTAGAGTTTCAGGTTATCACCCTATCAGTAAAATTAGAGGAACTGGAACTTTTTCAGAGATAATTACTGTCTGACACTCTATATATGGAGGTAAAAACTATACAGTAGATCAGGATATGCCACACTTTTAATATGTAGCAGTTTACATAACCCATAACAAGGTTAATTACTAATGCGGTGATCTGCCAAACAGCAGTTCTATAATCCGTTCATTACAGTATCTAACACTTATCATCCTTGGCCATTTCAAAAAGAAATAAAAAGCAGTGCTCTCAGTTATTTTTCTGATTTAGTCTAACATTTAAATACTAGCCACTAATTATTTTATTTTTATTAGCTTCAAAACCTTTTCTAATTTATATACTAGCTATTAGTTATTTTTTATACTAAATAAAAACAAACTCACTGAAATTTAAATGTAATGATACAGCCATTCAGCCAATTAACATTTCCTTTGCAAGTAGTGTGGCAGAGTCTACTAATAAGGAAGGATTCATTTATTATTAATCAATTTTGATTTGCATTTTTATAAGTTTATAACGGAACATTTACAAGGTGTATAAGCAGTGAATCTATCATAAAAGCTTCTTCACATGTGGTAAAGGACCTTTATTGGTAATTGACAGAGATTTAATTTAATAGCAAAAAGCATTAATAAAATGCTCTTGTTAATGGCAGTTAAAAGCAGAATAAAGGGAGTGCAGGCAAGAAAGAAATTTGTAAAAGTAATGCTCATTGACTAAGGATAATTTGAGTGCATTTGCAATCCACAGCAGTTGCTGCATGGTTAATATTAGCCTAATGTGTTCTGCACAAGAAGGCTGAAAACGAGACGAATGAAGTTAAATTGAGCAACAGTACCCAGACATAAAATCAAATTAGAAAATACCATTAGAGAATTGCTCATCAAGATTGACTGTGCTTCATTTTGTTTCATTATATGATATAGTACATGTTCACACTCTGTTCACATCTTAGATTCAGAAAAAAGGAAGAGCACCTTTTGCTTCCCATATTAAACAAAAGCAGTTTCTATATCCCTTCAATATTTTTACAAAGTGTTATGTCTGCAGTTTATGTTTAATGCACCAGAGTTGACTTTTTACATCAGTCTTACGAAAGAAAATATGTTCAAAATTAACTTCAGTAGGCTCACTTCCATCATCAGAGATGAGTAAACCTTTGGGAGAGGCATGACACAAAATCACAACAAAATAACACTAAATCAAAAATAGACAAACCTCTCCATTGCTCCTCATCCCAGACTTCCTGAAGGCTCCTTCAACAGCAGGTACAATTGTTTTAGAATGGATTACTACCCCTTTTACATAATTACATTTAGCAATATTTTACGATTGAATTCCTGCAGAAACCACATCAGTGTCATTAATATATTTTTAAATTTGATCATTATTTTGGTTTTGGTTATACTGGAAAGCACGTTAAAGGTAAGAACAATGTACAAAAAGCAAAGTCTGTTGGCAAAATAGTAGAGGCAACTAAAACTGCTGCTTGAGAGAGATCCTGGGAGAAGATAAACCCTCTAAAGTTCATAGTCCTTGGAAACAGATGACCTCTAGTTAGCATTCGAGAAACTGTCTACATGTCCAGCACAGTCCTAGACTTTCTACAGCATATTACATACAGAGCTGGCTAGTTAGTCATAAATGTCACTTAATAATTTGACAGTCTCACACCGAGGCTTGCCAACAATGTTGGCTTTTTCCTATATTCACTTCATTTAGTTCCCCGTATCCTGGTTAAAGCAGCAGGATAACAAGAAAGTGAAAGGTTACTATCAATAATTTACAATGATTGCCCCAATTATAGTCAGGACAAAAACTGGACTGTTAAAAATGGAGTACAAACAGCTGCACAAGCAGTTTTGACAAGAGAAAACTATAATACATTGAGCTTTGGCCTTCACATCAACAGAAATGTCATCCTTTATGTTGATGTGTAGGTCATTCAGGAGTGTAGGTCACAGCTTTATCACTGACAACAGTGAATGTATCTTGGTAATTGCAAGAAGGCCAATACTTTGTAATTGTAGGCTATGTTCTAAGACAAAGGGAAATAAAACCTCATATGGAAAAAGAAGATTTAAAAAAAAAATAACCTGGTATTCATTAGAATCATGTGATTTTGTTTCGTGCTGTGTACTGCAACCTTTAAATGTTAAATTCTAAAGAAAAGCTTATTATGAGCTAATAAAAATTGAAATTGGCATTCAGTTTTATACAATGACCATCTTAGCACATTGTTTCCCTAGACCTATGGAAGGTAATAAGTAATGCACACATCTTATTCAGAGTTAGGTTTATATCATATTTGCAGAGGTACTATCAAGAGGCAATACTCCTGTTGTTCTTTCATTATTAGCCAGGGTTTTATTTATCTCATTTGTTGGGTTCGTCTGTTATTATCCTCTTGTATACTGAATGAAATATATCACACTTTTGCAGGACTCCGCATAATAATAATGTATAATGTCCTATGTTTGTGGTTGATGACAACGAACTCTACTGATTCAATTCATTTTGCTTTTGTATAGCGCTCTTATCTTAATGTAGGCACAGAGTTCTGTGACAGGTTCTCAGGTAAAATGCAAGTATAAATTTTACAAATTACTAAATACAGAATTAGTACACATAAAGACACAGATTAACTTAAATACATACAGGAAAACAAAAGAGTTTAAAACTGATTAACACAAATAGGGAACCAACAATATCTGTCCATTAATTAATTGTTGTATGGCCTATTGACAATGGAGGAATGGAAAACAAACTACAGCCATCAGCATTCTTGTAGAAAATAATCATCTGGGGGGTCCACTGTTACTTCTAACAGGAAAAATCAAAGACAAGATCAGACACAATCACAGTCCGGAGGACCTCAGCCAACTAGCCACCCACCCCCTCCTGGAAATTCTATAGAAGAGTCTGCGCTGAATAATGCAATCTAATCACAGAATCTTTCCAATCAATTATTCAAAGGCTTCCAGTATGTCAGATGACTTTTCATTAGGCAGGAGAACAGACTGGCAGTAGAGCAGTGCCTCAAGTGCTACATCAGGATACTGAGAAGAGAAACAGAATAGTGATTTATAATTATTAACTTATATTTTTATACAAATGACTAACAAAATCTATATGCTTTTGTTTGTAGGTAATGATATCTTCAGATAGGTAAAAAGTGTCTTGGCCATTTAAGGTCTTATATGACACCAGTAACGGCACACTGCACAATAACATACAGTGAATACACTTGACTTAAGCATTCAAAGTTCTTTCATCTTTCTCTGTACGTTTAGCATTCATTTGCTCAGAGGTTGATGCACTTACTGCTTCCTGAGCAGCTCTTCTTTTCTCCACCCTGCCAGCCCACTTCTTCTCTTCTTTCATCGGCATGTTTTCGTGTTAAAAGTGATTAAGTCAGTGTTCCTGTTGGAGTTACTTGGTACGTTTTCTTTAATTTTTCACTTAAGCTGGCACTTAACACTAGAATTACCAGAGCCTACGAAAAAACTCGTAATTCCGTCCCACCTTAAACTGCTTCTTAAATCCCTTCACACCTCTCCGCCAGCGCCCTTTGTCTTCTAAATGTGCTGATAAAGAGAAGCTCGGAGCAGCCGGCTATTCCATCCCCCCACCAATTTAGAACGTGCACGAACTTCTCTCAGCTCATGCCTTGATTGAGTATCTGGGAGTGAAGTGGAGTTTTAGAGTGAAATAATAGATCGTTGTTTGGAACACACGCATTTCATGTCTGTTCCGTTTCTACAGTAATCTGTGTCAACACATTGTTAAAACAGAAACGTTTTTTATATTCTAGTAGTAGATGACAAAATGTAGGCATAAACTATATAGTGTATGAAGCCTGAAGTCCAAATAGCAAAGAAACATTTTCACAAGAATAACACAATTGCACTTTTATTCAAAAATATAACTGCAGAAACAAAAAGCCGCCTAAACATGTGACATTGACACCAGTTTATTGTAACTGCCTCCGTGGCTCAATAGACTCACCCCCGCTTGGGAATCAAAAGGTCACGAGTTCGATCTTGTGCTCCTCCGTTTTGAGAAGTAAACTGCTCTTAGTCTTACTGTTTTAAAATAAAAGCATACATTTCATTTCAGTATGTAACAGCCGGTGCAATTTATGATCCTTGTAAAGGCTAGCTTTTTTTTTTTAATTCACTTTTCATTCTCTCAGTCGCGTTCAGAATCAATCCATACAACCCCATCTGACACAGCTGTTTTCACTAAAGACGCGCTATAGCTCTGCAGTGTACCACGATGCATACTAACGCCAAACAACCTCAACCCAGGAACATATATTGGTGTAAAAGTATAACAAAAGTGCACTTTTATTCAAGTGCACTTTTTCCATCGCCTTTTCCTGTAAGAAGCAATGTACACACTTCTCTCTATGCTGTGGTTTCTATTACACACCTGAAAGAAAGAGACAATACATGTGAAAATATAATCGCACTAATGCAATATTATTTGAAAACGAACAGCGTCAGATCGGGTGTGAATTTATGCAGGAACTGGAAATTCTCTGATGCGGGACCTTCCCCCAGGGAAGAAAGTGCAGTGTCAGGTGCTCATTCAGTGTAATAGAAACCATAGCACAGAGAGGAGAGGTGTGTACACGGCAACAAGTACACGTGTCGTAAATGTAGGAAGGACGGTCCTTGGGTGTGTGGGAACTGTTAATATTTGAATGTGATGATTTTATATAGCACGGAATGAAAATCTGCACTTCTTAGCATTGCACCATGCAAGCTGTCGTATCAATCGCCTACTGTAACTTGCTTTCTTTTTCTTGGTTATACAGGTAGTTTTGAATAAAAGTGCACTTGTTTTGTTTGCGAAATGAAGTGTCTGCGTGCACTTTTCGTGGCATTACACGTGTATTTTTTGAGCATGCCCGTTTGAGCAGTATAAAAAGTATTGAAAAGTATAACAAAACAACGGGCAGATGGGGAGTGTCTGATGATTGCATATAGCGCCGAAGTTACTGCTCTTTACTATTCTCTCCTCTGCGTGCCCGGAGTACAAAAGAAACAGAATACAGACGCGCTATAGCTCTGCGTTGTACCACGATGCATACTAACGCCCCCCCACCCGGTTCTGACACACAGACGCTGGCGAAGCTGCCTTCTTCGTATCTCACCGTCACTTGATTTTCTTTTTATTCAGTTTTATTGAGTGTTCCTGCCAGTCCCGCATGTTGCTGTATGCTGGATATTTTCACATGTATTGTCTCTTTCTTTCAGGTGTGTAATAGAAACCACAGCATAGAGAGAAGTGTGTACATTGCTTCTTACAGGAAAAGGCGATGGAAAAAGTGCACTTGAATAAAAGTGCACTTTTGTTATACTTTTACACCAATATATGTTCCTGGGTTGAGGGTGTTTGGCGTTAGTATGCATCGTGGTACACTGCAGAGCTATAGCGCGTCTTTAGTGAAAACAGCTGTGTCAGATGGGGTTGTATGGATTGATTCTGAACGCGACTGAGAGAATGAAAAGTGAATTAAAAAAAAAAAGCTAGCCTTTACAAGGATCATAAATTGCACCGGCTGTTACATACTGAAATGAAATGTATGCTTTTATTTTAAAACAGTAAGACTAAGAGCAGTTTACTTCTCAAAACGGAGGAGCACAGGATCGAACTCGTGACCTTTTGATTCCCAAGCGGGGGTTGAGTCTATTGAGCTACGGAGGCAGTTACAATGAAGTGGTGTCAATGTCACATGTTTAGGCGGCTTTTTGTTTCTGCAGTTATATTGCCTACATTTTGTCATCTACTACTAGAATATAAAAAAACGTTTCTGTTTTAACAATGTGTTGACACAGATTACTGTAGAAACGGAACAGACATGAAATGCGTGTGTTCCAAACAACGATCTATTATTTCACTCTAAAACTCCACTTCACTCCCAGATACTCAATCAAGGCATGAGCTGGGAGAAGTTCGTGCACGTTCTAAATTGGTGGGGGGATGGAATAGCCGGCTGCTCCGAGCTTCTCTTTATCAGCACATTTAGAAGACAAAGGGCGCTGGCGGAGAGGTGTGAAGGGATTTAAGAAGCAGTTTAAGGTGGGACGGAATTACGAGTTTTTTCGTAGGCTCTGGTAATTCTAGTGTTAAGTCTTCAATCTGCCTCAAGAATGATATAAGATATGAAGAGGTAAGGGAAGTGACAACGAAGGTGGTAGGGATGAGAATGGCACCCATACTCATGCACTGCACGGCTGCCCTACTGGCCACTGCTGAGAGTTGATTCTTCAATAAAAATAAAAAAGAGGAATAACCTTGGAGGTCAAACATCACCCTGAAAGCCGATATTAGACGTCACGTAGTATATGTTAACCAAATATCAGGTCAATAGGTCAAACAGTTTGTGAGCTACAGGTGAATTAAAATCCTGGATAGACAAATGAACAGCCACGGTAGCGTATTATATATAAAGACTAGCAAAATACCCGAGCTTCGCAGCGGCGAAGTACTGCATTAAAATTTTTATTAAGAAGACAATTAAACCTTTTTAAACTGAGGGAAAATATGCCAATAATTATTTGTTAAGGATCTCTTTGTATACCATGTTGTCAGTTCGGCCCTCCGGTTGTAACATGACTAAGCTGTGCGCTAAGCTTACTCTTGAGCATGTAACTTACAGTTGGCCATGTGAACAGTAATCTTGTCTCAAATCTCACAGCTTGGATTGCTGCTGTCATAATCGGTTTGAGTTTTATGGTTTGTTTCAATTATGACAGTATTTGCAGGATTTGTTGTATTGAAGTGACATTCAGCATCTGTCAAGCGTTGTAAGCACACAACCGGTTTCAGCGATAAAATCACATCCAGATTTTGAGAGTTTAAACATTCATAAACATCAAAGTGTCCACTACTGAAATCGTCACCTGTGAATCTAAGATGGTTAAGAGGCATTGGCGGTTGTTGAAAGGTGTAAAATATTTGGCCATTTCGGTACACTTGAAAGCGACAACCGAACAATTCTGCGGCAGCCATCAACTCACATGCAGAACCATAGGTGAAGGGCTTAAGCATTTCACTCTTATAGTGCTCCTGTGTAGTATAATTATCTCCTGTACCGTCATCAGTTCACACCTTGAACCTGTCCCAGTCATTCAATACATAAGACACAATGTTCCTCCGGATATCAAGAGTGAGCCTGATATGGCCGTGCAATATGTAACAAAGAGAATGGAAAAGGTAGGTGGTATCTCCGGGCATGGAAACCACTCGGTAAGTGATAGTTCTTTGATCGATAGTGATCATCTCGATAGACATGGTAAGGGGGGTTGGAATGATAAAGGAAATGGGTACCTGAGCAATGTAAAGTAAGTGTAAAATACCTATACAATAACTCTAATTGTAATAAACAAACAATAAAACAGCGGAGAAGCCGTGGATTAAACAAAAGGCTGTAGTTATCAGTAGGGAGACGTGAATCCGTGGCGAAGCAAGGAAGGGAATGTAGAAACTGGAGCAACGGACGGCCTTATATAGGCAGGCAGCCAACAACGTGGGAGGCGTTGGGATGGGGGACCCAACACCGCCTCACACGGTGACCGAGCTGCAGGCTATGGATGTATATATGTACGTAAGAAGGATTCAGTTAGTGTTGGGAACCCGTGTACCAAATTTCTTGAAGATGGGCCCATAAGTAACAAAGACTGTTGAAAAGTTCAATGTGGCGGCCGACAGTGGCATCATACCACCGAAATAAGTATGTACATTGGTTTCGGTTAGTGCAGGGAAGCCGCCTACCAAATTTCGAGAAGATGGGCCATAAATAAGAAAGTTCAACATGGCGGACATTGTTGACCGTTATGACCATTACGCGTAGAATTTCGAAATGAAACCTGCTTAACTTTTATAAGTAAGCTGTAAGGAATGAGCCTGCCAAATTTCAGCCTTCTACCTATACGGGAAGTTGGAGAATTAGTGATGTTGGAAAATTCAATATGGTGGCTGACAGTGGCGTCATACCACCGAAATAAGTATGTACATTGGTTTTGGTTAGCTCAGGGAAGCCACCTACCAAATTTCGTGAAGATGGGGCCATAAATAAGAAAGTTCAACATGGCGAACGTTGTTGACCGTTATGATCGTTACGCGTAGAATTTCAAAATGAAACCTGCTTAATTGTTGTAAGTAAGCTGTAAGGAATGGGCCTGCCAAATGTCAGCCTTCTACCTGCACGGGAAGTTGTAGAATTAGTGACATTGGAAATTTCAATATGGCGGCCGACAGTGGTGTCATACCAACAAAATAAATACAGACATCGGTTTCCGTTAAAAGTTCAATATGGCGGCCGACAGTGGCATCATACCACCAAAATAAGTACCAAAATTCAGCCTTCTACCTACACGGGAAGTTTGAGAATTAGTGACGTTGGAAAGTTTAATATGGCGGCTGAAATAAGTATGTACATTGGTTTCGGTTAGTGCAGGGAAGCCACCTACTAAATTTCGTGAAGATGGGGCCATGAATAAGAAAGTTCAATATGGCGGACGTTGTTGATCGTTATGACCGTTACGCGTAGAATTTCGAAATGAAACCTGCTTAACTTTTGTAAGTAAGCTGTAAGGAATGGGCCTGCCAAATTTCAGCCTTCTACCTACACGGGAAGTTGGGAGAATTAGTGACGTTTGAAAAATTCAATATGGCGGCTGACAGTGGCGTCATACCATCGAAATAAGTAAGTACATCAGTTTCGGTTAGCGCAGGGAAGCCGCCTACCAAATTTTGTGAAGATGGGGCCATAAATAAGAAGGTTCAACATGGCAGACGTTGACGACCGTTATCGACTGTTATGACCGTTAAGTGTAGAATTTCGAAATGAAACCTAACTTTTGTAAGTAAGCTGTAAGGAATAAACCTGCCAAATTTCAGCTTTCTACCTACATGGGAAGTTGGAGAATTAGTGATGAGTCAGTGAGTCAGTCAGTCAGTCAGTCAGTGAGGGCTTTGCCTTTTATTATTATTGATAGTTCAGCCAATATAATCCCACTGGCTGGTGTTCAAAGTTGTGTTTCTTGTTTGTTCCATGTTATTTTATGCCATTTATTTGTATTAAGATTTACATTGTTTATTAGGTACATTTTTCTATGTATTCATTAGTCCTTTGTGGGTAGTCCCATAAGGGGTGGGGCCACCTGCCTATCACCACTAGGAATGGCCCTCCATCCTTTTAAGGGAGGGCTTCCCCATGATTCTTTGCAGTTCATTGAACACTCTGGAGTGGAGAAGGTTTTGGTGAGTTACTGTGCTATTGCTTTGCTTTGCTTTGTGTTTTCCAGATTTTTGACCCTGTGCTTAGTTTTGACCTTGCCTCTTGGATTGTGTTTTGGAACTGTGCTTTCTGATTTTTTGAACCACTGCTCCATCTCGACTTTGATTTCTGCATTTTATATTGGGACTGTGTAATTTGATGTTTTTGGAATTCTGTATTGAGACTTTGTTTACTGTTTATTGCCTTGCATTTCAGGCATTTCCTTTGTGCTAATTTTTGTAAAATAAACCATTTATTTTTATCGAGCTTTATATTGGGCCTTTGGGTTTCTAGGCTGTGTTTTCCCCCTCTAGAAGCGATTCTGGAAGTGTTTTTGGTAGCTGTGCTTTTGAACCCAAGCAACTTCATGACACAATATATTAAATGGAGGGTTTTAAGAGCTTAACTGAGAGCTACAGTTTGTTTGTACTTTCTAGATCCTGTAATGATTCTTTCAGAAGCATTTTGAATTAGTTGAAAGCGCCATAAAAAATAATTTGAACAGCCAGTTAATAACACATTGCTGCAGTCAATCCTACTAGAAAAAATGTATGAATTTTCCAACATTTTTTTAAGATGGGAAAAACATGTTTTAGACAGGTTTATAATGTGCATTTCAAAAGACATGCTATTGTCAAAGATAATGAATCAGTAAAAATAATATGGATTTCAAATGAGTTAAACAGTGACAAAATATTATTTCAGCCTGCATCTTATCACCAGACTTCTGTCTTTATGGTCAATTGCCTTCTAACCAGGTTACCCTTTCCATTCGTAATATAAAATGAATTACCACAGCTACACAGACAACATACATATTTACTGTATTTACTAATAGCACCAGATAAACCCAATGCTGTAAATCCAGAATCTTACTAGCATCACAGAATGGATGATTATTAATTATCTTAAACTTAACAAAAAGAAAACATAAATTGTAATTATTGGTATCAAAAAAGTGAATACCTTAGAAATAAATTTAGATCACTTGGCTTTACAAATAAGGTCAGCATAAGGCTTCATCACACATTATACATATTACTAAGACTGCATTAATTCACATAGAAACATTACAGAAATTACTGTATATATCTTATATTGCAAGATGTTGAAAAGCAAATAAAAGATTTAGTTTTGTCTCCTATCAAGATTATCTAAAGAAGGTACAACTCTGCTCGAATCAGTCCAAAAAATCATAATAAAAAAAAAAAAATTAAAAAAATCTGTACAGATCCTCTAACTGAGTATTTGATTTTCTAATTTCAGATAATATAAAACATCGGTTTCCCACTGACTTAAAAGGGGAGAGTTAGGATTCTTCCAGTTTATCAAAAAAAGTCTGCGTGACAAAAGTGTAGTGAATGCAATCAGTTTGTTTGTCCTTCTCCACTTTAAACCCATCTGGAAGAACCCCAAACACAGATGTTAATGGGTTAGGAGGGATTGTGAGTCCAAGGCTGTCTGAAAGGTAATTAAAAATTTTGGTCCAGAATGATGTTAATTTGGTGCAGGACCAAAAGATGTGACCCAGTGAGGCTGGGACTTGATTGCAGCGTTCGCAGGTTGGATCCTGCCCTGGAAATATTTTGGAGAGTTTTAGGCGAGACAGATGTGTTTGATATATAATTTTGAGTTGAATAAATGTATGCTTTGTGCATATGGAGCTCAAGTGAATTGCATTGCTATTTTCCACTCCTTTTCTGATATATTGATTAAGAGATCTTTTTCCCAGTGTCCTCTTGGATCTTTGAAAGGGAGGGACTGTAAAATAATTTTATATATTGCAGAGATGGTGTCTAAGTCCTTCAAATTGACAAATATTTTTTCCAGCATGAACAAGGGTGCAAGATGAGGAAAATCGGGCAGGTTCTGTTTAACAAAGTTCCTAATTTGAAGATAGTGAAAGAAATGTGTAGCTGGAATGTTAAATTTGGAATGTAATTGTTCATAGGATGCAAAGATGTTGTCTATATAAAGATCTCTAAGCAAGTTAATCCCAAATTATTTCCAGATATTAAAAAACTGCATATGTTTGCAAAGGCTGAAAGAGGTGGTTCTCTTGCAGAGGTGCCACTGATAAAAGCTTCTCCATCTTAAAATGCTTTCTACATTGGTTCTATATTCTGAGTGAGTGAAGCACAATTGGGTTATTAGTATACTGCCGATAACTTGCATTTATTGGGGCACAAAGCAGGGAATATAAAGAAGTACTGCAGGATTTTAGTTCTATTGCAGACCAGGGGCCTCATGTATAACGCCGTGCGTAGAACTCGCACTATAACATGGCGTAAGCACAAAAGCCGAAATGTGTTTACGCACAGAAAAATCCAGCTGCATGAATCTGTGCGTACTCCAACTTCCACGTTCTTCCGCTACATAAATCTTGATCAGCGTGAAAAGTAACGCTCGTGCACGCGCTTTAGGTAACGCCCCAACTCCTCCCAGAATTACGCCTCTTTGAATATGCAAATCAATATAAATCGCCCTTAAGCTCAGCCTTCTGTGAAAAGACAATGGGAAAAGCACAGGGGGAAATATAACAATTTCAGTGAATACCAAGTGGAGGCAAAGAAAAAATATACTATTTGTTTAATTAAACCGTGGTATAATCAACAAAAGGAAGTTGATTGAGTGACATAGCGTGTTGGAGAAACTTGAAAGCTCAGATATCAGTTGCTATGAAAAGGCGAGTCGTAGCCTACCGTCTGAGTGTCATATGAAAGCTTTTTAGTGTACAGAGAAAAAAAGGCACACAGTGGGGAAAAAAGCACGAAATGTCAACTTCAATCTTTAAACATGTAGTTTATTTTGTCATTAAAGTAGAATATCATAAACTTCATCTTAAAATCGTCTAATCAACCAGTTTCTCAAATCATATCGTAATTAAAGTAGCACGTTAAATGCTTTGTTTTGTATGTGATCTTCTATGTGCTCTATGTGTATGAATCACTACTTGCTTCTTAAACCAGCTCTCTTCCTCCGACTGTACACAGAATCAATTACATTTGTGATATTACAGCTCTCTGAATAACTAAAGTACTGAGATGTATACGTGATATCATTTTCATGATGATAAGAGTTAAAGCACGTTATTAAACACGGGTTTTACAACGCAGCGTTTGTGCACGACCATCAATTAAATGATTTATTGCAGCAGTACTCATGGGCGGCTCTAGGCTTGTGATGGCCCTGGGCAGAAAAAGAATCTGTGGCTCCTTCGCCAGCCAATGTCAATATGGTATCTTATGCATGGCGGATGGCCACGTCCGTTGCGGACAAAGCATAACCGCCTCGTGTTCATGACGCATTTAACTTTTGTCGAAATTTGCCGCTGCGTTTTTAACCGATTGCCACACAATCAGCTCTGTAATAGATGTTAAGTCATCTGTAAACTTAGAGCGCTGATGCTTTAAAAAGTTTAAGGAACATTGAACTATCTTGGTAGTACATGTTTAATTATTCTATCCTTCACGCCAATCTCAGTGAAGAATATACTTTGTAGATTATCTAAATGAAGTTAACTTTTTACCTGTATAATATAATAAACATATTTTGCTGCATTTCATCTTAAAAATGAAATCGTCATCATATGTAAATACGGGCTTTATACATTGGCTCAGGTTGTGCGATATTATAACTATAGTGCAAGTTTACAGTGGGGTGATTGTACTTATAAGTACAAACAGTTCTACAAGGAGCACTTGATTGAGTGCATTTAAAGTTCTTGGGATGAAACTGTTTCTGAACCGCGAGGTCCGTACAGGAAAGGCTTTAAAATGCTTTGCCATGGCTGAGGTAGCGTGTGCCTGATGCTGTATACCGATAATTCTCTTTCCGATCAGCTGCTGCTGTGATTCACACTCAGATACAGTGATATAAATACTCCGAGTGCTGCAGTGAGAGTAATATGGAAAGAGATGATCCGCTGTGGCAACTCCTAATGGGAGCAGCTGAAAGAAGAAGGTGCAGTGAGAGTAACAACGCTAAAGCAGTTATGGTATTTGGAATACTATGGCTATTCCCTGGACCATTATATTCTTACAAGTTAATTACAATCAAATGCATTACACTAATAAACAATATGCGGTTAGTTTCAGTGTATTTATAAAGCCGCGTCAGGAAAATAAAGAGTAACCACACAGGAACAGTAGCACTGCTTTGACGCTGGGTGCCGCCAGTCTGCAAAACCGAGCGGAGAACTTGCGTACGACAAGGTATGAGGTACCGTGGAAAAGTGCGTGGCTTTACGCCAAGTGTAGGTTTTATACATCGCGATTTGAACGTGGAAAAGTTCTTACGCAACATTTCTGTGCGTACGAACTGTTTATACATGAGGCCCCAGGCCTGTGTATGTTCATCTATTTGTGTCCAGGTTTTTATAGCTTGTATGTTTGCTGCCCAGTAATAAAACTGGAAGTTAGGTAGAGCCATGCCACCTTCTGACTTTTGTCTTTGTAGGGTCACTCTTTGGATATGTGGATGTTTTGAGTTCCAAATAAATGAGGTTATTGTTGAATCTAATTGCTTAAAAATGATTTATTGATGTATATTGGAATGTTTTGAAATAAAAAAGGAGCTTAGGAAGAATATTCATCTTAACAGTGTTAATTCTTCCACCTAGAGTGAGATGAAGGGTTGACCATCTATGCAAGTCTTGCTTAATTTTTTCCATGCAGCGCGAAATTTTGTTGATAAAGAGCTTTATGTTTACTTGTGATGTTTACCCCAAGGTATTTAAACTGATCTGCAATGATAAAAGGTAGGGTGTCTAATCTAATATTATATGCTTGAGAATTCACTGGAAAGAGTACACTTTTATTCAGATTAATTCTAGAGATCTTTTGAAATTCTGTAAGTGCTGTTAAGACTGCAGGCACAGAATTTTGTGGGTCTGATATATACAGTACCATATCATCTGCATATAGAGAAATTTTCTGTTCCAGTCCTTCTCTGATAATCCCCTTTATCTGATCAGCATTTCAACAGTGTATTGCCAGTGGTTCAATGGCGATTGCAAACACAGCGGTGACAAGGGGCATCCTTGTCTAGTACCACATTCTACGGTACTTTAAAGTAGTCTGAAAAAATGTTGATACAAACTGAAGCTTCTGGATTGGTATACAGTAGTTCGATCCATGCACAAATGTTCGGGCCAAACCCAAATTTCTTTAATGTAGTAAAAGGTATTTCCATTCAATCATATCAAATGCTTTTCTGAATCCAATGATAATAATATTTCTGGGGTGTTTGACTTAGTTGGTGAGTATATTACATTAAACAGGCGTCGAAGATTTGAAGATAAGTGTCACCCTTGATAAATCCAGTTTGATCTTGTGATATTACCGAAGGGAGCACTTTCTCCATCCTTCTAGCTATGATTTTTGAGAGTATTTTAACATCATTATTCAAAAGTGAAATTGGTCTGTATGATGCACATTGTAATAAGTCCTTATTTTGTTTAGGAAAAACTGATTAATGCTTGGCGAAAAGTTTGAGGAAGAGTTTGATTGTCTATGGCTTCTGTAAATGTTGCTAATAGGAGGGGAGCTAGCTGAGCGGAGAATTTCTTATAAAATTCTGCAGGGTAGCCATCAGGGCCTGCTGCTTTCCCTCCTTGAAGTGACTTTATAGCATCTAGTAATTCTGATAACGCCAGAGGTTTATCGAGTTCCTCCGCACTAAAAGTGTCTATTTGTGGTATCTGTAATGTATCCAGAAATGCATTAGATTGTGTGTTGTCTTCTTTAAACTCAGTAGAATATAAGGATTTATAGTAGTCTCTAAATGTGTGCATTATATTTATGTGGTCGATGATTTTGTCTCTATTCGTGTTGGTGATTACAGGGATTGCGTTGCGGACTTCTTGCTTGTGAATTTGTTGAGCTAAAAGCTTATTAGCTTTCTCTCCATGTTCATAGTAATGATGTCTGGATTTATAAATTAGTTGTTCAGTTTCTTTAGTTGTCAAGAGGTTTAGTTCTGAATGCAGAGCCTGCCTTTTCCTATGTAGAACCTCACTTGGAAGCCTGGCATGTTCTTCATCTATTCTAGTAATTTCACTTCTTAGCTCTGATACTTTCTTGGTTTCTAATTTATTTCTGTCCTCTTGAGAAGGCCTTAAGAGTTTCCCAGAGTATTCCTGCAGAAATCTCTGAGGATGTGTTTGTCTCTAGGAAGATACTGATTTGTTTGGATATAAATTCTGTACAGTTCTCGTCTGCTGCTAATAGAAGCGGGTTGAGACGCCATCTGCGAGGTGAGTGTGTGGGGCATAGTAACTTTAGCTCCAAGATCAGAGGTGCATGGTCAGAAATAACAATAGCATCGTATTTGCAAGATTTAATCATAGGCAAGAAATTATTATCTATAAAGAAATAATCAATTCTTGAGTAGCAATGATGTACTGGTGAGTAGAAAGAATATGTTCTTGAGTTTGGGTTTAAAAACCTCCAGGGTCTGATAAGTTGTGATCAGTTATAAACTTTGTAATTATCTTTGCAGTGTTAGATGTCATCCCCCCTGTGATAGAAGTCCTATCTAAGAGTGGATTTAAAACACAATTAAAGTCCCCAGCCATTATAATTTTATGAGTGTTCACATTGGGAATGGATGCAAATAAATTTTGTATAAATTCCTTATCATCAACATTAGGTGCATAAGCATTTATCAAAATCATTTTACAGTTAGATAAGTTACCCATGACCATCACATATCTCCCTTCAGGATCCAATACTACATCTGATGCTACAAATGAGACTGTTCTATGTATGAGAATTTCCACACCTCTAGTTTTCTTTGTAAAGCTAGAATGGAACATTTGGCCAGTCCAGTCCTTTTGCAGCGGAACTGATCCTTGCTTAAAAAGTGGGTCTCCTGTAAAAATACTATTTTAGCGTTTAAACCTGTTAGGTGAGAGAGTACTTTCTTTCTCTTTAATTCGTGATTCAGGCCTTTAACATTCCAGCTCACAAAGTTAACTGTCCCATCATGGAGACATTGATTCTGAATTTTTGATGTCATTTTATAGTCTTAATTGGAAGTGAGACAGCTTTAACCTTAATTTCCTATTTCCCCAAGAATTATTGCCATGTAGCCATTGTTACGTTGGTGGTTATAATTATAAAGATTAAAAGGATAGATTATATATAGATATAGCCTGCTCTCTTTCTCTCCCCCCCGTAACCCCCCACCATCCCATTTTGCCTCCCACATGAGGCTGGACCCTACTTCACACAGTCCGGTCCTCTGACATACCCAGAGACAGAGCATGTCCAAAGCAAAACAAGCCCCCACGCAGCAGCATTTTAGGATTAAAAAAATAGAGATATCTATTGCCAATATAGTCTAAATACTATATGCCTAAAATATAATCATTAACAAACTATTAACTTAAAATATATATAATCTTCAGCAATCATAATGTAATAGGATAATAAACCCGGGGAATGGTGTTAGAAAGTGGTCCAGAATAAGCATATTAAGTCTTATTACAATAATAACAATAACAATAAACCAATGGTATGATGTTAAACAGTCTCCTTTAGGGTAGAGAAAAAATAAATAAATAAGATTTAAAAAAAAAAAAAAAACAAGAATTAAGCACTAACGTCTATAACTGTAATTATTAATAAAGTATCTATCTATCTATCTATCTATCTATCTATCTATCTATCTATCTATCTATCTATCTATCTATCTATCTATCTATCTAAAACATAAACAGATAGCGTCCGAGTAATAAAGAGGATATATAATGATAAAAACCTGTATCTTAACAAATAGATCAGACAGTAGGTTATTTATCCTTGCCAGGTCATAACAGGCTATGACTCACTATTGTGTTTCAGAATAGTGTCGGGATCAGCTTTCTTAATTCCTTTTCTGCTTCTTCCTTGCTGGCAAAGACATAAAATTGACCGTGCAATTCCACTTACAGTTTGGAAGGATACAAGAGGATGTATTTGACATTGGCTTGCCGTAACCGCTGTTTGATATTATAGAAGGCTGCACATTTAATAGCTGTTGCTGGAGAGAAATCAGGGAAGATACGAAGCTCCTGTTGCAGCTCCTGTCGCAGCTTCTCATTTGCTTTTTCCCTTGCCATCTCTTTTGCCTTCTCGCTTTTCTTTATATCTTTCTTTATGTCTTGCTTGAGCTCTGCTTGAGCTTGAGCTTGCTTGAGCTCAGTGATCATAACCTTCAGTTCATGCATATTCTGATTAACCACACCATCTTCTGGGCTCAATATTCCTTTCTTCTTCTTCATCATCTTTTCTCACTTCTATGTGGAGTCACTTCTATGTTACTACCTGGTGACTTCTTATTTGATTAATATTTGAACAATAGCTGCTGAACATTTTTCCTGAAACTAATTTTTGGCTCATGACCTAGTTCCTTTTTTCAAACTTGTTTAACTGAGTTCTTATCTGAACATTTTTTTCATTTCCCAGGTGAATTTTCAGAGATTTGGGGAAAGAGTCTTATTCAAAATGTTTCTTTCACTGACCTTAACTGTAAATAATTTCTGTGCTTGCTAAGCAATACCTTTTTCCTAAATTACAGGTGTAGATTGAAATGGGGATTGTCCTAGAGGTTGAACAGCTGTATAATTATAAGGCACTCCTTTGCTTGTTTATTGTAAGTGATCTCCTTTTTAAAACAAATTACAGGGCATTACTAAAGAAGTAAACAAAATGACAAGCAAATGCCTGTACTGAAAGACGTGTAAAAAAAGTATATACAATTTTCCATCTACAATCAGAGAAGAGATGTAGGAACTCAAGTAGTATAATTAAGTAGAGGTCAATTGAAATTAAAAATAAGCCTTTAATTATCAGATTGACTGTAATGAAAACCTGCAACAACTGCAGTTGCAGACCACTGAGACCACATTTTGACAACCCTGCTCTAAACTGAAACTATCTCTCTCATCCCACCTCTCTTTTTAACACTGTCATAATAAAAGCTGCAGTAGAAATTGTGATAATTATAACAGCCCAAATTTAAAACACATAAATGATTTCAAAACTCTTACAAACAGGCATGTGCAGTAGAAATGACTACTGCCAATAAATCTCTATTTCAGGGCTACATTCATGAGAAGAGGGTTGTATAACATTGTTTAAATCCTGTAGTCAAGTTATATTCCAGCTCTATAAAACATGTACAGTATTTACTATAAAGAATTATATAATGCTCAGGTTTAGGGTGGCGTAGTGGTAGTTATTAGTGCTGCTGCATCACAAGTTCATCCTGCTTTCAAATTCATTATGTTCATCAAGCCTGCATATTTTAAACTAGCAGACCTGGCGCGCTTCGCTGCATGTTTAACCGGCTAGTTTCAGCAGCAGATCTTGGTTTTTCCAATCTAGACGTCCTGTCTTTTTCAGATTCTTTTAACCGCCTGGTTTCGGCAGCCATTCGTCCTTTTCCCAATCTTGAAATCCTGTCTTCTTTAGATTCGTTTAACCGCCTGATTTTGGCAGCGAATCGTTTTTTTTCTAAAGTAGAAGTCATTTCTTGTTGAGATTCGTTTAATCGCCTGGTTTGGCAGCCAAGCCCTTTTTTTCCAACCTAGAAGACTTCTCTTGTGATCCGTTTAATGGCCTCGTTGATTGCATGTCTTCCAAGGTAGTTTCAATACCCATTTCTTGCATGGAGTCTTCTCCCCTTTTATGAGTGACTGTGTAAGTACCACATGTACTAAACAGTAAATTAGTAAAGGAGAAAGGACTAAACACTAAGGAAAAAGAACGGCAAGACCGCGTTAGCTACGGAGCTCAGCTCGGAGCGAAATGAAGTCAATGAAATGACGTGAATGGGAGGGGAGATGATCACGTGACTCCCCCACCCGCCTTAACTCTCCATCCCTCCACAAACACACAAACACAGTCTCTTGGATCCCAACTCTCCTTTATATATATAGATATATTATATATATTTTATCATTTTGTAGAGGTAAATACAATTTTCATAAAGACATGTTTTCTGTGCTCTTAAATTATTCCCGTTGTGAATGTAAGTATTGGTATGAGAGTGGGTCCTGCAGTCTACTGTATCTTCATCTAGTGTTGCTTCTTGCCTTATAACCGCAGCTGCTCCGGCCCACTGTTGACCTGGAATTGGATATAAAAAAGGTTATCTATTCAGTTTTAGGTCTGAATACATTTCCTTCAAAATAATTCTTATTTCTGCATGTCCCACAAACACATTTCCAATGTCAATGTAATCCCCATATATTTATTTTGGAGTGCAGGAGATTAAGTTGTTTTATACTTAATGCATAATTATATTGATTTCAATGACAATTTTGTTCTTTTAAAAATGCTAGAATTTGAAGTAAGGATGAAGGTTAAACACAGCTGACTCATTGTTGGACAGTGCTGATACTCAAAGGGGAACATGCCATTTTAAATTACCTTTGCTTCTTCCATCTGGAATAAAAGAGTTCCATTTCCCAATGTTTGGAAATTTATATATAAATAAGAGTATAAATGTGATGAATTGTCTCCAATGTGATAATTTCTTAATAAGAAAAAGAACAGTCTATAAAGAGATGGAGGCATCCAATGCTTAACTTGAAGTCCTATGGTTTCTATCATTCCTGGTACAATTTAAAAAATTGTCCTACTAAAAGAGTTATCTCAGTTCAACCCGTCAATTTTAAAGTTTGCCTGAAATGGCATAATGCAGGGACTTTTGCAAAAAAGCACTAAATCCGCCACTGAAAGTAAAAAGAGAATGGACTACCATCATTGATAGAATAATTGTTAAACTCCTCCATACTTGGAACAAAAATGTTTGTCATCTTTGTAATGTTTAAGTCTTTTCATTAAAAAAAAAGTAAAATGATGTGCCTTCATGTTTACAATCCCCAGTCAAAGCCCAACAATGAAATTGATTGCTTGAGCGTAAACAAGTGTTCTTGAATTACAACATTTATCTGGTTTCGGGAAAATAGATACTCGACAAAAAAGGGCGAGGCACTGTTCCATATGTGCATAGCAAAATGAAAGGATGTGAGATACTCTGTGGCCTAAATCAATATATTGAACCAACTACAGATTATTATTTTCATTTGTTCTCTCTGATAGGCAGGCGCACTGGTATTATCAATGAATATTGAACAGTATGGGCATAGAAGGTATTGTATCATTTTTTCCTAGGCTTTCAGCAGCATACAAGACTTTTTCTACTAAAAGAATTGACTTAACAGAGATGCAGAAAATCAAAAGAATCTCCAGGACCTGCATTCAAAAGGACACATATATGCAACTTTACTGTTAGCCAACACTTGGTCAACTTGTTTCTTGAATATTAAACGAAAGACCTGTGTGTGTCCGCTCTGCTCACACTTTTCACTACAAGCATTGTCAAACATCTGGAGGTGTTTTCTCAAGACAAAGATTAATAGGACTTATATGCCAGTGATATGGCTTAAATATGGTATCACTAGTGTCTTCTTACAAAAGCCAGTGGTGCAGCAAGCACGGGCTGGGTCCATGTTATTTGCACTGGGTAATTCTTAATAGTTAGCTGACACCTCTCCAAGTTCATAAATATAGTAAAACTGCTAGGGGGATTTTTGTGTCCCATAGACCATATGCAGCTTGTCATATAATAATTACAGATATTATTCAATGCAGTCCAACAAAAGTGCATAGGACAAAACAGGACTGACAAATATGTGCCTACAAAAAGGCAGGAAAAAGTGTTTGCAGTGACTAATGAGCAATGCAAACGGAATTTACCGGTAAGTAGGTGGACACGTTATTAACATTAAAATGCTATTAGCTTTAAGCTGTGTGCCTTGTGATGATCTGACCATTGCATTTTATGAGCATGTAAAACAACAGAGGCATCCAAGTTAAAGATTTGTGCACCTTTAATCTCTTTCTGTAACTGGTAATGCTGATGTTGTAAGAACCATTTGCTAGTTATTTAAGTTATATTAAATGTTTGCCTATATATTAGTGCATAGTCTATGAGAGGTTCTTACAACCCCCACAATTTGAATTGAATTGGTATATTCCAACTATTTATAGCCTTTCTGACTATAGATTAGTCTCAGTTAGTGACCTGCCTTGCTGTGTGTAAGGCATGGAGGCGACACTGTTTTAAACCGTGTCTTAACATATCTTACAGTATACCATGAATGTTAACATGCTCTATTGAACGTTTAGTGCTGTATGTTTACAGCATACTAAAGGCGAAGTAAAGCATCTTTAAGTATAGAGATAACTGAAGTATGACAAGAAAAGCTAAAATTAGAGAAGAAACATTTTTCCCATTTTTCTGCTTTTTATTCTTCATGTGTATCAACCTTTTTTCTTTATTCTTGTGTGGACTGTTTGCTTTAAATTTTCACTAAATCTTTTAAAACAAAGTTTTGTACTGAGAGATTTCTTTTGGCACATGTTTGACCCGTACTTGATTCTGCCTTACTCACCAGCAGCTACAGATGTTTAGACATTTTCCGACGGGCTGTTCATAATGGTGCTATAATTTGTATAGTGCAAATAATTTTTTATTTATATGGTTTTGTGTTCTTTCTCTGTTTAGTGTTTGTTTTCAGGTTATATGTTTTGCTTTGCTACATTTTCTTTATTTCATTTATATAATCTTTATGTTAAAAAAATCTATTAAAAACAATCTTTTCAGTGGTAAAATCAGAATTTACAAGAGTAATAGATCTTTATATTGTATGGGTTTTATTGAAAAAACCTGGCGACACTCCAATTCCAGATAGCCTGAAAAGTACAACAGCCTTAGTATATGCCACCTTTCAAACCAAAGCTTTTATAGAAGGCATTATTGCTCTAATTGGTTGGTAATTATTAATTTTTAATAATGTAAATCACAAGGCACACCCTTCATGTCATGTAATATATGGTAAATAAGGGTGCTAGCAAATGAAGATTGCATTAGAAGTATGAGTCAGAACAGGTAACCCACAAATCTCAATGTAAAAGTTTGGGTTGAGACCATTTTGAAGTCATGTTGGTAAGAATAAGCAGTCAACATTGAGAAATGCAGGGTGACAATTTGCCTATAATATGCAATACAACTCTACTGAAAGTGTTAATGCTTTAAATGTGAACAATGTTATAACATTGTATATTTTACAAATCTGATTATAATGCTGTTACATTTATGATGTTATTTGTAACCACCAGATACTCAAAGTAATATGATTAAAGGTACTGCCAGAATCATGCTGTAAAAATTTACAGGGGAGTCAGATATTTGGAGCAGGATTTAATATTCATAAAGAATTAAGCTGTGTTTAATGCTAGCTTGACAAACCAAAATGTTGTTTAATGCTAGCTTGACAAACCCAAGTGTATCTGTGAGAGAGAAGATGTGCTCCATGCTAGTATTAAGCAATGAAAAATAATGAATTGTGTGAACATTTGTCCATAAGACTTTGTAGCTGATAAAGGTTGTATTCAACTTGCTCACTGCGTTGTTGACACAGTTGTGAAATACAGATTTCATATCTGTGTATGAACAATGCTTCAAAATTCCCTGCACTCCAAAGTATAACTTTGTCTTTTCTCATTTAATTTCCAGCAATTCTGAAATGTAGATGGTACCATATAAGTGATACTGTGATATTCCTTCGATGGATGTTTTGCAGGTGATGGAAGCCAAACAAACAGTTTGACTGTAAGAAAACATATGGTAATGGCTGAAAACTCTTGTCTACATTAAGAATCTTTTGCAACAGTTTACACTATGCAATGAAATTAGGCAGAAGGAGTTGTAATATGTGTGGGAATGGGATTAAAAAACAGTATAGTGCACAGTTCTAAAGTACATTTGATATATACAGACCATAAAGCTGCACAGGCACTCACTTGCTTCATAACTTAAATTACAGGCATAGTTTGTGCTGCATAGATTAATTCATGTTTTAATACAATCCAGTTTTTAATTCAATTATTTATTATCATGTGCATAAGTACAAGTACCGTGTGCAATGAAATTCTAATTTGCATGTGCCTCCACAAACAGGAAACAAACACCAGAAACAAAATAAATATAGAATAAATACAAAAAGTGACAGCAAGTGCATGTGCAAGGTAACAATATTAGTAGCAGTGGAGGTGACAAGATTCCTGATCGTTCATGAGTCAAATGCAGTTAAATCTGGAGGTGAATGTTCAGATGGGAGGAGGGTGAAAAGTGGCACAGCAGGATGACTGGAGTCCCTCTTGATACTGTTTACCTTCCTAAGACAGCGTGTGGTGTAGATGTCATGGATCGCAGGGAGCTGAGTGCTTGTGATCTGCTGTGCTGTTTTCACCACATGCTGCAGAGCTCGGAGATCTTTAACTAAGCAGCTGCTGTACCAGGATGTAATGCATCATGTGAGGATGGATTCCACAGCACTCCTGTAGAATCTGCACAGGATTGTGGGTGACATCCAGGCCTTCTTCAGTTTCCTAAGGAAATAAAGGTGTTGTTCAGCTTTCTCAACTACTGCTGTAGCGTGACTTTACCATTTAAGGTCATCAGTGAGGAACACCTGCTCCACATCCTCCCCTCTAATGTAAATGAAGCGATGCTCTCACTCACCTGCTTGTGGAAATCCACTATCAGTACCTTAGTTTTGCTAACATTGAGAATGAAGTTATTGTTCTGGCACCATTCCATCAGGAACCTTACCTCCTCTCTGTAAGCCTTCTCATCGTCCTTCATGCAGACTGATTACGGTGGTGTCATCAGGAAACTTAAGGATGGTATTAGAGTTGTACTTAGCCATGCAGTTGTAGGTAAATAGAGAGTAAAGCATGGGACTCATCACGCTGCCCTGAGTGGTGCCAGTGTTGATGGTGGATGAAGTTTTTCCAGCAATATGCCGATGTTGAGGTCTGCCAGTGAGTTAGTCCAGGACCCAGTTACACAGTGAAGAGCTGAGTCCCAAATGTAGGAGTTTAGCAATGAACCGGGATGGGATGATGGTGTTAAATGCAGATTTATGGTCCACAAACAGCAGCCTGGCATAACAGTTTTTGTTCTCTAGGTGAGACAGAGTAGTGTGAAGTACTATGGAAATGGCATCCTCAGTGGATCTGTTGCAAAGGTAGGCAAACTTTAAGGGTGCTCAAACTGTCAAAGATGATGTCCTTAATATGTTGCAGCACCAGCCTCTCAAAGCACTGGGCGGTAAACATTAAGGCAGTCCACTTTATTTTTCTTTGGTCCAGGAATGATGTCTGTGGGGGGACAGATAAAACTCTCAAAGATGTGTTAAAAATGTCAAAGACAGGAGTTAGCTGGATTCAGCATGTTTTTAAAACGTGACCTGAAACTTCGTCTGGGCCGATGGCTTTATGGTATTACATTACATTTACTTATTTGGCTGACACCTTTATCCAAGGCGACTTATAGCATTTATGATACAACTGGTTACAATGCTTTTGGTTTTCCAATTGGAGCACAGGCAGGTCAAGTGACTGGCTCATGGTCATACAGTATCAGTAGAACCCACCTATGGATGCTGATTAAGGAGAAAGTCCTCCTCAGATCATCCTCGGTGATCCTCAAGTTGAAGTCTTGCAGCGATGCAGTTAAGTCACACAAGCCTGTCCGAGTTAGTGACCAGGAAGCGGGCGAAAAACATGTTCAGCTCATCTGGGAGTGAAATGGAGGTAGTTGTAGCTGGGGTTTGTAATCTGTAATTACCTGGATGCGCTGCCACACCTTATGAATATCTGCTGTGCTGTTTAACTGAGAGTCCAGTTTTTGAGCTTACTGGTGCTTTATGTGTTTAATGGCTTTCTGCAGATCAAACCTGCTCTTTTTGTATGCCTGCACATCTCTGAAGTGAAACACACTGCTGTGCTCACGGATCCACGGTCGGACTTCTGCACACATCCAGGGCTTCTGGTTGGGAAATATGTATACAGACTTTGTGGACATGCAGTCATCTACACATTTCCTGATGAAGCCTGTGACGACTGTGGCATACCTGTCCAGATTATCAGAGGACTGTTTGAACACGTCCTAATCCATAGATTCAAAGAATTTCTTAAGTTTTTTCTCTGCTGTTGGGGTTCAACAATCAGAAACATACCCTGCTACCTCTTTCCTTCGTGCCCAATCTGTGCGATTGATAGAAAAGCCGTCCGGCTGGACAGTCAAACCTGCCGTGCAGGCGGTGACCCACGTTTCTGTGAGGGAGAAAGCCTACACTGCAATAAAACTTTAGTTGTCATCTCACTGTTTTTATTAAGTGCTATCCACTAAACAACTGACACATGTGAAGGTAAAGTTCTAGACATGCTTACTAAGGAACCTGAGGATAAAGTGCTTGAGTTGGAGGAGGATTTACTAGTAGCACGCATTTTTCATTTTGTTCTTTTTCTCCTTTGCACATTTGTCACTGCATTCTTTTGTCATTACGCATTTATTGCCAGTCTTTTCAATGCTTTCACATGCTTCATAAATCAAAAATGAACTGGCATGTCTGCAGAACAAAATGGCTCCTAAAAAGACAATTGTCTTAAAATTGTAAATGCAAACTAAACTGTTCATTACTCTCATTGACACACTCCATAAGTAGACATTGATCTGTTCTTTGATGCTCTGGTCCAAACGTCAGAGCCTACAGCTTCTTTTAAAAACTAGATGCATCCATCTCATCTCTCTCTTTAGGAGCTAAGAAACTCACCAAACCTCTTCAAAGCCTAGAAATTGACCCTGTCATATGGCCTAAAATTATAGTTTCCTTTTGGAACTCTAAGATTAAATCTTCAAAACTTTAATTCTATGCTATTGTCTAAGCCCAATCCAGGAAAAGAAGTCTTATTAACATAAGTTAATTTAGGTATTAAACTTACACCAGGAAGAGAGACACTGCCCAGAATTACAGAGAAAATATTTAAGGACCTGGAGCATTGATCATCACCTTTGGTATTGAAAAAACTGTTTTATTTGTGCCAAGATAAATTAGAAGTCTAAATGGCTAGAAAACAGCCAGCCCAATATTTGATTTTGCAAATTTAAATATTACTGGGTCATGAGCTCATGAATACCTGTGCCAGGAAAACTTAGAAGCTTTAGTCTAAATGAGAAACAAAACAGAGTTGAGTCGCTTCATGTCATTATAGCCTTCTCCCACCTGTGGCTGTATTTGACTAAGGGAAGTGTGAGCTAAATGAGGTGTCACATTAAAATTCCAAAAGGGAAGCAAAAAATGACAATCAACAATCCTCAGGAAACCTCTTAATAATGACTTTTATTACTAAACTAAATTTTATTAATTACCTTAATGAACAAAAAAACACATATTCTGTATTATGTCTTTCTCATTTGCTCTATGTCAGTTCTTTTTAATCAACAGATAAGAAATTATCCAACTTCTATAATCCTTATGTTTAACAATAAGTTGTATTTTTGATGTAAGTTTAACAACAAGGAACCCCATCACGCTTAGAAAATAAGCTGGTAGCCCTAACGTTTGTCATTGTCTAATTTAAAAATGGATGATTGATTAACTGATTGATTGATATGATTTAATCTATTCCTCTTCCCCATGTACAAAATTTTTATAAGGCTCTGAGTTTTGTACTACACCTACATGGTACTGACAGAAATTTTAAAACGTGTAAGTAATTTTGAATGTTCAGTTTAAATGTTTGTTTAATTCATTTTCATTCTTGATTATTCTCCATTACATCTTAAGTAAATTTTTACTTTTGGGTTCACAGCATTTGTAAAAATTTTAATTGATTTAATGGATTTACAGTGATCCCTCGCTATTTCGCGCTTCGACTTTCGCGGCTTCACTCTATTGCGGGTTTTAAATGTAAGCATATCTAAATATATATCACAGATTTTTCGCTGGTTTGCGGATTTCTGCAGACAATCGGTCTTTCAATTTATGGTACATGCTTCCTCAGTTGGTATGCCCAGTTGATTTCATACAAGGGACACTATTGGCGGATGGCTGAGAAGCTACCCAATCAGAGTATGTATTGCGTATTAAATAAAACTCCTCAATGATATACGATATGCTTCCCGTGCGGTGCTTAACATACTTAAAAGCTCTAACAGCACCTATTGATTTTTGATTGTTTGCTTTTCTCTGTGTCTCTCACTCTCTCTGACATTCTTTGCTCCTGACGGAGGGGGTGTGAGCATAGGGGCTGTTTACACAGAGGCTGTTTGCCTAGAGGATACGGACGCTCCTTTAAAAAATGCTGAAAGACTGCCTTCACATTGCGCCTTCCTTGCCGCCGCTTTATCGCGGTGCTTCGCATACTTAAAAGCCCAACAGCACGTATTGATTTTTGATTGTTTGCTTTTCTCTCTCTCTGTCTCTCTCTCTCTGACATTCTCTGCGCCTGACGCGCACTCTTTTGAAGAGGAAGATATGTTTGCATTCTTTTAATTGTGAGAAAGAACTGTCATCTCTGTCTTGTCATGGAGCACAGTTTAAACTTTTGACTAAAGGGTGTTATTTCATGTCTAGAGGGCTCTAATAATGTTAAAAAATGTATTTAAAAGGTCGTAAACAGGTTTTCTATGCTCTTAACTGCGAAAATATTCGATTTATAAATAAAGAATCCTACTTCGCGGTAGAGTCTGGAATGGATTAACCGCGATAAACAAGGGTTTACTGTATTTACAAAATACCATTCTAAAATGGTTAGGGTTAGGGATTTACTACTCAGCGAAAAGGCCATAATGAAAGGACCACAGAATTGGAGGCACAACCCGGCTGTGAGGATTCTCAATTCCTATTCTATTCGGGACAAATGAATGATGGATGGACCAAGGAGACGCTAAATATTAACAATTCTTCCCATGGCGTGACAGAAGGCAGTATTTCTCTGGCCTTCTCCCAACCTGGACACCCACTGGTTTGCCAGGAATCTGTAGCATGAAAGAGCAACCCTGTCGGGGTCCTTGGGTGTCAACAGTAGGCACAGAAAGAGGAGAATCTTCCTGCTTCATGCAGATTCTGTGTGGCCTGGAAGAGCTTTCAGCATTCATTACAGTGGCACCAGAAGTACTAATGGGTTCCACATAAAAGAAGTCACTCTGCCTCATCCAGGGGAGTTAGAGTGGGGAGGCAGAGGATAACACTCACTAAGAGGAGAAAAAGGAAAAGGAAGAGGACTGTTTAGTTTTTGTGATTGTGGTGTTTGGACTTTGTACGTTAAAAGAAGGTATTGGAACTAATAAAGAAACTTTTATTTGGTTGGAGCTGTGTTTGGGATTTAGGGCTTTGTGGCCAAAATATACATATATAGTATTAGTGTCTATGTTATATACTAGTAATTTTATAAATAAGACTTTATGCAAGAGTTATTTATTTCTGGGGGTAAAACACAGCCGCTATCATGATAGTACATACTGAACAAGAAGAGAGAAATTTATAGAATACTCGTGATATACTTATGAACTGCCAGGATAATTTTAAACCTCCAGCTAAATATTTGTTCATTGCTGTTTTTACCAAAAAAGTTTTCAGCAAGTCTAAATTTAATACATAATTGTAACAGAATATTTCTGGAAATATATATAATTCCTAAAACCTATATTATTTTTCTTTAAGTAAGGATAATTGAAAATGATTGGCATATGATAAAATTTGCAGTCAAACACAGTATTTTTTGCTTGCCAAAAATATTTGTGAAAGAAACTGTGTTTTGCTTCCAGTGAAATTCATGCTATTGGCACAAGAAGACAGATGTTTAGTCCTATCTGGAAGTATTTCCTCATGCATCTGCCTGTCATTTAAAAAGAACTCTCTAGTGAAAAAGAAAAATCACCAGATTCCTTTCCTGTCACATGCAGACATTTTTAAGAGCTTCCAGACATGTTCTGAGAGTACAATCCCCAACTTTGCCAATGATGATGACATTCTTGCCAATCACAATGCAAAGATGCATCAGAGAGAGAAAAGAAGCTGTCAAAGATAAAGTCACCGAACCGTCCTCAGGCTAGAAGAAGCCTTTATTAACACACGTGGAGTGATCATGCAAAGGCAGTGACTGCGCTGCAGCTGTTGATTACACTTCTTAAATACACAGTTACTGTATATACAGGAGTATGCAATTATTGAAGTTTCTCTTGTCTTTGTAAGTTACTGATAAAAGGAACCCTGGAGTCAGGATGTTTTTTCTTCCCTGCTGTGCTTTTTCTGAGTCACTTTGTTAATTCCTTTAAACCTTGTGCATATCAGCACAGCTGAGAACTGAACAGGACTGGGTCACAGATCAAACATCAAATCAAAATGCTTGCTATGACTAAATACTAACAATAAATGTTGGTATAATCAAATAGTAAAATCACAAGTGACAGAACTTAAAGCTCCACAGTGCTTAGAGAGTGCATATGTTTAATCTTTTCTGCAGGAATCAAAACACAGGAAAAGGCAAGAGGGGACGTTTTATTGTTGTGCAACAGATTACATGTATAATGTAACCACAAACAACACAGGTAAACACAGAATTGTGAATGAGGCTTTAGGGAGCCATATTCCTTACTTTCCACCACAAAAAACTTCTACAATTTCCTTTTTAGTGATTTTGATATTTTAATTCATAATTATAAAATTACACCTGCAAAATTAATTTCAGTGTCAGTTTTGAAGAACTATGCTAATTGAATCTTCCCTGTTTCACTATCTGTATGTTAGCTCTATAAAGTGGAGGAATAAACTTTTTTTTTCATCTGGAAGAACACCAAACACAGCTCTTAATTGGTTAGGAGAGATTGTGACACCAAGGCTGTCTGAAAGGCAATTAAAAACTTTTGTCCAGAATGATGTTAATTTGGGGCGGCACGGTGGTGCGGTGGGTCACGCTGCTGCTTCACAGTTAGGAGACCTGGGTTCGCTTCCCGGGTTCTCCCTGCGTGGAGTTTGCATGTTCTCCCTGTGTCTGCCTGGGTTTCCTCTGGGTGCTCCGATTTCCTCCCACAGTCCAAAGACATGCAGGTTAGGTGCATTGGCAAAATAGTGTGTGCTGTGGGTGTGTGTGCCCTGCGGTGGGCTGGCGCCCTGCCTGGGGTTTGTTTCCTGTGTTGGCTGGGATTGGCTCCAGCAGAGCCCTGTGACCCTGTAGTTAGGATATAGCTGGTTGGATAATGGATGGATGACATTAATTTGGTGCAGGCCCAAAACATGTGACCCAGTGAGGCTGGGACTTGATTGCAGCGTTTGCAGGTTGGATCTTGCCCTGGAAACATTTTGGATCATTTTAAGTGAGACAGATGTGCTCGATATATAATTTTGAGTTGAATAATTGTATACTTTGCGCATACGGAGCTCGAGTGAATTCTCTGCATTTCTACCTTCCACTCCTTTTCTGATATGTTGAGTGAGAGATCTTTTTCCATTGTCCTCTTGGATCTTTGAAAGGGAAGGACTGTAAAATAATTTTATATATTGCAGAAATGTTGTCCTTGAAACTGAGCAATATTTTTTCCAGAACAGAGGAGGGTGCGAAATGAGGAAAACTGGGCAGGCACAGTATTTTGTGGATCTGATATATACAGTACCATATCATCTGCATATAGAGATATTTTCTGTTCAAGTCCTTCTCTGATAATCCCCTTTATCTGATTAGCATTTAGACAGAGAACTGCCAGTGGTTCAATGGCGATTGCAAATAGTGGTGACAAGGGGCATCCTTGTCTGGTACCACGATCTAGTTTAAAGTAGTCTGAACAAATGTTGTTAATACAAACTGAAGCTTTTGGATTGGTATACAGTAGTTTGATCCATGCACAAATGTTCGGGCCAAACCCAAATTTCTCTAATGTAGTGAAAAGGTAGTTCAATTCAATCATGCCAAATGCTTTTTCTGCATCCAACGATAATAATATCTCTGGGGTGTTTAACTTTGTTGGTGAATATATTACATTAAGCAGGTGTCGAAGATTGTAAGCTAAATGTCGGCTTTTAATAAATCCAGTTTGATCTTGTGATATTACCGAAGGCAGCACTTTCTCCATCCTTCTAGCTAGGATTTTTGAGAGTAGCTTAACATATTTTTTCAGAAGTGAAATTGGTCTATATGATGCATATTGTAATAAGTCCTTATTTTGTTTAGGAAAGACGGTGATAAATGCTTGGCGAAAAGTTTGAGGTAGAATTTGATTGTCCCTAGTCTCTAGGAGGGGAGCTAGCTGAGTGGAGAATTTCTTACAAAATTCTACAGGGTAGCCATCAGGGCCTGCTGCGTTCCCTCTTTGAAGTGACTTTATAGCATCTAGTGATTCTGATAGCACCAGATTTTTATCCAGTTCTACACCAATAAGAGTATTTAGCTGTGAAATCTGTAATGAGTCAAAAAACTGTGTGTGACAGTGCGGGTTGGCCTTTCTCTACCTGGTCCCACTGGGACCCTTTGAAACTCACCACTGCTGATAGTCATGACCAGGATGAGCTGAGTAGATGAGGACAAACACACCAAGTATTTATTAAAATGGCCCCTTTTTTGTACTGCAGACACGCTATACCATATTCTGTTTTATCTTCTTTAGGCTGAGTAAAATATAAGGACTTATAGTATTCTCCAAATGTGTGGGTTATATTTTCATGGTCAAAGATTTAATCTCTCTCTGTGTTGGTAATTGTTGTTTTTGTGTTGCGGACTTCCTGCTTGTGGATTTGTTTGAGCAGAAATCTTATTGGTCTTCTCTCCTTGTTCATAATAATAATGTCACGGTTAAAAGATGAGCTGTCCCATTTCTTAAGTAGTCAAGAAGTTAAATTCTGATTGCAAAACCTGTCTTTTCATACAAAGTGCTTCATTTGGAGACCTGGGGTATTCTAGATCTATTTTTCTAATTTCACTAATATTAACTTGTGTGAGAGAGATATGAAATAATCTGTTTTCTTAAAGTTGCCTTCAGAATATCTTCTTTCAGTCTGAGAAGCTTTCTTCAGTTTGTAGGCTATTAAAATGAACAGACAAGCTTCTCCATTTTGAGGCATTTGATCCACGTATATGGTAGGCTACTGAAATCTTGGTGTCTGATTTGAATTCTTCTGCAATTATGTTTTTCATGGAGACCTTTGATTCTGATGTTGTTCCTTCTGTATCTATCTTCCAGTGCAGCCAGATTGTCAGTGAGCACTTGCATTCTGATTTTCAAGCCGTTGTTTTCTCGTCAGCTGCGGATGTCGATTGTTCAACTACTTTAAATGCGAGTCGTTATTATTTGCTTAACATCTTTAAGCTGAGCAGGAAGTACTTTAATTTTACTCTCTAATTTACTCGTATATTCCTTCATTTTTATTCATTTTTTTTGTAGAATTTCTGTAAAGGCTGTAGTAAACTTAGTACTTAACATTTCTAAAAGGTCTTTCTATCCTGATGCTGTTTCTCATTTTTCTTTATTTCTTCATTTATTTATTTATTTCCCTTATATCCTTCTTTATATCACCCTTTATCTCATTTATGCCCCAAAAAGTGTGGTAATCACTACCTTCAGCTCAGACAGTGTGTTTCAGTCTTTTCAGTACTCCATAGGTGGAGTTATGATTCTAGTTGGGGTTGATGCTGCTGACTCACAGTGGGGGTATTATCTGTAGTTGACAGCAAAGATAAAAGGACCATGCTAAATTCCAATAATTCTCCTGAAAACATTGAATTCTCCTTATATCCCTTGCTTGCACTTCCGCTTTTGGCCAGAGCCGATGCTGCAGTGTAAGGTCTTAGCAGATCTGTTCCTTCGCCCATCTGTTCCAGGTCAGACTGTGCTAGGCTGTACTAGAGGCAGATTTTGACTTTGATGAAATTTCAGCTGCCTTTTCCTTTCCTTTCTGAACCCTATCTTTGCTGCTCATGCATATTTATACTCATGTATAATGTACATACAGGATACCTTGGAATGATAGTAAAAACAAAAAGGGTAAAATAACACCACGGCTAACGGAGCTCAGCTCTAGATGTACATCTCACACAGCAGATGAGATCATACAAAAAAAACCAAAAAAACTTCTGGTACAGTTAATACTATAAAAGTCTTGTTTGTCTCCTAACTTGCCCTAGTCTATCTCTGTTCATGACTACTGATGTATTGGTAGAAGTTGGTGCCCATGGCTGTAGGCACTGGAGCATAACACTAAACTAGACTGTAGTGGTGATAGCTGTGAAAGATTCATCTTTCTGTCCATAAAGCTGCTTATTTCATTTTCACTTAGGTATTGTGGAATGCCAGTCCATCACAAGGCACAATGGAAACATTCATGATCACTTTTATTCAGATCATCTAAGAATCTCCAATTAACCTATAAAATTGAAATCTTTATGAGTAAATTAGCACCCAGAGAAAACCCATGAGGATGATGGGGATTATTCAAAATTTATGGGGTTAGTACCTGGGAAATGAAACTCAGATCATTGAAACTGAGCTGCAAAAGCATTAAATTGTTTAAATGCAGGCAGTTCATTGTGAAAGATAATATTTATAATAAAAATTGATTCATACTAGAAATTTCTGTCAAGGTGAAGACTTTTTAACTCAGAAATGTAAATGCTCCTACTCAATATATTTTTCTTGCATTACAGGATTAAATCTTTTTTTTTACCAAATGAATTGCTATCTGTAACAATGTCTTAAGATCAGTGTATAATCTTCACTTATTTTTCCAAATTTATCAAACAGAATGTGTATTTGCCGAATCCAACCAGTTAGCAGATAATTGTGTTGTATCATGTACTAAATAACTTGTGAATCAATGTTGTAAAAATGAACTGAATTCTTGTGGTCAGTAAGATTTATCTACAGCTCAATGTAGCCAGTATCAGAATGGTTGGTGCAAAAGATAAATCTTACAAAAAAATGAGTACAGGCATTTTTGCCTGAAATGAAAACAGGAGTTAAAAGAAACTTTGCAAACATTAAAAACACACCAGTTTATGGTTTGTCTTGAAAAATGAGAAAAGGCAAGAGAAAATACACAGCTGGCATTAAAATGTAAGTGATGTTATTTTTCCATAGTATTTCCCTTCACTGATAATTTGTTTTGCCATATTTTTATAAAATTAACTTTCCGGTTGAAGTCTTGTGCTGTTTGGATGGGTTACCCTGGCATGAACCTACTTTTGAATCTTAAGTACCTATACCTTGTTGTGTTGGTCAGGTTGTAGTAAGGTGACGGATTGAATGCTCCTTGAAAGATATTATTTTATTTTGATGTGTATTCCAGTTTTAATAAACTGATTTTATCAGATGATTACTTGGCAGTTCATTATTTTATGATTCAGTGTTTGTGGTTATTTTTCATTCTCCCAATATCTTGGAACCTATTCATTTTTCAAAACGATAAACTAAATAAAATAGTACACAAACTGAGACCTTTTCAGTATGCAACCTAACGAGTTATCATTTGTAACTGTTTTCAAAAAAGTTTTGTTGACGCTGATGTGCCATTTTCTTGGCAAGCTACAAAACGATATCAGATCATGCTGTATCATAAATATCTGCAGATCCCTTGAAACTAAAGAGAATGTCAGCATGCAGTGCATCATGGCTAATACAACTGTAATGAACAACACAGTGAAAACCTGACATTTGGGGAAAAAAAGTTTATAGATGTTATATTATAGAATTGCCTGTAGCTTATTTGTATCTATTCTTAATACTATACTATTTTACTAGTCTGTCAAAGTTAACATGGAATAGAGAACAACATTTTAAAGCAGAGCATATACGCTTTATGCAGTTATTTCAAAAGCTAGAAAAAATTAGTGTCTACCTGCAGTCCCGCACCTAGGGGGGGGACAACCATGTCACTTGTCAGGGGCCCGAGCTAGATAGGAGCCCGCCCTTTTTTGAGTTTTTTTTTTCTCGAAAGGTCCTTTATTATCAAGAAGGGGCGCGTCAACGTCATACAGTGGTCGCCGGTGGATACGATCTCTGATCCAGCTGCTTTGAGTTTGAACTCCATTTCCGTCATCCGTTGAAAGGTGGGAAAATGCAAGACTGACTTTCAAAACCCTTCGTCAAAAACCAGGTTTTCGAAATTAAGTGGCGTTTTAAAATATACGCACATATTTGAAACACGAAAGGGGCCCGAACTCTGTCAGCTGCCTTGGGCCTAGAATTCCCTAGGTGCGGGCCTGCTACCTGACTAATAGTAGATTGCTAGCAGTCGTGTGAACACAGGAGGATCTCTCTGCAGTTTGGGAGTACCAACTGAGGGACACATTTTTAGCTAGTGTGGTAAGAAAAGAAAGTTCTTTGACTGGCATAGGCAGGAAGAAGCTGTCTTGGAGACATATATACCGATATACAGTAAAAGACATGAGGCATAAGGAGTAGAGCCATACAAACAACAGCAGATGTTGAGCAGGATCCTAGCAGTGACTGGATGCAAAAGAACAGTAAAAAGCAGAATACAATAGTTGTACAGCATTATTGTTAATAATTATAGAGGCCATATAGCAATTGGCTGGGAGATTGGCCTTCACGCAGTTACAGTAGTCCAACCTTGAGAAGTCAAAAGCCTGAACATGGAGCTGAGTGTCATTGATCATGAAAAAACTCTTACATATAGTGAAGAAAGAAGTGACAGTCCTGATTCAATGAAGAAATATGTTGAGTGAGGGAGAAGGATTCATCCAAGGTTACACAAAGGTTTCTGACACTAGTCAGTAGAGAGTGAGAGGGACTTTCTAGGACAAGGCTTAAAGGAATGTTTATATATATTTATATGGAGAATTTGGAGGCGTGGTTCAAATTAAGATGACATTGATTCTGCTGAGATAAGACAACAGAGAGGAAGTGGGAGATCTTGGAGGCAAAAAGAAAACTGGGGAACAAAGTCAAAGAAAGCAATCATCTGAGCATTAGCATATTATTAGTAAGAAAAGTAAATGAAGCATTATAAGAGAGTCTAGGAAATACAGTACTGTACATACTATATAGTGAGCAAAATGAAGAAAGTACAGATCTATAAGGTACACTGTTATTTGATTCTAAACGTACAGGATTTCCTAGTTTGCTTTGTAAAGAAATGCTATAAACTTTCCTACACCCCTTTTCCAGCACCAGGCAGAATTGGCATTTAGTGGAGCTGACATGTTGCATCAAGTGAAAGGTCTCGATACATTTAAAGGGGCGTGATGTTCTACACTGTAAGATCATTTCCTTACTGCACACTACTAAAAATATTTCCTGTCCTATTTACAAAAACTGTTTAGTAATTTTTTACTTCATGCAGCTATTATATGCACTTTTAGGAATATGCATAACAATAGAATATAATTTGTGTGTTTCATTAAAAAACAGTAAAAAATCATATAATTGTTGGCATGGAGGCTCTATGAGTATCATTTCTCGGACCATGATTTGTTTATGTGCAGAGTGCCATTTTGCTGATTATTTGTGTTCTTCCAGTCATTTGGTGGGATTCACCATGTTCTCCACTTTGTTGTCAGGCAGCAAGAAATCAAACAAAGAATTCAAAAGGTTAAAAGTGAAACTGAAAAAAAAAAATTTATTGAAGCAAAAACAAATAGCCAGCAAGTTTTCTGTGTACTATCCCAGTAAAAAGACAGTAAAAGAGAATTTGATAAACCTGAGAGATGCACAAGAAGAAATTGTGGAAATTAAGAAGTAAAATGCAAATGAGCAGTATAAATATTTGAGTCAAGTATTTTTAAAGGAAGACATAATAGAAGAAAATAGAATAAAAGAGAATAGAATAGCACTTGATACATTGAACACTAATAAAACTCACAGACCTGAAGGAATTTTACCAGTTGTACTAAAAGAAATGAAATACATTATTTATAACTTCCAGTAGGCATACCTAAGCAGGCACTTAAGACAGGAATTACCTGATTACTGGAAAGTTGCAAATGTGACTCCAATCTACAAATGGAGACAGAATGGGCCCAGGTAATTACAGACACCTATGTAAATCTTACTTATGCAATATGCTAAATTACAGAAACCATAATAATAAAAAAAAATTAGAAAAGTACCTTATGAGAATAGTATATTAAATAAAAGCCAGCATTAATTTTTGAGAAGAAACAGGTTTGGTTGAGTTTTTATGCATTTTCCTTTTTATTTTCTGTCAGTAAGAATAGTCTGTTTAGGATATTGCACTCATAGAGCAAGTGTATTTTTGGTAAGTACTTATTTCAGACTTTCACTGAGCTAGGCAAGTTAAGCAGGCTCTTTTGAGCTTTCTCTTAAGGCTAAAACAGTAGTTTATTTTTCAAATTAGTGTCAGGGGCTATAAAGGTTATACTTTGAATAAACTTTTTCCAGTGTTTTAATACTGGATATCCCCTGTGTCCTAGTCAACAGACAAGATTTGGATACATATATTTTTAAAATAATTGTAACTTAGTTATGTTGAATGACTTGGCAATAATCATGTAGTGAGTTATTAACTGACCTGACACCGTTGTGGTTTAAAAACTGGGAAGCTCTTATATTTCCTTGTGGTACATCAAAAGACCCCCCTTTCTATTTATGGATTGTCAGTTAATTTAAAAAAAGTAAAATCCGGGTTGTGAGACAGTAAAGGTTGAACAACACATCTTTAGACCACACTGCCTGCTGTCTCTCAGTCTCTGTTTGGTTTCAGAAACTTCAAATGAATGTCACATGCTTGTACCAAGTGCTATTAATTTAATTCTTTAAGTAATTCCTTCTAAAAAAGACTATTAACTTTCCTCTTGATGGGTCACATTACCATCTGACATAATAATCTGACTCCGAAAGGAGTATTAGTGAGACTGCATAAAAAATATTTAAATCCCCTACACAATAAAACTAATTTTATGCTTATGCAATATATGTAATTATTTGCTTTGTGTTCTTTGTAAGATGACAGTGATACAGTTCTAAGCAGTTTTCCTTTTCTGTAAGTATGAATAATTCTGTGTTTTAAATGCTGTAAGAGATAAAATGTCATTTTGATGTCCTCGGGTAATAAGAGTTTTAGAGTCTAGCATATCTACAGTAGAAATGTTAAATATGAATAGTGGGATTGAATCCATGGGATTAAAATGAAATAAATAAAAATTCAAACAAATTGTCTCCTAAGTGACTGTAAGCAAGTCATTGCCTGCAGGATCAGAGAGAATTTGGTGATGTTGAAGGTAATTGCATTTCTTATGGATGAATTTCAAAGTGCCTCACTGGGTCATTAAATTAAACTTGTACTTGAATAAATTCATATGCTCCTTATGCTTGAAGATGCTCTAAACCGCAAGCATAGCCCACAAACTGCAAAAAGGGATTCAAACTGTTTATAAGTGCTAGGTGTTGAACAGTTCTGAAACATTGAGAGCGACTCAATTCCGCAGTTTGTTTTTTAAATTTATGACAATATGCCTAAAACATTCATTAATCATTGCCATTTGTTAAAAAAAATAAAAAAATCTATGTGTCTAAAATCTCTGTATACTCTATAAAAGTTTCTAAATTTAAATATTTTTTTTAATATGCATAGTAAAGAAGCGGACACAGAAATCACAGATACTGAAGCATTCATCCTATGGAGAAAATGATGTTAGGGTTTGGTGGGATGCCAGCTCAGGGAAGGGGAAGACAAGCAGTGGAGATGAGGTCGGGGAGAAACATTGGTCCCCTGCCCTCACCACTCGAGGATCAGTAATGAAACTTTTTAAAAAATTTTACTTCCTCAATAATCAAGTTCGATACTCTTCTAGGCACTATGCCAGAAGCTGCAAGTAACCATAGCAGGGCAGATCCGAGGACTTCATTAAAACATCCAATCAGTTGTTGTGACAGGCGGTGTGTATAAAGGACAAAGACTTAATCTGTGTAAGTTTATGACCTGCATTTGCTAGGAATTCCTTGATCTTGGTGAACAATTGCAAGCTCTGTCTTCATCACAAATGGGATTCAATGGCTTATCCATGCAAGGCAGACACACATTGTTCTATTAAGTGTACCATATGTTTAGTCGCAGACACGTAACACCTATTAAGTCTTAAGTTCTAGACCTGTTATTTCTCAGTGTCATGTTTTTCTGCTGAGCAATAGGCCTTATGGAATTTTTTTGTGCCTCACATGGCCGAGAAAAGGCCCTACATTGTAAGATGTCACAAAATGGATTGCACATTTGTAATAACGGATAGTCAATTTCCACAGGAGTGGAATCTGCAGATAACAAGGGTTTACTGTATTTTAAACAAAGGCATAGATGGATTGATATCCCATCTGGATGGTGTTTCTTGACCATGCCTGGGGGTGCAATATAAAGGATGTAGAGCATATAACTGCCACATATTCCTATGGTACACTTTGTGACAGCATCCCGCTGGTGGAGGTTCCATTTGGACATTCACAGGACTGTGTGAAAGTTGATGTTCCAATTGCTAGCCCTGTTGGGGTCCTTGAGTGCTACACGAGAGAACTACCAGGTCAGGGGTAAGGCTTCTCTGTCATGTGGCGGATCCTTCTGACTTGGAAGTGTTTCTCGGGTGCATTACTTTTGATATACAGTACATATACAAAGAACAGTACATGATGCAAAAGCTTGCTCTCTGCTCCAAATGTTCCATTGTACTATTTATCTAATTAAACAGAAGCTGAATTACCTTACAATCTTTATAGTTAATATATATGTATGTATATATCTGTATATATATAGTTAAAACAGCTATACTGTATATGCCAGAAGAAAAACAGAAACTTCTTGATATTTCATGTACAGTACATACACATTTTTAATAATCAGCTTGGTTGATATATATAGGACAATTTCTAAATGTCCAGACAAGATTTAGTAACACACTTAAATAAAATGTTAAACGTATATTAAGAAAGGTTAATTGTGAAAAATTGATGCAAACATATCAATTTATTCTAAATGCAGGCAGACAATAATTATCTAATAGTTGGAGCCATAAGAGTCTAGAACAAGATGAATCCAATCAAGCAAAAATTAATGTTTCCTTAAATTACAGACAGTAACTTTTCTGAAGGATAAAATTATAATTCTAAGATTAATGAGCAATCTTTTATGAGATCTCAGAGTCCTGCAGCTAACCTAACCTGAAGTCTGATCAAGCCTTTATTAAGAATTAGCATTTAAACAAACTGTAAAAATTTACAAGAGCTTAAGGAAAAAAAGACACCTGGTTTAAATTTTGTAAGCAGTCTCCATCACTTTCAGAAATTGTATTTTAGAACTAAATATGCTTTTTTTTTTACAAAATGTGGAAAAACAATATTTTAAATATACAATTAACAGGTTAATTGTTTAATGGTATTTTCATTTTACAAACAGAAAAGCACTTTAAAAAATTAAATAACTATAAGTTTAAATTAAATTACAAAAATAAATATCATCCATCTTCCAACCCGCTGAATCTGAACACAGGGTCATGGGGGTCTGCAGGAGCCAATCCCAGCCAACACAGTGCGTAAGCATTCCCAGGCAGGGCGCTAACCCACACACTAGGGCCAATTTAGAATCGTCAGTCCACCTAACCTGCATGTCTTTGGACTGTGGGAGGAAACCAGAGCCCCCGGAAGAAACCCACGCAAACACGAGGAGAACATACAAACTCCACGCAGGTAGGACGCGGGAAGCGAACCCGGGTCTCCTACCTGTGAAGCAGCAGCGCTACCACTGCTCCACCCAATACATATCATTAAAATTCAAAACTGTTTTTTCTTGATTTTATCTTTGTGAACTTAGAAACAAATATGTTTAATTTCACTGAGATAATCCACTGTGAATTATATGAGACCTAAGAACATATATAAATATCACACAAATGATCATTGTGTTGTATTGCTGAGTTATTTATATTTTTTCACTAATTTCACAAAATTCACATTAATACTAATATATAATAAAATAGTAACATAAAACAGTCATAATATATATAGTATTAAATATGTAATTCAAGAAATGCTGAGCCCATAAAGTTTAAGCTGACCAGATGAGCGGTTAAGCAGAACTTCAGCCTTAATATTCTTATGTTCCTTAAATATTGTCTGGTTTGAGAAAAGGCACATAAACGATTATTCTAAAAACAGTCATAAAAGACAATATACTGTGCTTGTATAAATAAAGGAAGAAACAGGACGAATAAAATACACATCCTTATTATAAAAGACATAAGCAATTCGACCGTCTACATCTATCCCTGTCTTTTACAACATTTTCTGCCACACCGACTGCCTTCATGTCCTCCCTCATCGCATCCATAAACCCCAGACACAATTGTACCAACTCCAGTCCTGTGTTCTAATAAAAAAAATTTATTAACACAATACCTTTTGACAGGTCTCATAATAACTAACTCTCTTGCTGTCTTTTTTATCTTCTTTGTTTCTATTTCTTTCCTCACTCCTCTAAGTCAGTGTTGTCCTCTACCACTCAACTCTAACTCCATGAATGAGATGAGATGGGTGGTAGAGGACAATGTAGTACTTCCAATTTCAGGTTGTTGCATGGAGAAAGCACGTCCAGGTCAGATGGAAGCCCTACAAATCAGGAACTGCCATTCCCTGCAGCAACCCCTTGTGGTATTCACCGAAACCCAACAAGGATGCCCCATGGGACAAGAGCTCCCATTATGCCCTGTGGGTGTGTGTATGGGTACACCGATCCAGGAATGCTGCCACATAGCGTATTAGGGGAGCATACAGTCCCTGTCCAACTGTTTTGCTGGTCTCCTAGCCTGATAAGGGTCTTCTGTCCAACCCTGCTGGAATGCCAGTTCAGCCTCCTGACTGAATCAGGGAATGCCTAGCCTGTTTTTCTGTTCTACTGTATATTCAGGGAACAGGGTTTATCCCGACTGGGACTTCAGTCCATCCCTACTTTCCATTACACTGCATATGTGGATTTGAAAATCAGGGGCCCCACTGAGCCTTCAAACTCCAAACCCACAAGACCCAAAACAACTCTGGGTACAGATATGACTTTTTAACCCACACAGCTCTAATCAGACAATTAATCACAGCCGATATACAGATTAAATACTTGTTCTTTTAGTATCTTCTCTCTCTCCTTCCTTCCTCAAGTGAGTTTCATCCTCTACCACCCAGCTCTAACACACTGAGGTATGGCTATGGGCTCCTTTTAAGTTGCATCTGGTTGTACTTCCATTGATATATTGTGGCTTATTGGAAGCACTTCTGGATCATACAGAAACACAGGATATCCTACTCCAGCAGTGCCCCCTCTATTGTCCCCCATGGATGCCTACAGGGCTACACTTCTAGACTCCAGTTCCTTTGCAGCTCTGCAGGTGGCCAAACTGGGGCTACTTGTGAGGAACAGTGCCATCTATTAATTTATTGGATGAGCTTCTCCCAGGCTTCTTATTAGTCCATTCTTTCCTCTAGCATCCCAGCCAGGACAGGAATTATAAGACGTCTCAGCTAGCTAGTGTGTGCAACCTGACCATCCTTCCATTACAGCTTTCCGGCCAAGCAAGAAATCTTCCTCCATCCTGGCCAGGATGCCTATCTGTCCTACTGGGCACCTACAGGATTCTTTTGGCAACTCTGTGATGTGGTGTTTACTGATCTGCAGCTGCTATTGGCTGACATTACATAAGAACATAAGTTTGACAAAAAAGAAGAGACCATTCAGTCCATCGAGCTCTTTTGTTTAGCTAATAGCTAAGTTGTCTGAGTATCTCTATACATACATATTAAATGTTGTCAAGTTTTCTGTTTCAAATGCATGGTTTGGTAGTTTGTTCCAGATTCCCATAACCCATAGTGTAAAGAAGTGCTTTCTGGTTTCAGTCCTAAATGTGTTTCCACTTAGCTTCCGCTGATGTCCTTGAGTATATGATTCAGCATTAAGTTGAAAGAATTCTGCAGGATCCACTTTATCAATGCCTTTTAGAATTTTTAAAACCTGTAGAGTTTCTCCACATAATCTCCTCCATTTGAGAATAAACAGGTTTAATTTTCTGGGATGCACTTGGTTGCTCTCCATTGTACAGTTTCTTTCTTGTGATATGGTGACCATAATTGCACACAGCACTCACAGTTACTCCAGTATCTCACTAGTACATTATATAGTCTAAGCGTAACATCCCTTGATTTATGTTCAAATGTTTTTACAAGATAACCTAACTTTGTATTTGCCTTGTTTAATTGCTTCTGCATATCTCTTAGTTTATAAAATGTTGTCCCAATGAAAACCCCAAATCTTTTTCAGAGTGCGTTCTTTCAGAAACTGTCTTCCATCTTCTGTTTATAGTTGACATTCGTTTTGCCCACGTTTAGCACTTTTCTACATTAAACTGCAAATTGTCCAAGTCTTTCTGATTTGTTTTTCCTGCCTCTTCAGTGTTGCCATTGCTCCAATGTATAAACTGCAAATTTCTCAAATTTAATAACCATTCAAAAATCTATGATTTAATGTAAATTACAAAAAGTAATGGTCCCAGGATAGACTCCTGAGGAACTCCATTGATGCCCGATAACCCCCTGCTGCCCGTTTTCACTTTCTTGTATACGAAATATAGGGAAAGTATTGTAAGCTTCCAAAGATTTTGATCGTCGACGTTTTAGACCTCCCTGACTTTCTCATATACAAAGTATAGAGAAAGTATTGGAATCCTCCAAAAATTACATTTTGAGATTTTGTTGAATCTTGACGTTTAAAACCTCTAGTCAGAAAATACCATTTTTGGAATTATGTCTGCGTGTGTGTCAGTGTGTGTTTATGTAAACACGATAACTTGAGTACGCTTTCACTTAGGTCAACCAAATTTTTCTATTAGGTACAAAACGTATATTTCTATCAACTTTTGGGCTATTAACTGGAAATGGTACTTTACCTTTTATTCATGCAGCTGCAGAGTCCATTTTATTCAACCTTATTTTTATAATAATTCTTCAATATATTTTTCATTTGATTTGATTTGTTGTTGATGGTTCTTTAATGTGCATAATATAAAATACAGTATAATCATTGTCTTGTGGTTTACTCCTCAAATTACCATTCCCATATCTGAGTACAGTAATCCCTCGCTATATCGCGCTTCGACTTTCGCGGCTTCACTTTATCGCGGACTTTAAATGTAAGCATATCTAAATATATATATCATGGATTTTTCGCTGGTTCGCGGATTTCTGCGGACAATGGGTCTTTTAATTTATGGTACATGCTTCCTCAGTTTGTTTGCCCAGTTGATTTCATACAAGGGACGCTATTGGCGGATGGCTTAGAAGCTACCCAATCAGAGCATGTATTACATATTAACTAAAACTCCTCAATGCTATAAGATATGCTTCCCGCGCGGTGCTTGATTGCTTGCTTGGCTCTGCCTCTCTCTCACCCTTTCTGACATTCTCTGCGCCTGATGGAGGGGGTGTGAGCAGAGGTGCTGTTTGCACAGAAGCTGTTTGCCTAGTGGATACGGACGCTCCTCTAAGAAATATCGCTTTATAGAGGTGCTTCCGCATACTTAAAAGCACACTTATTGATTTTTTGATTTGTTGCTTTAATCTCGCGTGCTCTCTCTCTCTCTCTGACGTTCTCTGTGCCTGACGGAGGAGATGTGAGCAGAGGGGCTGTTTGCACAGAGGCTGTTTGCTTAGAAGATACTAACGCTCCTCAAAAAAATGCCGCTTTATTGCCGTGCTTTGGAAAACTTAAAGCACACGTATTGATTTTTTGATTGTTTGCTTTTCTTTGTGAGCGCTCTATCTCTCTCTCTCTCTGAAATTCTCTGCTCCTGATGCAGACACTTCTTTGAAGAGAAGATATATTTGCATTCTTTTAATTGTGAGAAAGAACTGCCATCTCTGTCTTGTCATGGAGCACAGTTTAAACTTTTGACTAAAGGGTGTTATTTCATGTTTAGAGGGCTCTAATAATGTTAACAGTGTGGGAGAGTTTATAAGGGCTTAAAATATATAAAAATAACCATACAAACATATGGTTTCTACTTTGCGGATTTTCACCTATCGCGGGGGGTTCTGGAACGCAACCCCCGCGATTGAGGAGGGATTACTGTTTACGAGAAAGTTTGTTGGAGACCACTCCAGATTTTTTAGCATGTTATTTTCATGTATGGACTTTTCTAATTTATTTCATATTATAGTTTCCATCATTTTACATGGCACAGAAGTAAGACTTATTGGTTTGTAATAGCCAGGATCAATTTTTCTCCCTTCTTGAAGAGTGGAGTCACATTTGCAGCTTTCACAATCCAAATGTTCTTCTCCTTTCTCAAGTGACTGCTCAGATATACCTAAACAAGGGTTTATAGATGATGTCTCATTTCTTTCAATACAATTGGTAAAATCCCATCAGGTCCAGAGGTTTTATTAGTCTTCAATGTATTTTAGGTTTGAAGCATGTCTGACTTCTCAATTTTGAAAGCTATGAGCTCTGAGCTTGTTTTTTTTCTTCTGCATGGAGCTTTTATTTCTTGCTTTACAGTTATTTAGGTGAAATATTTGTTAAGCTAATTTGCTATTTCCTTCTCATTTTCAATGATTTCTGTTTTTTTGTTCCTGAGGGTTCTTACATTCTCTTTTACTATCTCTTTACTAGAGTAGCAGGTTTTTTTTTGTTTCTCATTTGAGCTTTCAAATATTTTTTATGATCTCCTACTGTAGTGTCTTGCATTCCTCTGAATCAGAATTATTTGGCTGTTTTTAAATTTTTTGTACAGTGGTCTTTTCAGTTATACTATAACTGGATATCTCAGCCTGAAGCCACATTGAATGAAGCTGAGCTTCTTCCACAGCACCAAGAGCCACCACCATGACCCACTTGAGTGTAATCTTGCCTATTATACTTGAAGGACTTTGTTGTTAATTTCATGATTGAGTGTTATGTTAATAGTACTAAATGGTAGAAAGTGTTATGTATGCGCACTGTGATAGAACTGAACAATATTCTATTCAATTCAGTTGTGTAGTTCTCTTCACTGAGTGCAAACTCATTGCTTTACTAGCATGTTCAAAGGTAGAATTCACTAACAAAAGTCATAAATTATAAATTACATAATATATGCACGAGAACATACAGATTTCCTCAAATACACAATAAAAAAATGAGTTCCAAACTAATTAACTTAAATAGAACCTAAGAATATCTATCCATAAACAGCATCATTGTTCCAGCCTTTGATTCCAAGGTTCTCTATCTCAGACATCTTTTCTTGGGCACGAAAACATTTAGGAGGTAGATCAGGGGTCTTGTCAAAGCCTTGTTGTGTTAAGCGCCTGCATTTCTTTGATGTGAGATTGATTTCTCTGTCCCCAGTGAATTTATGAGTAAGTACAGATGAATGAAGGATGATTAGCATTATTGAACATGAATGGCTATTGGTGTCTTTCATTCAAGTACAATAAATAAGATATGTGATCATGTAAATCCCTTTATGGCATCTGAGAAATTAGATGGAATAAGCCTTTCAGGATGTATACTGTATGCTATATCTCAGTCGAGTTTCCTCCCCTCGCTTGGGTTCTAGTTCATGTTTTATGTCTCTTTTGTTCACTCTTGATTCTTTTATTTATGTTAATTATTGGCATCATTCTTCATTTTTGATTTTGTCTATGTATGTAAGCTTCCGTTGTTATGTCCCATGTGTTTTGTGGATGGTTACCCAAGAAGTGGGGCTTCCTTTCAATCACTGCCAGGAATGGTCCTCTAAATCTAGAGGGTCTTTCACGGTTCATCTCAAATGAGCTAGGTAGTTGGTGAGCTTTCTTGTTTTCTAGTGTGCCTTTTTTTGGATTTGGTTGTTTTCCTGACCATTTTGCCCTGTTTTCTGAATTTGCCTTTGGATTGGGTCTTGTTCTCCTCAGATTTCCTTTTTGCCTTGTTTGTACTGCAAAGCTTAGTGTTTTTATGGAGCATTGTTATAGTAATAAGTCTTTGATTTTATTAAGATTTTGCGTGGTCCTGGTCATAACAATAGGTCCATTATGAGCTAATCTTCAATAATAATGGGAGGCATTTAAAGTACATATGGGTCAGCATCCCAATGCCACATGTTTGACATCTGAGGCAATATCACACTGGTGGTATTCTGAAGAATAAAATTTGAAAACAAAACTGTGTATTTTATATAATATGTGCATATAAACTCACACATGTTTTGTTTTTATATTTGTATGTGTGCATATCAGCCAAATACACATTTAAATAGGTATGTTTCTATTTTCTTTGCAAAACCAAGAGTATGGAATATATCATTACTAGGCCTCATTATATCCTTGTTGTCTTTTTAAATTCTGCACATTTTTGTATATTATATTTTTAAATACAATATTTTTGTGTTGCCAATGAAAAAACATGCAATGACGAGGCAAAATCCATTTATAGAAGTTCAGTAAAACTGAGAATGTTTTGCTTTTTTAAATCTATGAACATACTTTAACCATGGGCAAATAAGAGACAGAGAGAAACTTGTATGTATCAGGGTGTATATTTGTTTTAAAATGTGTTTTGACAACATTGTATTTATTTGAGAGTACCTATATTTAGGCTTATTGTATTTTTCATAATTGTGTTAATAACGATACCCTGAGAAGAACTGGTATCTAGTTAGTTCCTGCCTTATAGCCATTGATTCCAGAATAGGTTTCAGCTCAACATCACCCTTTACTGGATACAGTATAACCAAAAGAAATGGTTATGTTCCAGTCCAATGGTCAGCATTTGGACTTAATTTTTGTAAATTTTATATAAAGAACCCAACATGTGTCAATGTACATTGACATGTATAGTTCATGTATGCCTGTGTGCTCTTCACAGACCATAACTTAATGGTATTCAAAGCACTATTCTCTTTTATTGTTATTTCAATGAGCATCGAGTCATACATATGTTTCCATCCAGCTTGTGTGTGTTACAACCCCTAAGAGAGTCTCCTGAACAAAACCAGTAAAGCTGCAAAGCTCCTAAGACTTCACATCTTGACTGCCATGCTGTTCCATGGGGTTCTCCAGAGGAGAAAACCAGGTGAATATGATGCAGACCTATAATGTGAGTTCTCCTCTGGGCAGAATGGGAATAAGAGGCAAGTGTCCTAAAAATATTATTTTATGTTCATATTGTACATGCAGATGTGCTTCTCATTAGGAAATGGCCAGGGACAAAATCAATTTCAGCTCAAAATCATCCAAGTGACATCTCCTGCATTTTTATTTCTGTCACATTGTTCTCACTTCACTCCTTAAAGCAAAAATCATGAACAGAATGGTCTAGAGAGACAATAAAGTTGAGACGTTGCATATCAGCATATTGGAGATAAGTGATCATGCAGCATAAGCAATGTGCTTTGTGGTTAAGCAAATGCGTGCCCACCATTTCACTAAACTGTTATTTTTATGACTTTTAACTCCTGATTCCATTCATGGGTTATTGGGAGCACAGAAAAACTTTTAGCCCTGGTATTTTTTTTCATAAGCTAAAACTTAAAAGAAATGCTTTCTGTGTCACACTGGAAGCTTCATGTTCAATGCTTACTGAACTGGAACTTATTTATTTTTTAAGCTAAAAATGGAAACTTCTGTTTCTAAAAGGATAGGAAATGGCTTTCCCCTGTGTTAATGTGGATAAGCCCAATTAACTAACCATGACTTCTACGGCTTTATCTGAACTGACATTCAAACATATTATTTCAATATAAAGTACATTTTAGGGCAATGCTTACAGTACATTAAGTGATTTGAATTTCTGAGATGACTGCATTAAAATTCTTCAAAACACTTATTCTGTAATGGACCCTGGGGAGACATCATTTCTTCTTTGAGAGGGAGAGAGAGACTAGTACTCCAATTGTCGGCATGACCCATTTTGGTCACTTACTACTATTAAGCTTCAACTGCCTACAAGGCATGAATTAAGTCATTCAAAACTGAACAATAGACTAAGAAAGATAATTAAATAAAAACAATTGTCTATTGTTTTTTTTTTCTTCTTTGCTTTTAATTAGAGGTCAGTTAAATTGTTATTTAATACCTGTACCTACCTATAAAGGTAAGTACCATGACAAATGACCCCAGATTGCTAATCAATGTTCAATGCCTACTAATCTCGCATGGTCTTGCCACTGACCTAAATATATTTTGTTATTTAAGTTGTATGGGGTAAACAAACAATAACACTTTCATTCATTCATTTTATAATGTCTGCTTATTCCAACACACAGAAAGGGAAGGATCCTATCCTGGCAGCATCAACTTTAAGGCAGGAACCAACAGTGGACCTAGTGCCAGTGTAACTCAGTCCATCACTTACTTACACACCTTCCCATGCTGTTAATGTATTGATATGATCCGCAAGTGTTTTTCTGTGCTACTTATTTTTATTTTTTCCTCGTTTATATTTTTATTTCTCATTATCGGGGACACCACTGCATTTCTGTTTTGTGAACTTTCTTTTCATGGGCAGCAACATATTTGCATTAAGGCAAGAATGCATTAAACTGTGCCTGAAATTAAAAATAAAATGAAAATAATTCTTTGTAAAAGACTTGTTTAGGAAGTAATATATTAGTAAGTAAAGGTTTTTGGTACTTATCTTGGCTTCATTTTGATTTAGTTTTCATATTGCTCCTTGAAAAGTTCCTACTGCTCTCACATTTTCTGTATAAATTTGTCTTAAGCATGTTACCTCAGAATTATGTACGTAAATTAATGTGCCACTCAGCACAGTCTTAGTTCTGTTTCTCGACACACAGTCAGTGACACCACTCCACTGTTGAGACATCATCACCTTGGAGTGTTTAGAGTAAAATGAAGAATCTGCTATATAAAAAACACCAGAACTAAACAATCCAGTCCTCATGAGCAGTCTGAGTGGTCAGTTTGGATTTGGTGAAGCAACAAAAGAGGAAGTGCAAGTTGGGACGCAGAAGAAGTAAGTAGGATGCAAGCTGAGAAAGTTGCCTTCCAAAATGGCAAGTATAAAAGCAAATAGGAGTTGAGAAAGATTTGGTAGAGATTTTAAATCTCTCTTTGAAAAATGTTGTTATGTTTAATAAATGAAACTACAATTAGCAATAGACTCTGCACAACCAACAAATAACAATAAGGCATCATTTGATAAAATATTTTCGCGACTTGAGTTGGAATCTGCTGTGCATGAATGCCATTCTAGCCACCACAAACCTATTTGGGTCCTGTTTTTTAACCACATAATATTGAAAAATGGTATTAAAACATCATTTTATCCATCCATCCATCCATTATCCAACCCGCCATATCCTAACTACAGGGTCACGGGAGTCTGCTGGAGCCAATCCCAAGCCAACACAGGGTGCAAGGCAGGAAACAAACCCTAGGCAGGGCACCAGCTCACCGCAGACATTATTTTATGCACTTTACTAATAAATGTTGTGACGGATTAGAGTTTTCTCGCACCCTTGTACCCTCAGACCACACGTCAGACACCAGATAAAAAGTCCAATTATTATTTATTATAATAATAATGTGCACAAAGCGCGCTCCTCTCCACAATTCTCAAATAAACAAACAATACTCAAATAACCAATCCTCCACTCCCAGACGCTTAGCCACCCTGCCTCCCATTTCAGCTCATTGTCTGGGAGTTCCCATGATCCCTTTATACTCCCTGACCCAGAGGTTTTCCTGCCCAACAGTCCACAAGTCCGTATTCCTTCCGGGTCAGGGTAAATAGTCCTTTTCTTCAACCCGGGAGCACGTTGTTTCTTCCTGTCACGTGACCGTGCCGCACTCCCGGGTCACAGGGCACATAAGAGCCTACGAGCCCCCCTACAGCGACGCCTGGTCGCCCCCAAGGTATCCAGCAGGGCTGTGTACAAACACTACATAGTCCATGATGCCCTGCTGGAACTCGGGGCATGATCATGCTGTCGGGAGAGCTCCTCCTGGCGGCCTGGGGGTGAGGGCCGGAGTAAAATGCCAGCAATCCACCACAATGTGTTTATATTCTATTTTCAGCATTTTCTTTTAATATGACTGTTACAAAAATATTTATTAAAACAATATAATGCTAACCAATTTTGTGATAAAGTGAGTAGAAAATTTTAAAATGTTCCAGCTTTCAAAAAAGTTATGTAAGTCTTCAAACACACCTGAATCTTAGGCCATATGTACAGTTTCTTATTTGTCCATTTTTATAATTATTTATTACCTCACTGAGCTCATATGTGAAAGTGAGTTTAATAATGGAATTAAATTGAAGCTGAGTTGAAACATCATCTTGCCGTCATCTCAAAACCCACAGCCCTAAAACACAAAACATTTGTCTACCAAACAAGTGATATTGCAACATTCAATGCTGGCTGTGCTACTGTGCAATAACTTTTACCTTGGATCCTTCAATGCTAACTAAAAAGTCATCTGTTTGAACTGAGTGGTGAATAAAACTCCACTTTGGAACACTTCTGCGCTATTAGTTTGTTTGCATTGTACTCTCTGATCATTATGTACACCAATTATTTGTATTATATGGATGTTACTTGTTCTTTTTCCCACTATTGTGAATGATATAACATTTTTAAACTTGCTTACTCCATTCCAGTTTCTAGGTGGAAAGACAGACAAAAAAACTGAAAATTTTAAACACTGCAACCTTCAAGGATGCTGTTTTAGCTGTAGACTGTACTTATTTATCACTCATTATTGTACAGCAAAATATTGCAGCAGCCAAGTGTGTATTATTACCATCTGTACCAGCACTGTCTGGGAAGTCCAAATATGAAACAGGACATGTCAGATGCAAAATGCAAAGAAAAATAAAACAACATTTAATCAGAAGGAAAAGACAACAAGAGTAGGAAGACAATGATAGAAATTTTAACTTCAACTTTATTGTCGTGTGCACAGCAACAGACAAGAATACACAACAATAAACAAAAACACCTCAGGTGAAAGTGAATGATTCTATGTAGGTTCCCCAATTATATGGTCTCAACATGGCCTTTCATCCTCCAGACATGCACTAGCCGGCAGTGGTGATGGGAGGGGCAGTGGATGGATTCTGTTTACAAGCCTGATGGGATAAGGGAGGTAACTCTCAGCTTTGTTGTTCTAGCTACTGTGCTCTTATAGAGTCTCCTTGATGGTAGCAGTATGAACAGTTCATGTTGTGGGTGAGTTGTCTCCTTAATAATGTTATGGGTCCTTGTGAGAGGTGTTATAGATTCCCTTTAGTGCAGGGAGTGCTGTTCCAATGATATTTTTTTACTTTACCACCCACTGTTAGAGCCTTGTGGTCTCATGCTGTACTGTTGAGTAGGTGAGGAGACTCTTGAGTCATACATTTGTAGAAGTTGCTGAGGATAGGGACTGGTATGCCAAACTTCCTCAGCTTTCTCAGAAAATACAAATGCTGCCTGGCTTTTCCCGCCAGATCTGTGACATAGCAGATCCAAGTGAGATCCTCAGAGATGTTAGTGTCAAGAAATTTAAATTTGGCCACTCTCTCCACCACAGTCTATAATTTTCAGTAATGGTTGCTGTTCTCTCTTGCGTGTAATCATCTCTTTTGTTTTGGTGTTAAGAAAGATTACTGTCCTCATAGCACTTCACAAGGCCAGCCACCTTCATCCTTTACGCTGACTTGTTACCCTCAGAAATCAGTCCAATGATCGTGGTATCATCCTCAAATTTAATAATACTGGTGTTAAACTGCACAATCTGACAGTCAATCATTAAAACAATTAATTTCAAAAGCTTGAACTGCAGTTTTTTTTTAGGTGTTATGTCTGACACTAAATTTGAATGTGTTCATCACATTCGCACCTTTTCCAAAACCATATTTAGTTTTGTTAAAATTAAGATTGTTTTGAATATATAAGACTTAAATTGTTGGTTTATTCATCTGTATTAAGCATAATAGTTATGACACACTACTTGCCATAAACACTGAATACTGAGACATGTAGTTAAAGAAGAAACCTTGACAACCCTAACTTAGCTTATCTAAACAAATGGGCTTCATGGACTGAATGGTCTCTTCTTGTTTGTTAAATTTCTTATGGTCTTGTGAATAAAACAACTTCAGACTTTTTCCCAAATTTTGTAAAACATATTTTTCATTTACTCACTATTTTACATTTCTAAAGCATTTAATTAACAGCACAAAATAAATCATTTTATTAGTATTATAATGAAAGTGATTTAAAATGAGCATATAAATTAAAGTCATTTTTAAATTCTAAATTTTATCTTTCATAAATAGAGCAAAAAAATTAGGCCTAGCACTGAAATCAGAAAGGATGCTGCACATAACTCTGGACAAGAATGAAAAAGACATCTGCTTGAACTGAAAAGTATTTAATAAGCAAGAACGGAGCCTGTCAGTCCAATGGAATTCTTGAGCCTATGTAGTAAAATGTTAAATTTAACAGTACTAAAAGCAAAATAAGCATACAACTTTGAACGGAGACATCAGTTTTTCCACAGTAGCATCTATTGGTATTTTAAAGAGAAGGTTCTTGAACAATAATATAATTTTTTTTTTCATCGTTAGTCTTTAGTGCACACAAGCAAGAAGTACATTAACTGAGCACTGGGCAGTGCAGTTTTGGTACCCTTGGCACATATATGATGAAATGAATTACATGACAGTAATGTTCTTATATTTGCATAAAAATGTTTACATTAATACAAAGAAGCCATTAAACTCTTTATGTGTCAGTCAAAAGAAATGCTTAAGAGCTGTTTGAAAAAAAGCAAGGTGCTGTATTAGATTAACATTGACTGAGTAACCAAGCACTGTGGTTTGCTTTTCAGTAGTGATGACAAACATTTAGATTCTGCATTTTAATATACTGCTTTCAAAAGCCGTGTATGATTATATTATACATTGATATGAATGCAAAGCAGTGTAAAAATGAATATTGATTGTATGATTGGCTAGACAGAGGGACCAAGCTAGGAAAGATGTGCAGCAGGTTAGGGTGATAAAGGATAAAGAAGGAAACGTACTCACAAGCGAGGAGAGTGAGCGGATGGAGAGAGTACTTTGAGAGGCTGATGAATGAAGAGAACGAGAGGGAAGAGGTTGGATGATGTGAAGATAGTGAATCAGGAAGTGCAACGGATATGCAAGGAGAAAGTAAGGACAGCTATGAAGAAGATGAAAAATGGAAACGCCATTGGTCCAGATGACATACCCGTGGAAGCATGGAGGTGTTTAGGAGAGATGGCAGTGGAGTTTTTAACTAGATTGTTTAATGGAATCTTGGAAAGTGAGAGGATGCCTGAGGAGTGGAGAAAAAGTGTACTTGTGCCGATATTTAAGAATAAGGGGGTTGTGCAGGACTGCAGTAACTACAAGGGAATAAAATTGATGAGCCACAGTATGAAGTTATGAGAAAGAGTAGTGGAAGCTTGGTTAAGAAGTGAGGGGATGATTAGTGAGCAGCAGTATGGTTTCATGCCAAGAAAGAGCACCACAGATGCAATGTTTTCTCTGAGGATGTTGATAGAGAAGTATAGAGAAACCCAGAAGGAGTTGCATTGCGTCTTTGTGGACCTGGAGAAAGCATATGACAGGGTGCCTCAAGAGGAGCTGTAGTATTGTATGATGAAGTCGGGAGTGACCGAGAAGTACGTAAGAGTTGTACAGGATATGTATGAGGAAAGTGTGACAGTGGTGAGGTCTGCGGTAGGAGTGATGGATGCATTCAAGTTCGAGGTGGGATTACATCAGGGATCGGCTCTGAGCCCTTTCTTATTTGCAATGGTGATGGACAGGTTGACAGACGAGATTAGACAGGTGTCCCCATGGACTATGATGTTTGCTGATGACATTGTGATCTGTAGCGATAGTAGGGAGTAGGTTGAGGAGACGCTGGAAAGGTGGAGATATGCTCTAGAGAGGAGAGGAATGAAGGTGAGTAGGAACAAGACAGAATACATGGAGTAGAGCTGGCAAAGGTGGATGAGTTTAAATACTTCTGATCAACAGTACAGAGTAATGGGGATTGTGGAAGAGAAGTGAAAAAGAGTGCAGGCAGGGTGGAATGGGTGGAGAAGAGTGTCAGGAGAAATTTGTGACAGACGGGTATTAGCAAGAGTTAAAGGGAAGGTCTACAGGACGGTAGTGAGACTAGCTATGTTTTATGGGTTGGAGACGGTGGCACTGACCAGAAAACAGGAGACAGAGCTGGCGGTGGCAGAGTTAAAGATGCTAAGATTTGCACTGGGTGTGACAAGGATGGATAGGATTAGAAATGAGTACATTAGAGGGTCAGCTCAAGTTGGACGGTTGGGAGACAAAGTCAGAGAGGCAAGATTGCGTTGGTTTGGACATGTACAGAGGAGAGATGCGGATAATATTGGGAGAAGGATGCTAAGGATAGAGCTGCCAGGGAAGAGGAAAAGAGGAAGGCCTAAGCGAAGGTTTATAGATGTGGTGAGAGAGGACATGCAGGTGATGGGTGTAACAGAACAAGATGCACTATAGCTGCCCTTTATCATAAACACTTATAAAGTAGTAAAGCATTGCATATTGTATGTTCCAGTTATTTTTTTTTAATTTGACTGCAAGCACGATTCCAAGAGAAGAAACTCCAGTATGGATAGTTGGGTTAAAAAAATTTTTTTCTTTGTAAAGGTTCACTTGATGACAGTGAAACTGATTCGAATTGTGACCTGCACCATATACTCAGTACATTTGAAACACTACATTTGTAGGCCTCAAATAAAAATATGAACAATATTAGGAATACCTAATGTGGCAAAATGAATGCAGTAGAAAACCATAAAATTAAAAGAGTATCTTCTATTTAAAAGAATCAGGCTGGAACAAGAACCTGTAACCGCAACGCATGACTCAGGTATGGCCCACCAAGACAAGAAAGAGAAAAGCAGGTATTGCCAAGAATGAATATATCATTCTGCCAAGGCAGAAGAAAGGTCAATGAAATGACTTGTACAGGGTGGTCCAGATCTAATTATGCAATTTTCATTACGCTATAACTTATTAAGTTTATTACTCCAACTGAATGGAGGACAAGTGGGACTTTAAATGAAAAATCAGTGAATAAATTCAATGAAAGTCCATTTTTGTTTATTACAAGATATTTCAAACAATTTTTTGTCTTGTATTGTTTTCCTGCATTGCATTAAAAGTTGCATAATTAGATCTGGACCACCCTATAGATGTGTTGAGTGTCCCTTGTGATTAGGCACAGAATATCTCACAAGAGAGTAGTTAAAGATAGTCATAGCGGAAAAAGGTATTTTTCCAGACAATCTTGCAGTTTTATTACTCAGTGTAAATGTTTAATAGCATTGACATGATCATTTTAATTCAATTTCAGAAAACTTGCTTTAATCGTAAGACAATAACAAAATGGTGTTAAATAAAAAATATGATATTATCTGATGAAAATTACTTGTAAAGCATATTTAAATATCCTAATTTATTGGGCTTAGAGTTTTCTTCAGCACATCATAAACTACCGAAAAGTTTAGTCTTGGTGTTTTTGTAAAAAGTGTTATCAGTCCAACTTTAACAGCTACTGTAAATGTTGCGTATGTGCAGACATGGACAAATTTGTTGATACCCTTCAGCTCATTGGAAATGTGTTGTATATTTCCTGAAAAGTGATTAAATGAAAAGGAATAGTCCCATGTATACCTGTATGCCGTTGATATATCATCAATTAAACAAAGCAAGTGTGAAAAGAGAAAGTATTGTTTATCCTACGAAGATATTCTAAAACAGCCTGGACACATTTGTTGGTACCCCTAAAAAACATAATAAATAATTGGATTAGAGTGATTTTTCAAACTAGCCATTTTCTTTAATTAGTATCACATATGTCTCCCATCATACAGTCAGTCATTAAGCCTATTTAATGGAAAAAAGTAGTCACTATGCTATTGAGTGTCATCATCTGTTCCACCCTGAACATACACCTGAGAAAGCAAAGAAGAGAGTTGTCTGAGGAGATCAGAAAGAAAATTACAGATAAGCATGTCAAAGGTAATGGCTATAAGACCATCTCCAAGCAGCTTGATATTCCTGTGACAACAGTTGCAAATATTATTAAGAATTTTAAGGTCCATGGGACCATAGCCAACTTTCCTGGATACAGCCGCAAGAGGAAAATTGACCTCAGAATGCACAGAAGGATAGTGAGAATGGTAGACAAAAAGACAAAAACAAATTCCAAAGAGATACAAGCTGAAGTTCAAGGTCAGTTCTATCAGTGTCTGATCACACCACCTGTCACTTTTTGTGTGACAGTGGTCTCAATGAAAAAAAACCCAAGAGAGCTCCACTGTTGAAAGTAAAACATTCCATTACCCGGACAGGAGGCAAGCTTTATGATGCAAGCAAAGTGGCTGGCAGGGCAAGGAATCCAGCCAGAATATTTTAATGAATGAACTGGGAAGAGCCGAGGATCTGGATTGGTTCCGTCCCCCATACACTAGGTGGCTGTGGTCCTCATATGGTAACCCAATCAGGACAACTGCAGGGGTGCCTGGGACTTGGAGTCCTTCCTACTTTATCTATGACCCGGAAGTGCTTTATCAAGGATACAGCATGACACCAAAAGCATTCCCAGGTCCAACATAAAAGGATTCCGTGGCTTTACATTAAGAAGTTTGGAGACAGTGGGCAACACTTAGGTAGAGAAGGAGGAAGAATTGTATAGTTTGTATTGTTTTGTGGCTGATTACTAGAGACAGAATTGTGAGAAGTGCTTGGTGTGAATAAAATATCTTTTATTTCAGTAAAGTGTGGTGTAATGTTGTGTCTTGGGTTTGGGGCTTAATGGCACCCCCTTCCTGTCACAACATATAAAGTGAGACTGGAATTTATTAAAATGCATATTGACAAGCTACAGTGATTCTGGGAGAATGTCCTTTGGACAGATGAGACAAAACTGTTTCTTTTTGGCAAGTCATGTCAACTCTGTGTCCATAGATGAAAAGAGAATCTTTCAAAGAAAAGAACATAATAACTACTGTGAAACATGGAGGAACCTTGGTTATGTTCTGGGGCTGCTTTGATGCCTCTGGCATGGAGTGTCTTGAGTCTGTACAGGGAATAATGAAATCTCAAGACTATCGAGACATTCTGGAGAAAAAATACTGCCCAGTGTTAGAAAGCTCTGTCTCAGTCACAGGTTAAAGATCCTCTGACAAGATAGTTATCCAAAAGCACCCTAGAATGGCTCAGAACAAAACATTGGACTATTCTGAAGGAGTCTTCTATGAGACCTAATTTGAATTCTATCAGACATCCATGGAAAGAACTGAAACATGCAGTCTGGAGATGGTAACCTTCAAACCAGACATATCTGGAGTAGTTTGCTCAGTAAGAGTGGGCCAGTCTACCTGTTAACAGGTGCAGAAGTCTCATTGAGAGCTACAAGGATCGCTTGTTTGCAATGATTGCCTCTAAAGTTTGGGCAACAAAATACTAGGTTAAGGGTCCCATCATTTTTGTGCATGCCATTTTCATTTGTGTTACTATTTTAACAACATTTATTTATATAGCACATTTTCATACAAAAATGTAGCTCAAAGTTGTTTACATAATGAAGAATAGAAAAATACAAGACACAGTAAGAAAATAAAATAAGTCAACATTAATTAACATAGAATAAGTCCGATGGCCAGGGTAGACAGAAAAAACAAAAAAACTCCAGACGGCTTGAGAAAAAAAAAAAAAATCTGCAAGGATTCCAGACCATGAGACTGCACAGTCCCCTCTAACATAAATGAAACAGCCCTCTTTGTATTTAGAGTTCTCACGGAAGGACTTGATGATGATGGTCATGTAGACTTCTGGCTTCTGATTAAATTAAGGTGAAGTTATGAGAAGGCCATGTTAAAGTAATGTGTTTTCAGCAGTGTTTTAAACTGCTCTACTGTATTAGCCTGGCAAATGCCTATTGGCAGGCTATTCCAGATTTTAGGTGCATAACAGCAGAAGGCCGCCTCAGCACTTCTTTTAAGTTTTGCTTTTGGAATTCTAAGGAGACAATTTGGAGCAAGATTATTTAAGGATTTATAAACCATAAGCAGTATTTTAAAGTCAATCCTGAATGACACAGGCAACCAGTGTAGTGACATCAAAACTGGAGAAATGTGTTTGGATTTTCTTTTCCTAGTTAGGATTCTAGCAGCTGCATTCTGCACTCGTTGCAAGTGATTTATGTCTTTTTTGGGTAGTCCTGAGAGGAGTGCGTTACAGTAATCTAGTCTACTGAAAACAAAAGCGTGAATTAATTTCTCAGCATCTTTCAATGATATAAGAGGTCTAACTTTTGCTATGTTTCTTAAGTGAAAAAATGCTGTCCTAGTGGTTTAATGAACATGCGATTTAAAATTCAGGTTGCAGTCAACAGTTACCCCTAAGCTTTTTACTTCTGTCTTAACTTTTAATCCTAATACATCAAGTTTATTTCTGATAACCTTATTGGATCCATTTTTGCCAATCACTAACATTTCAGTTTTCTCTTTATTTAGCTTGAGAAAATTACTATTCATCTATTCAGAAATACCAGTAAGACACTGTGTTAGTGAATCGAGAGAGTCGGTGTCATCAGCTGCTATTGATAAGTACAGCTGTGTGTCATCAGCATAGCTGTGGTAGCTCACGTTGTAACCTGAGATAATCTGACCTAACGGAAGCATGTAGATTGAGAAGAGCAGCGGACCCAGGATAGAGCCTTGTGGAACACCATATAAAATATCATGTGTCTTTGAGTTGTAATTACCACAACTAACAAAGAATTTTCTACCTGCCAGGTAGGATTCAAACCAATTTAAGACTGTGCCAGAGAGGCCCACCAATTGACTAAGGCGATTTCTACGAATATTGTGATCAATGGTGTCAAATGCAGCACTCAGATCTAAGAGGATGAGAACAGATAAATAGCCTCTGTCTGCATTTACCCGCAAGTCATTTACTACTTTAACGAGTGCAGTTTCAGTGCTGTGATTTGTTCTGAAACCTGACTGAAATTTATCAAGAACAGCATGTTTATTGAGGTGGTCATTTAACTGCATAATGACTGCCTTCTCCAGAACTTTACTTAAGAAGGGCAGGTTAGAGATGGGTCTAAAATTTTCAAAAGCAGAGGGGTCAAAATTATTTTTCTTGAGTAGGGGTTTAACTACAGCAGTCTTAAGACAGTCTGGGAAGACCCCCGTATTTAAATATCCTGTTGAATCAAAACACAAAGGCAAAGTTTTATTTTTATTAAATATGGAACGAATAATGATGGGTGCCAATGGCTTTTGTCAGGTTCAGGTTATTGCAGTAACAATTATGGATTCTTATTTTTTTGTGGAGGCGTACCAACAAATTTTTCCATGTCTGTACAATGTAATCAAAACAAAATACTGTAGATGCCAGGCTACAAACATTCTCAAGCACACTTTAAGAAATTTTGTTCAAAAATTCTTGTAGTGCATACTTTTAAATGAGGTTAATCTTTTGAAAAAAAATTTAAACAAGTTTGATAGTTCAGTTTAACATCTCCCATAATAATAAAATGATAAATGAATGAAATTAGTGCTCAAAAAGATCACACGGTTTCAGTCATTTTTAATTAATTACAATTGCAGGTCTTTGTGGTATCTTGGACTGAACTGAGTCATTACAATTGTGAAAAATATACAGTAGAATATTTAGCTGCTGAACTTGTGCACTAAACACTTACTGTAGATCTTGCTCTAATCTAGTTCCATGGTGACTTTCTGAAGCACTTTAAACATGTACTTGAGTTCTCTAGGATAGCTCACATTCAGGGTATGAATGATTCCAAGCAATGTTGCAAGCAGCACACTTTGCATTATCTAAGCCATGGAACATATCCCACCTTTCCAGAACTATCTCAACATCAAGAGTTATCACCAGCATCTGCTCCTTTGTTTCATATACTCTCCTCAGTGGCCATCTAGGTTCTAACTCCCTCCACATGCTTCATTATACTGAAAATGACATCTATCATAACCCAGAATGTGTTGTTTAAAAAAAGAAACAGCCAAGCAATCCATATAATCACAATCATGGCTGAAGTTTTGCTGACATGTTTTAATGCCATAGCAGATCAATCCGTCAAATGAAAACACTTTTCATTTTGCAAAATAAAAATAAAATAAACAAAATCCAAGTTGTGGACTTTGTGTCTAATGGTATTAATCACCACAAGTGATTGTAATGCTTTAAATAAATAATAAGGAAAACATAAAACAGATAGAGTACAGGTGTTTCCTAATCAGTGTACATTAGTAATTATGATCTAATAAATAAGAGATATCCTAATGACATACACAAACTATCTACACATATAGGCAATTCAAACTAAGAGATTAAAGATAAGTAGTTAAAATGTGTAAACCTGAGTAAAACACCTTTTGAAAGTTAGTGAAAAGGCCATCAATTGGTACACTTAATGCATATCTACAGTATAGGTAGTCACTTACCAGGTACTTTATCAAAAGCTTTGGAATGAAATAAGACACCAGGCCCTTTGAGAATAAATTTTATTCAGATATAATTATATCTGATATACTAATAGATATGTGTCATTCCAGAAGACATTAGAGATACAGAAGCATTATCATTTTCAGATAAAGTGCAATTACTGGTAAATATAATTCAACTTCCACCATACACCGATTGTTTATTGTCAATTTTTTGGGTTGCAGATGTTTTGCTTGGAAAACACAGTGCAATGCTTTTTGTTTGCAAGTTTTGTTCAGATGCACAATGATGAACTGTAATTAAACTTAGAAGCTTTACTAACAGATGTTTCATACAGGACAACACTGTGAGAGACTGTTTCATGTTTTGCATCATAATCTTGTCCATTCTATTTTTCTTTTATGTTGTCTCAGTGTCTATTACACTGTTAAAATCTCAGGCTAAGTCTGTATAACCGAGGAATATATTTGTCCCAAGAGTAAGTGTATGTAGTACAGGTAAAAAAAAAAAAATATCCTGACAAGGTTAAGTTGCTTGCACATATTTTTATAATTTAAAATTTTGGGATCAACTGGTTCCAACATGACGGAGCCCCAAGTGGTGGATTTGGCATGAAGAATGGATCACCCAAACCTAGAAATCAAATACCATCCATCTGGGTTGGACATTGAAGATCCTGAGTCACAACAAATCACCCAAAAGACAACCTTTTCTTTTTCAAAACGTTTCCTTTGGTGCCGCTCTTTTATATCTTTATGGAAAGTATTGCTTAAGCTTAAGGGTTTTTTTCTACTTTGAAACATGGGTGTATTTTTATTAGGGCCTTCTACCCAGACATTGTTATTCGTTTATATTTTGTACTATTTATATTCTGGTTCCATTATTCTATTTTAAAAACTTGGCTTTGTCTTTAAACATCTATGCTTTGTCTAAACATCTTGAGTGTTTGAGTTAGTAAAGTAAATATAGGGAATGGGTGCGGAGATAGCAAGTTCTTTTCCAGTGTTAACAGCTGACGGGGGGGAACACCTAAAAATAATGTGCAGCATGGAAAGTGGTAACATACTGTTTGGTTAGTAGGAATAACCAAGGTGTATCAGCCTCCAGTTTCTGAAGAATACCCTGGGACAATGTGTCTATGATTTAAGCCAAAGCTAGTGAGTCTTGAGGTGGAGTACAGAGGAGTAATGGACTGCGCAGCAGGGCCCACGTCTAGGAGCAGCACAGAAGGTTGGCTGATATGCTGATTAGGCACCTCATTGGCTGCAAGGACTGGTAAGGGTTAAGCTAATGAGATGTCAGTATTAAAGAAGTGCACCAGGGCTCATGTTTTTAAGGATATCTTCCTGCCATATTTTAGCCTCGTTTTAAAGGGTTATTTATTTGATTGTTTTAATCTCAACCATCACTTACTTTTATTTGTTAATTGAACTTTTTGAACTGTACAATTTTTGGCCACTTCATTTTTGACTTGTTTTTAATAAAAGCATTTTTACATTTTATGCACTTACCCATTGCAGTGCAATCTTCATAGGTAAAAGTGTATCTCAGCACAATTAAAATTAAATTAACTTTACAATTTAAAAATGGCATTTCTAATAATATTATATTTGAATTGCTTTTAACATTAAGTTTTACAAGAAAATATAAAAATGCATAAAGTGAATCTTTACAAGCAGTGATCATTTGTTTTTGACAGCTGTACTTTTACAAAAAGTAATTGGATATAATCACGCTGCATGAAATTAATTGCTTTTAATATATTTGGTACCACATACTGTACAGTACCTTACATTTTGTCTGATTTTAATTCCTCCTTCTTTCATTACTGGAACAGTGTATATTGCATGTGATGGTGCATGTGTGGATGGACAATTTTAAATAAAAGAAACCTAATGATACCTTTCTTCTGACACCAATTTCAGAGGGTGCACAAAGGTAGTATGAAAGCTCCATTCTTTATTTTTTTATCTCTACTTGTATTATCCATTGAGCACAGATCACTAACATTATGAAACTGACAATCCCTTTCTCGCCCCTTGCTTTCACATTTTGAGATGTTCTGTTGTAATGTTTTAAAATTACTATGTGTGCTGTCATGCTGCCCTTTCTGAATTGTGCAACATTGAGGCTTCTTATTATTGAGCTTCACTTTTGAGGTCACAGCAGGGAATCCTAACCTCTCTGTGACATCTTTATCTGATCTCTAACAAAATGTTCCCATTCCCTTAAAAATGTACCCTGTTGGAATGTTATGATGGAAGAATAATAATGATCTGAAAGCAGGAGGTATAGTTAGCTTCTTGCATAGCTCATTTACACTTTCTCCATTGAAACACAGTTAGGCTATTATCTGTCTCCACATGAACTGGTAGTAGCCCTCATCTGAACATAATGTGCATGTAGTACACCAATAATGACCATAGAAGATGGAGAAGAAAATTCCCAAAAACATATCATGATTTCTACAGCATGTGGGGTATTTATAATCATACTAGCTACCAGCAACTCTACATCATCAGTATAGTCAATAACCAAAATTATAGCTCAAATTGGTATTTAACAACTTAAAAAGCATACATTTCTACTTATCTTGACACCCCACACTGCAATGTGCCCACCCGTTGAGCAGCTGAGCCTACCTGATGGAGTCATCAGCGCTTCATACTGTGAGGTTAATAAAATGATACTGAGAGCAGAAACATGACTTTGATCTGCTGACACACAATAAATGCCAAATCAGGTCTGTTCTGATATTTAATATAGGAGCAGCAGATATTGATTACTTTTCATTATTTAATATATTTTGGTGATCAACAAAAGAAGCCAAAATTGACACAGGAGGAAGTGACTGAATCACACTGCTCAAGAACAGCTAAACTGAATCTGCAGTAGCTGCTACCCCATAGAGAAAGGACATCTAGTATAAAATAATCAGATACTCATCATTGATGGCTTTTAATAAAGCAAGATCTGGGAAGGACCAGATCAACTGCAGAGGTAAATCAAACAGCCCAGCAGGAGGAAAAGCCACAGGGAAGCACATGCCTGTAAACAGTCAGCAGGGTGCTCTGGCAGAAGCTGAAAGGTGATTCCACATTAGCAGAATCACTGAGGTTCACAGTCTTTCAGTCAAAATCTCATATATCTTTCAAATAATTTATCTGGATTTCCTTGGGGGTATGAGCAACACCTTTACTTTTTGATTAAATTTTATATTAGTGCAATTTTTCCTCCTTCTACCATTCTCTTAATCCCGGGTATAATGGCTTTTTCTGATGTCCCAAAGAGGTTTCTACAATGCTACAAATTTCTGCTGTGCTATCCAGGTGAAATGTGCTTTCTGTGAAGTATAATGAAGATTCTTCAAGTCTTTTCTTCTGCTGGATTGCAAGGCTACTTTGGAACTTACAATTATTACCATACCACTTTATTAAATCATGTGTTTTAGGGCAAAACCAGAATACTGTGAGCTTACCCCATAACACTGCAATAAATGTGACTCATAGTTTTCCATCTTTATTATGTAGGTAAAGTTTCCAAGGTTGAAACAAAATTAAATGCCCTCAAAAAACAAATGCACATCATTCAAAGCTATTGAGGTTGGTTTAATTAGCAAGTGCAAAATAAATGCAGGGCGGCACGGTGGCGCAGTGGTAGCGCTGCTGCCTCGCAGTTCGGAGACTCGGGTTCGCTTCCCGGGTCCTCCCTGCGTGGAGTTTGCATGTTCTCCCCGTGTCTGCGTGGGTTTCCTCCGGGCGCTCCGGTTTCCTCCCACAGTCCAAAGACATGCAGGTTAGGTGGATTGGAGATTCTGAATTGGCCCTAGTGTGTGCTTGATGTGTGGGTGTGTTTGTGTGTGTCCTGCAGTGGGTTGGCACCCTGCCCAGGATTGGTTCCTGCCTTGTGCCCTGTGTTGGCTGGGATTGGCTCCAGCAGACCCCCGTGACCCTGTATTCGGATTCAGCGGGTTAGACAATGGATGGATGGATGGAAAATAAATGCAGAATTCTGGCTTCCAGTCAGATATGCTTCTATCCGTACCATCCTGCAACCACACAAGATTTTCACTAACATCACTTTCTCAGATGATTAGAAATTAAACATCATTATGGTTCTTTCTGAATGTTTCATGATTTAATTAAATTTGATGAGAGTGGACCTCACAGTAGACACTGATTAATTATGAAGACTGTTTTTCTTCATATTTTCCGCAAAAAGCCAATAATCTTTTGCCAATCAGACCATGAGTCACGCAGAGATATGTATTTTTCTATGTATAAAGATGTATATTGTAAAAAAGAAAGTGAAGAAGGACAGCATGGTGGCACAGTGGTAGCGCTGTTGCCTCGCAGTTAGGAGACCTGGTTTCGCTTCCCGGGTCCTCCCTGCGTGGAGTTTGCATGTTCTCCCTGTGTCTGCTTGGGTTTCCTCTGGGTGCTCCTGTTTCTCCCACAGTCCAAAGACATGCAGGTTAGGTGCATTGGTGATCCCAAATTGTCCCTAGTGTGTGTCCTGCGTGGGCTGGCACCATGCCCGGGATTTGTTCCCTGCCTTGCGCCCTGTGCTGGCTGGGATTGGCTCCGGCAGACCCCCATGACCCTGTAGTTATGATATAGTGGGTTGGATAATGGATGGATGGATGGAAAGTGAAGAAATGTGACAGTGTTATAAATACCAGTAACAGTATCATGCAGTGAAAACACTTGACTTGAGCATTCATAGTTTTCATACTCTTTCTCTGTACGTTTAGCATTTGTTTGCTCAGAGGTTGATGTGCTTGCTGCTTCCTAAGCAGCTCTTCTTTTCTTCACCCTAGCGGCCTGCTTTTTCTCTTCATTCATTGGCATCTTTTTGCATTAAAACTTATTAAGTCAGTTTTTGTGTTGCAATTACTTAGTACGTTTTTCTTAATTTTTTCACTTAAGTGTTCAATCTGCATGAAGAATGATTTAAGATATGAAGAGGTAGAGGATGAGACGGCGAAGGTGGTAGGGATGAGAATGGCGCCCATACTCATACGTCGCATGGCCACCCTACTACCAGCTGCCGAGAGCTGATTCTACAATAAAATAAATAAAAGTAAAAAGAGTAATAAAAATCGTCACCCGAAAGCGGACAGTAGTGGTCACGTACTATATGCGTACCAAAGTTCGGGTCAATAGGTCAAACAGTTTGTGAGCTACATGTGATTTAAAATCCTGGACAAACAAAACGGACAGCCACAGTAGCGTATTATATAAGATTATATATATATATATATATATACTGTATATACTAATAAAAGGCAAAGCCCTCACTGACTCACTCACTCATCACTAATTCTCCAACTTCCCATGTAGGTAGAAGGCTGAAATTTGGCAGGCTCATTCCTTACAGCTTACTTACAAAAGTTGGGCAGGTTTCATTTCGAAAATTCTACGCGTAACGGTCATAACGGTCAACAACGTCCGCCATGTTGAACTTTCTTATTTACGGCCCCATCTTCACGAAATTTGGTAGGTGGCTTCCCTTAGCTAACTGAAACCAATGTACGTGCTTATTTCGGTGGTATGACGCCACTGTCAGCCGCCATATTGAATTTTCCAACATCACTAATTCTCCAACTTCCCGTATAGGTAGAAGGCTGAAATTTGCAAGGCTAATTCCTTACAGCTTACTTACAAAAGTTAAGCAGGTTTCATTTCGAAATTCTACGCGTAATGGTCATAACGGTAAACAACGTCCGCCATGTTGAACTTTCTTATTTATGGCCCCATCTTCTTGAAATTTGTTAGGCGGCTTCCCTCCACTAACTGAAACCAATGTACGTACTTATTTCGGTAGCATGATGCCACTGTCGACTGCCATATTGAACTTTTCAACAGTCTTTGTTACTTATGGGCCCATCTTCAAGAAATTCTATCTATCAAAGAACTGTCACTTACCGAGTGGTTTCCATGCCCGGAGATACCACCTACCTTTTCCATTCTCTTTGTTACATATTGCACGGCCATATCAGGCTCACTCTTGATATCCGGAGGAACATTCTGTCTTATGTATTGAATGACTGGGACAGGTTCAAGGTGTGGATTGATGACGGTACAGGAGATAATTATACTACACAGGAGCACTAGAAGAGTGAAATGCTTAAGCCCTTCACCTATGGTTCTGCATGTGAGTTGATGGCTGCCGCTGAATTGTTCGGTTGTCGCTTTCAAGTGTACTGAAATGGCCAAATATTGTACACCTTTCGACAACCGCCAATGCCTCTTAAACGTTAGGTTCACAGGTGACGATTTCAGTAGTGGACACTTTGATGTTTATGAATGTTTAAACTCTCAAAAGCTGGATGTGATTTTATCGATGAAACCGGTTTTGTGCTTACAACGCAAAACCTACAAACCCTACAGATTTTATTTTTTTCTCCAGCCTTTGGAGTTTTTTTTTTTGTTTTTTCTGTCCACCCTGGCCATTGGACCTTACTCTTATTCTATGTTAATTAATGTTGACTTATGTTTATCTTTTATTGTGTCTTCTATTTTTCTATTCATTTTGTAAAGCACTTTGAGCTACATTTTTTTGTATGAATATGTGCTATATAAATAAATGTTGATTGATTGATTGATTGAACGCTTGACAGATGCCAAATGTCACTTCAACACAACAAATCCTGCAAATACTGTCGTAATTGAAACAAACCATGAAACTCAAACCGATTATGACAGCAGCAATCCAAGCTGTGAGATTTGAGACAAGATTACTGTTCACATGGCCAACTGTAAGTTACATGCTCAAGAGTAAGCTCAGCGCACAGCTTGGTCATGTTACAACCGGAGGGCCGAACTGAAAACATGGTATACAAAGAGATCCTTAACAAATAATTATTGGCATATTGTCCCACAGTTTAAAAAGGTTTAATTTTCTTCTTAATAAAAATTTGAATGCAGTACTTCACCGCTGCGAAGCGCGGGTATTTTGCTAGTTATATATATATCTATATCTATCTTTTTATCTATATATATATATATATTGTAACAGACTGAGGAGGAGACAGCACAAAGGTTTGGGGTTTTCCGGCCCCGTATATTGTCTAGAATCCACAATAAATGAAAAAAAATGGTCTGAGTCATAAACCAATAAACAGTTCATAAGCGCGACCCCAAACATGGCGTCGGCGGCAATTTTAAAGAGGAGGAGCCGGAAGTGGAGGAATGCTGGGAAGGAACCGTGAGGGAGGATGGGATCGCTGACGTCATAGAAGATGGCGGAGGAAGGGCGGAAGTAGACGTAGTGAGGGCAAAACTAGCTTATGGCGGCGGAGTGTCTTTTTTCCTGTAAAGAAGCACAGGGAGAAAGTTAGTACCCCGGTTATCCAAAGGTGTAAAATATTTGGCCATTTCGGTAAACTTGAAAGTGACAACCAAACAATTCAGCGGCAGCCATCAACTCACATGCAGATGCATAGGTGAAGGGCTTAAGCATTTCACTCTTCTAGTGCTCCTGTGTAGTATAATTATCTCCTGTACCGTCATCAGTCCACACCTTGAACCTGTCCCAGTCATTCAATACATAAGACACAATGTTTCTCCAGATATCAAGAGTGAGCCTGATATGGCCGTGCAATATGTAACACAGAGAATGGAAAAGATAAATGCCATCTCCGGGCATGGAAACCACTCTGTAAGTGACAGTTCTTTGATCGATGGTGATCACCTCGATAGACATGTTAATGTGGGTACGGTTGGAATGATAAAGGAAATGGGTACCTGAACAATGTAAAGTAAGTGTAAAATACCTACACAATAACTATAATCGTAATAAATGAACAATAAAACAGCGGAGAAGCCGTGGATTAAATAAAAAGGCTGTAGTTATCAGCAGGGAGACGTGAATCCCGTGGCGAAGCAAGGAAGGGAATGAAGAAACCGGAGCGACGGACGGCCTTATATAGGCAGGCAGCCAACAACGTGGGAGGCGTTGGGATGGGGGACCCAACGCCGCCTCACACGGTGACTGAGCTGCAGGCTATGGACATATATATGTACATAAGTAGGATTCAATTAGCGTTGGGAACCCGCGTACCAAATTTCTTGAAGATGGGCCCATAAGTAACAGACTGTTGAAAAGTTCAATATGGCGGCCGACAGTGGCATCATACCACCAAAATAAGTACAAAATTTCAGCCTTCTACCTACACGGAAAGTTGGAGAATTAGTGTCGTTGGAAAGTTCAATATGGCGGCTGACAGTGGTGTCATACCACTGAAATAAGTATGTACATTGGTTTCGGTTAGCGCAGGGAAGCCGCCTACCAAATTTAGTGAAGATGGGGCCATGAATAAGAAAGTTCAACATGGCAGACGTTGTTGACCGTTATGACCGTTATGTATAGCATTTCGAAATGAAACCTTCGAAATGTAACATTTGTAAGTAAGCCGTAAGGAATAAGCCTGCGAAATTTCAGCCTTCTACCTGTACGGGAAGTTGGAGAATTAGTGATATTTGGAAAATTCAATGTGGAGGCCGACAGTGGCGTCATACCACGGAAATAAGTACTTACATCGGTTTTGGTTAGCACAGGGAAGCCATCTACCACATTTCGTGAAGATGGGCTCAGCCTTCTACCTACACGGGAAGTTGGAAAATTAGTGACGTTGGAAAGTTCAATATGGCGGCCGACAGTGACGTCATACCATTGAAATAAGTACGTACATCGGTTTCGGTTAGCGCAGGGAAGCCGCCTACCAAATTTCGTGAAGATGGGGCCATAAATAAGAAAGTTCAACATGGTGGACGTTGTCGACCGTTATGACCGTTACGTGTAAAATTTCGAAATGAAACGTGCTTAACTTTTGTAAGTAAGCTGTAAGGAATGAGCCTGCCAAATTTCAGCCTTCCACCCACATGGGAAGTTGGGAGAATTAGTGATGAGTCAATGAGTGAGTCAGTGAGTGAGTCAGTGAGGGCTTTGCCTTTTATTAGTATAGATGTATATATATGTTTATATATGTGTGTGTGTGTGCGTATATATATATATATATATATATATATATATATATATATATATATATGCCAGCAACACTCGTGACAATGACAACACAATTACATTGACAATCATGTTACGTTATTTTCAAAATGTTTCCTTTTCTTTTTCATTACTTCTTTTACACACTACTTCTCTGCTGCTGCGAAGCACGGGTATTTTGCTAGATATATATATGTGTGTGTGTGTGTGTATATGTATATATGTAGATATGTATATTTATATATGTATATATATGTGGATGTATGTGTATATATGTATATATATATGTATGTATATGTGTGTGTGTATATATATATGTGTATATGTATATATGTATGGATATGTATATATATATGTTTATGTGTGTGTGTGTGTGTGTATATATATATATATATATATATACAGTAATCCCTCCTCGATCGCGGGGGTTGCGTTCCAGACCCCCCGCGATAGGTGAAAATCACAAGTAGAAACCATATCTTTGTATGGTTATTTTTATATATTTTAAGCCCTTATAAACTCTCCCACACTGTTTATAAATATTCTCCGCAGAGTTATACAGCATAATCCCTTTCTATTCTCTTAGATATTAGGTAAGATTCACTGAAATTATGTAAACACACTGTTTATATACAGTAAAACCTAAATATTATTTTAAAGATATTGAGTGTCTCCGATATCACATGTTACAGCCATTACGATAGACATGCCACAAGCAATAAATACGTACAATGCAACAAAAATAGTATACAGTAAATGTGTGTGTACAGTGACACTAAACGTACGTACATGTACTAAGTACTGTAAGTAGAAAATTAATTATGGTTACTCACCAACAATGACACGATGACTTGTCCGATAACAATGAGTTTTATTTTACTGCACAACAAAGGAGAGCGTTACAGCCCTTAAAGGAGCCACTTCAGGCGATTGTGAAGCACTGCCGTTGTTCTTCTTCTGGCAGTCTTCAATCCAAATCCCTAAAGCAGATTCCATCCAGACTACTGCCTTATTACATCCACTTACAACTTGTTTTGCACCCTGGTTAAAAGGACACTGCGGCCGTAGATCTTATATTCCTTTCCTACTTTTTAAATAAAAAGAATCGTAGCCTTCAAGAAATCCAAAACGTTTACCTTTTCGCAATCGTTAACATCTTCCGTTTGCTTGGGCACGGCCCCTGAAGCAGTAGCAGATCGTTTTGGAGCCATAATGAAGGGCTTGACTATGCACAAAGGTAAACACAAAAGAGCACAACTCTTTACACAGCGAAACACGTTGATGCTGAATGAGCGAGACGAGACTTCCTGGTTAACACTGCATTCAGCAAGCAGGAACTTAACTGCGTGCTCTGATTTCTTAGCTTCTCAGTCAGGAGGACTTAACTGCGTGCTCCGATTGGTTAGCTTCTCAGTCATCCGCCAATAGCGTCCCTTGTATGAAATCAACTGGGCAAACCAACTGAGGAAGCATGTACAGGAAGTAAAAAGACACATTGTCCGCAGAACCCGCAAAGCAGCGAAAAATCCGCGTTATATATTTAGTTGTGCTTTCATATAAAATCCGATAGAGCGAAACCGCGAAAGTCAAAGCGTGATATAGCGAGGGATTACTGTATATAGTATATATATATATATATATATATATATATGACAGCGACACTCATCACTCACAACAGTGACAAAACAATTACATTGACAATCATGTTACGTTATTTTCAAAATGTTTCCTTTTCTTTTTCATTACTTCTTTAACACACTACTTCTCTGCTGCGAAGCATGGGTATTTTGCTAGTATATATACTATTTATATATATAAATATATAAATAAAGTGAGCTGCCATCTAGTGGCTGTGGTTGACAATGAGCAGAGGGGACTGCTCCATACACACAGAGGTCTTTTGTTTATTATGATAACATATATATGGTACTGCAGCTGCAGTTTATTCCATAGAGCAATTCAGACAATAGTATAACCATGTTCAAATAATTGAACTTTAAAAGTTTTAGCAAAATTGAAAAAAAAACAGCTCACATGAAGATTAAAAAAAAAATGATTTTACACACAGAAAAAGGTTTGGGGAAGCCACCTGTATACATAATTCCTGACTTCAAAAGGGTAAATATATGTAAAGTTTTGAACATGTTTGAGTCCAAAACAGAACTGAATACAAGTTGAGGTTGATTTTATTTTAAAGTAGGTTGGCAGAAGTGGTGTCATCTGGGGCCAGAACCAGAATTGAGTTCTTGGGGCCGAATTCACAAGTGACATCCTTGAGGCCGGAACCGGAAGTGACGTCTTCAGGGCTGGAAAAACCGAAGTGACACCATGGGCCGGAACCAGAAAGTGACGTCTTCAGCAGAATTTCCCATATTTGATCTGTAGGAATATCAGATGAAAGATTAGTACACCCCGCTGCCCCCTGGCCTGGCATGGAATTACCTTTGATTGGTCCCTCCCATGCGTATGTGTGTGACAAAGGGCAGAATTAGGAGTAACAGCCAGCGTAGGGAAGATGAGCCAGAGTGATATGTCGCCGCATGACGGAGCAAAGGGAACAGTGCTCTGTGGGGTGAACTGTCAACCCTCTGAAGGAGTGGGGGCAATAGAGAAGCCTTTTAGGAATCCAGTGGATGTCAAGTGTGCACAGAGAAATACAGAGGTCCAGCCCCAAGTGTTACAGCAGACGCTGGCTGAGGCAGTCATGATAAGAGCTGGGCAGAGAGAGACTGCAGCTGTGGGCATCTCTATTGGCTGCTAGTCCTGTTGGGTGATGGGGAGAGAAAGGTACACTGGACTGAGCATATAAGGACCAAATGTCTAGATGGTTTTATAATTGGATTTTTTAACTTATTTATCACTGGTTTTACCTCCAATTAAGAATACCCCTGTTTTTATTGTGGATAATTTATTTATTAGTAACCACTACACTTTGAACAGAACAATGAAATTTGAAATAAAATCATTTTTGCAACATACTCTTGCCTGGTTGTGTCCTCGTTGTCCTGGCTCATCTCGGTACATGGCTCTTGAGGGTTCAAGATGGTTAAGGCAGCTGCAGTGAACCTGGACTGTCATAAGGAATTACCTTAAGGTACGATTACTTTTTATATCATAACCCAGAGTGGTTTTATATTTATTATTTCTGTGAATGCAGATAAATGGATAAAGTACAGCCAATTTTCATTATTATTTGTTCATAAAAGTAATAAGAATGCAAATAACTGTAATATATTAATAATTTTTGCCACTTTCAGTAGTAATGTTATTTTTACTATTATTATATAAGACACGTTTAAAAAATCTAAGATCACCATTCAAGACTGTTATTACCAATGAAATATGGTAGGTTATATGCACAGTATTTACTTGTTTTACATATCCCAGCATCCCATCCAGGTTAAAAGACTCTGCTGTTCTGCTCAGAAAAATAAACTTTGATGCAAGGGTGTTTAGGCGAAATAACATTGATTATATAGGCAGGAATTGCTTAGGGCTAGTGTATTATTAGTTTTTCTCTGTTAGTAAAGATCTCTGTTCCTCCTAACAAACTAAATGGTGAAAACTGTTTTTCCAGAGATCATCATAAGGTTAACTTGCATCTTTTACTATGGGCCAGGGGTAAAGGATATATTGGCTGGAAAAATGAAGGCTTAGTCAATACTAGTCAAATTAGCCCATCTAAACCCATTCAAATTAAATTGCCAATATGCTCTTGGCATTGTGAGCACTGCATGAACACATAAAGGGAAATAAAACTCTTCAGTAATTTCTAAATGTCCAACTTTGGATTGGAGAAGATTCATCAATATAACCTCAAAAAAGTATAACATAGATGGTCTCATTATTTTCCCAGTTTTAAGATATTTTAAGTTTATACTTAGTTTTTCATTCCATTTTTTGTTTTTATATTGATTTATTTTTTATATTTTCTTGTTTTGATTTTGTTTTCCATTCTATTTTTTGTTTTATTTGCTTTTACTTTTGTCAACATTTACTAGTTTTGTTTTAATCACCTAAAATGTTCACTTGGACACTGTTCTTTAGGTCTAGAAACATTTTTTTCTTTACAGTTATCAAATTGTGCATCATTCATATTGTATACCGGTCAAACTGATACATGAATAAATGAAACACACAATGCGACTCTCTGTGAAAAAGCTCAGTTTTTAAACCTTACAGTGTACTTGGAAGTGAATACCGGAAAGGCAGCAAGTAGTTGAGACGAGTTGAGAGGACGCTGGCGTTGAATGTTCGCCGCTTCTCCCTCTGAATTTTATATTACTAAATTATTTTACTTTTAGTTTTTAGTTTAGTTTTTAGTTAGAAAGTTTTGTACTTTTTTGTACTGTTTCATCATCTGCCGTGGGTTTTTACGGATTTTACCAAGTTTTATTAAGTTTTAGCTGACTACTCACTGTTGCCCGGATATACTGTTTTACCGTCTGCGGTGGATTTTATGGATTTTATCAAGTTTTGTTGTCTACTCACCTGATGCCCGGATTTTCTGTTTTACCGTCTGCTTTGGATTTTATTGCGCTGTCTGGATAGCACCTCTCCCTTCTTCTTCGGTTATAATGGCGGTCAATTATTCCAGCTTACAATTCCGCGGACTTAATCCTGCAACCACTCCTGAAATCAACATTTCCATCATTAAAGAACTTGGACTCCTTCGCCGCCCTTGTTACACTCATAGAGGCTCCTGTCGAAAGTTCATCTTCCATAACCAGCCAAAGTGCTCTGCTCCCAATATTCCATCTTTCTGGTCGCCTGTTGCACGTTTGATGCGTCATCAGAGCACCGTCGTTCCAGCTACTATCAACTCTGACAGTATCGTGAGATCTCTGCACTCCAGCATGGGAAACACCAGAGCTATTGAGAGAAACACCGCAAGATTCTCACATCCCCGGCTGCATTTATTTTGTAGAGTCGATTCTAAGCTGCTTGGAGTGGATTTTAATGTTTTGCGACCAGTACAGAGATTTACCCCACAGTCATTGGTCAAATTTGAACTGTTTAACTGTCAATCCATCTGCAATAAAGCCACACTTATTAAAGAACACATCAGGGAGAAAGGACTTGACTTCATGTGTTTGACAGAAACATGGCACCAGTCAGAGGTTTACTCTGCCCTAAATGAAGCCTGTCCTCCTGGCTACAGTTACTTGGAGGCAGCTCACAGCACTGGGCGTGGTGGTGGTGTAGCTATCATCCACCGTCAGGATTTGGGGTTGTGCCGTATCTTGATACCTGCAACATCTTCCTGCGAGTGCCTTGCATTTAAATGTAAGCCTCCTTTTCCCATGACTGTTCTCCTTATCTACCGACCTCCAAAACCAAACTCTGCCTTCATCCCGGAAATGACTGATCTACTCACAAACACTCTGTGCTACCTCTGCCAACATCATAATTCTAGGAGATATAAATATTCACGTTGACAATCCCACAGGTTATCTCACTGCTGATTTCCTTGAGCTACTAGATTCTCTCAATCTACAACAATATGTTGATGTCCCCACACATTCCAGGGGTCACACACTTGACCTGGTCAGTTCAAATTCTGCCTTACTCAGTAACCTACAGGTATATGATCTTGGTATTTCAGACCACAAAGTAGTGTCAATGGAGCTGCCCTTTCTTTCCCCACATACCTAACTAAAACGACAGATCCATTTCAGAAATCTGAAGAACATCAATGTGGATGCCTTGGCCCTAGACCTTAAACTTCTCTCCTCTGGCCCTATCAGCTCCCTCTCTGTTGCTGACCTTGTGGATTTTTACAACCAGTCTCTGAGCAGTCTCCTGGACTCCCACTCCCCCTTAACATCCAGGTCCATCTCATTCTCGTGCTCAGCACCTTGGTACACCTGTGAACTGCGAAAAATCAAGATGGCTGGGCGTGTCCCTCTGGGCTGACTGTCCACAAACAGTCTTACAGGGAACACAAGAGGGCGTATGCAGAAGCTCTGAAGTTTGCACGGTCCAGGTTCTATTCCACCATCATCAGCAACAGTTCCAGGAATCCCAAAAAACTTTTTTCAACTATAAATCACCTTCTCAAACCTCCTTCACCTGCCCATTCTGAGGCCACCGATGAGAGGTGCAATATGCACATCAATTTTTTCAAACAAAAAGTTGGTAACATCCGCTTACACCTCTCCACCACGGATATCCTGCCCCTCCCAACTGTCGACCTACTGTCCGAGACTGTCCAGCCCCTTTGCTCCTTCTCTGTTGCCACACGGGAAGAGGTGAAGGATGTCATCAGCAAAATGAAACTGTCTACCAGTTCCCTGGACCCTTTCCGCTGAGGGCCAACGTCTCTGCCATCTCTCCACTTATCACCAGGATCATAAACCAGTCCCACTTGGCTGGCCATATTCCTTCTTCACTAAAAACTGCTGTCTTCAGACCTCTACTGAAAAAACCCACCCTAGATTCTGAAGTTCTCTCCAATTATAGGCCCATCTCCAATCTTCCATTTCTCTCTAAAGTTCTGGAAAAATAGTTGCAACACAACTTCATGATCACCTCAAACTGAATAATCTGTTTGAAAAGTTTCAGTCTGGTTTCCGCCCTGGCCATAGCACCGAAACAGCCCTGGTCAGGGTCACCAATGATCTGATAACAGCAGATACTGGTTCCCCTTCTTTACTCATCCTCCTTGACCTGACAGCTGCTTTTGACACAATAGACCACAACATTCTCCTTCACCGCCTGAAATACACCATTGGAATCTCAGGAAATGTTCACAATTGGTTCACATCTTACCTGACCAGCAGAACTGAGCATGTCGCCCTGGGCAGTGCAAAATCTCATACCCACAAAGTCACCTGTGGTGTCCCACAGGGCTCTGTGTTAGGCCCCATCCTTTTTACCATTTACATGCTCCCTCTTGGAAATGTCATTAGCAGACATGCTTTATCTTTTCATTGCTATGTTGATGACATTCAGCTTTACCTCAGGACTACCCCCACCTCCTCTACTGCTCCTCTACCAATATCTATATTGACTACCTGCCTGGAGGAGATAGAGGTGTGGATGAGGCTCAATTTTCTTCAGCTAAACAGATCCAAAACAGAAGCCAACTTAGTTGGCACATCACACCATCTCCACTCTTCTACCATCACCAGTATCACTTTCACTGGCCAAAACATTCCCCTTTCCTCATCTGTCACCAATTTGGGTGTTAAAACGGACACTCAACTCACGTTTGACACCTACATCAAACACCTCTGTAAGTCTTCTTTCTACCACCTTAAGAACATCTCTAAACTCTGCCCAACTCTCACCCTGGAAGATGCAGAGAAGCTCGTCCATGCCTTTGTCGCCTCCAGGCTGGATTACTGTAATGCATTCCTCATCGGGATTCCTAGCAAGAGTATTCAGAGACTCCAGTATATTCAGAATTGCGCTGCCAGGATCCTGATGAGGGTGCGAAAGCATGACCATATCACCCCAATCCTGAAAACCCTTCACTGGCTCCCTGTCCCACTCAGAATTGAGTACAAGGTTGTTCTCCTCACCCCCGGACATGCCCCCGTTTACAGGAACTCCTTACCTCTCATACCTCCTCATGCACTCTTCACTCTGTACACACTAACACTCTCCAAGTCCCTTGAACCAAGCTTCGCAGTATGGGTGATAGGGCTTTTTCATCTGTGGCGCTGAGACTGTGGAACACCCTCCCTGACTACCTGAGAGCCCCACAGTCGACTGATGTTTTTAAACGGAAGAAGGATATTTTGTTAAAGTATAAATAGATTTTCTTGTTTTATTATTTTTGTTTTTACTCTGTAGCACTTTGAGATTTCTAAAATATGAAGTGCAATATAAATAAAATGTATTATTATTATTACTATTAATCAAAAGATGCAATCAAATACCTGGTATCCTCTGTTGTCACTTGTTATTTTAACCTCCAATAAGGCAAGAAAAATGGCTACTTAATTTAAAAAGTTTCATTATTAGTTGTTAGACTGCCTATGCGAGAATTAAGATTGTGACACACTTATATATATCTTATATATAAACGTCTACACATGGAAGTGTGTTTGCCTGTCCGGCCCAGAAGTGAGAGGTGGAGATAGGCTAAGGGCTTCATCTCTGAGGATATGCAAGCGAGGCCAGCACGTCGGCAATATGAAACCTCTGAAGAGAGTCACTCGCTTATCAGCTATTACAGACGTGTGGTGAGCACATCGGTACAACAAATGTCGTTTTTACTTTTCCTCCTGCTGCTAATACACAAGTGAGGCGAGCACATCGGTAAAATAAAATCTCAGAAGAAAGACAGTGCACAAACACAAAGACACAATGCACAAACGATGCAAGCTCAATGGCAAAACGAAACCTCCTAGGAGAAAGAGAGAGATCCCCAGAGTAGTTCCTAACATCTCTACATTTCAATTTTTTTTCTGACAATTTGAATAGTTTCTAGGACCCTGGGCTTTTTACAGCACAGGCTTACACATCTAGTTGGGTTATATTTATTTTTGATATTTGCTGATGCTGATTACGTCATCCAAGCTTTTCCAAACTTTAAAAGTGCATTTTTCACAAATACTATATAAATAAAATGTATTATTACTACAAATACTATATAAATAAAATGTATTATTACTATTGAAGACATACGTTGAAGTGTGTAAAAAAACACATTTCAACACACAAAAAAACAAAAAACAAAAGCAACATCTCAAAATATTTACTCTCTGTACTCCTATTTTCTTTTCACTTTGATATGCGTGTATGATTGAGCCCCACAAAAGATTGGCATCCCATCTAATTGGGCATCTCCCTGTGCCCCTAAACTGTGCAGATGTATTTTACTTCAGAACACATGTAGGAAGAAGCATATTTCGGTAATTGAGAGTGATTAATGAGACACTTCTAATACCCAGTTGTAAAACTGGTAATCTTCAACGGTCACACATACTCGGCCCACCTATACATGAGGAAAACATTTTTACTCAATGCATAACTTTGCCAGGTTAGACAACAGACCTGAATTCATTGTACTGTACTGGGTGACAGGGATTTGCTATGCACCTCTACACTGCTTGCATTAAAACATCACAGCTTAATAGCCTGATTAAAACTATACATATATGTGTAATGTCCACTTGGTCAATAGCACTTACAGTATATCATACGTCTTATACTTCTGCTTAATCTGCCAATGCAGTGTTACCCACTGCAAGCAGGCAATATTTTAGCACAAAAAAAAAAATATTTCAATTTGTATTTCTGTATTTTGCAAGATGACAATACAATAGGAAATCAATGTAGTAACGGCAATTGAAACACTTGTGTTTTTGTAGAGGCTTGGTTTAAAAGCAGAGAGTAAATAAGTCAAGCACACAAGCTAATAAATCAATGTTTTTGTCTAGACTAACATTACGGCTTTAATGAATACAGTGTCAGCCCCACAAGCTCACATGCACATTACACGCAAAGGCAAGTGTTGTGAAAAATCAAAATTTCAAAAACTAAGTTTTGTTTTCAATTTTTAATTTCTTGTTTTCAATTAGTTCCAGCTTTCAGACATGATTTTATTTTTAATTTACTTTTATGTTTTATTTTAATTTTCATTAACAAGAAAAACACTGTATGCTCTCAGGATGTGTTTTGTTAATACATTTTGTTGCTTCACCATTTTTATTTAACTCTTTCCCATCGTCATCTTATTTATTCTTACATAGTTGCTGTATTAGCCTATCCGTGCTATTTATAAACTCAGAGAAGTTTTTATTATCTCTTCTCATCGTGCTTGTTTCCAGTCTGTATTATTTCAGTTTATTCAGCTTTTTACTGTACAGTAATCCCTCCTCGATCGTGGGGTTGAGTTCCAGAACCCC